>NW_027140253.1:0-343333 GCF_036365525.1 Heterodontus francisci | reverse complement strand
ATAGTAATTGACTGAAACAGGACATAGATAATTAGAATAGACAGAGGATCAGGATGATAGTAATTGACTGAAACAGGACATAGATAATTGGAATAGACAGAGGATCAGGATGATATTAATTGACTGAAACAGTACATAGATAATTAGAATGGTCAGAGGATCAGGATGATAGTAATTGACTGAAACAGGACATAGATAATTAGAATAGACAGAGGATCAGGATGATAGTAATTGACTGAAACAGGACATAGATAATTAGAATATACAGAGGATCAGGATGATAGTAATTGACTGAAACAGGACATAGATAATTAGAATAGACAGAGGATCAGGATGATAGTAATTGACTGAAACAGGACATAGATAATTAGAATAGACAGAGGATCAGGATGATAGTAATTGACTGAAACAGGACATAGATAATTAGAATGGACAGAGGATCAGGATGACAGTAATTGACTGAAACAGGACATAGATAATTAGAATGGACAGAGGATCAGGATGATAGTAATTGACTGAAACAGGACATAGATAATTAGAATAGACAGAGGATCAGGATGATAGTAATTGACTGAAACAGGACATAGATAATTAGAATGGACAGACGATCAGGATGATAGTAATTGACTGAAACAGGACATAGATAATTAGAATAGACAGAGGATCAGGATGATAGTAATTGACTGAAACAGGACATAGATAATTAGAATGGACAGAGGATCAGGATGATAGTAATTGACTGAAACAGGACATAGATAATTAGAATAGACAGAGGATCAGGATGATAGTAATTGACTGAAACAGGTCATTGATAATTAGAATAGACAGAGGATCAGGATGATAGTAATTGACTGAAACAGGACATAGATAATTAGAATAGACAGAGGATCAGGATGATAGTAATTGACTGAAACAGGTCATTGATAATTAGAATAGACAGAGGATCAGGATGATAGTAATTGACTGAAACAGGACATAGATAATTAGAATAGACAGAGGATCAGGATGATAGTAATTGACTGAAACAGGACTCAGATAATTAGAATAGACAGAGGATCAGGATGATAGTAATTGACTGAAACAGGACATAGATCATTAGAATGGACAGAGGATCAGGATGATAGTAATTGACTGAAACAGGACATTGATAATTAGAATAGACAGAGGATCAGGATGATAGTAATTGACTGAAACAGGACATAGATAATTAGAATAGACAGAGGATCAGGATGATAGTAATTGACTGAAACAGGACATAGATAATTAGATTAGACAGAGGATCAGGATGATAGTAATTGACTGAAACAGGACACAGATAATTAGAATATACAGAGGATCAGGATGATAGTAATTGACGGAAACAGGACATAGATAATTAGAATAGACAGAGGATCAGGATGATAGTAATTTACTGAAACAGGACATAGATAATTAGAATAGACAGAGGATCAGGATGATAGTAATTGACTGAAAAAGGACATAGATAATTAGATTAGACAGAGGATCAGGATGATAGTAATTGACTGAAACAGGACATAGATAATTAGAATAGACAGAGGATCAGGATGATAGTAATTGACGGAAACAGGACATAGATAATTAGAATAGACAGAGGATCAGGATGATAGTAATTGACTGAAACAGGACATAGATAATTAGAATAGACAGAGGATCAGGATGATAGTAATTGACTGAAACAGGACATAGATAATTAGAATAGACAGAGGATCAGGATGATAGTAATTGACTGAAACAGGACATAGATAATTAGAATAGACAGAGGATCAGGATGATAGTAATTGACTGAAACAGGACATAGATAATTAGAATAGACAGAGGATCAGGATGATAGTAATTGACTGAAACAGGACACAGATAATTAGAATGGAAAGAGGATCAGGATGATAGTAATTGACGGTAGCAGGACATAGATAATTAGAATAGACAGAGGATCAGGATGATAGTAATTGACTGAAACAGGACATAGATAATTAGAATGGAAAGAGGATCAGGATGATAGTAATTGACGGTAGCAGGACATAGATAATTAGAATGGTCAGAGGATCAGGATGATATTAATTGACTGAAACAGGACATAGATAATTAGAATGGACAGAGGATCAGGATGATAGTAATTGACTGAAAAAGGACATAGATAATTAGAATGGACAGAGGATCAGGATGATAGTAATTGACTGAAACAGGACATAGATAATTAGAATGGAAAGAGGATCAGGATGATAGTAATTGACGGTAGCAGGACATAGATAATTAGAATAGACAGAGGATCAGGATGATAGTAATTGACTGAAACAGGACATAGATAATTAGAATAGACAGAGGATCAGGATGATAGTAATTGACTGAAACAGGACATAGATCATTAGAATGGACAGAGGATCAGGATGATAGTAATTGACTGAAACAGGACATAGATAATTAGAATAGACAGAGGATCAGGATGATAGTAATTGACTGAAACAGGACATAGATCATTAGAATGGACAGAGGATCAGGATGATAGTAATTGACTGAAACAGGACATAGATAATTAAAATAGACAGAGGATCAGGATGATAGTAATTGACTGAAACAGGACATAGATAATTAGAATAGACAGAGGATCAGGATGATAGTAATTGACTGAAACAGGACATAGATAATTAGAATGGACAGAGGATCAGGATGATAGTAATTGACTGAAACAGGACATAGATAATTAGAATAGACAGAGGATCAGGATGATAGTAATTGACTGAAACAGGACATAGATAACTAGAATAGACAGAGGATCAGGATGATAGTAATTGACTGAAACAGGACATAGATAATTAGAATAGACAGAGGATCAGGATGATAGTAATTGACTGAAACAGGACATAGATAATTAGAATAGACAGAGGGTCAGGATGATAGTAATTGACTGAAACAGGACATAGACAATTAGAATAGACAGAGGATCAGGATGATAGTAATTGACTGAAACAGGACATAGATAATTAGAATGGACAGAGGATCAGGATGATAGTAATTGACTGAAACAGGACATAGATAATTAGAATGGACAGAGGATCAGGATGATAGTAATTGACTGAAACAGGACATAGATAATTAGAATAGACAGAGGATCAGGATGATAGTAATTGACTGAAACAGGACATAGATAATTAGAATGGACAGAGGATCAGGATGATAGTAATTGACTGAAACAGGACATAGATAATTAGAATAGACAGAGGATCAGGATGATAGTAATTGACTGAAACAGGTCATTGATAATTAGAATAGACAGAGGATCAGGATGATAGTAATTGACTGAAACAGGACATAGATAATTAGAATAGACAGAGGATCAGGATGATAGTAATTGACTGAAACAGGTCATTGATAATTAGAATAGACAGAGGATCAGGATGATAGTAATTGACTGAAACAGGACATAGATAATTAGAATAGACAGAGGATCAGGATGATAGTAATTGACTGAAACAGGACACAGATAATTAGAATAGACAGAGGATCAGGATGATAGTAATTGACTGAAACAGGACATAGATAATTAGAATGGACAGAGGATCAGGATGATAGTAATTGACTGAAACAGGACATTGATAATTAGAATAGACAGAGGATCAGGATGATAGTAATTGACTGAAACAGGACATAGATAATTAGAATAGACAGAGGATCAGGATGATAGTAATTGACTGAAACAGGACATAGATAATTAGAATAGACAGAGGATCAGGATGATAGTAATTGACTGAAACAGGACATAGATAATTAGAATAGACAGAGGATCAGGATGATAGTAATTGACTGAAACAGGACATAGATAATTAGAATAGACAGAGGATCAGGATGATAGTATTTGACTGAAACAGGACATAGATAATTAGAATGGTCAGAGGATCAGGATGATAGTAATTGACTGAAACAGGACATAGATAATTAGAATAGACAGAGGATCAGGATGATAGTAATTGACTGAAACAGGACATAGATAATTAGAATAGACAGAGGATCAGGATGATAGTAATTGACTGAAACAGGACATAGATAATTAGAATGGACAGAGGATCAGGATGATAGTAATTGACTGAAACAGGACATAGATAATTAGAATGGACAGAGGATCAGGATGATAGTAATTGACTGAAACAGGACATAGATAATTAGAATAGACAGAGGATCAGGATGATAGTAATTGACTGAAACAGGTCATTGATAATTAGAATAGACAGAGGATCAGGATGATAGTAATTGACTGAAACAGGACATAGATAATTAGAATAGACAGAGTATCAGGATGATAGTAATTGACTGAAACAGGTCATTGATAATTAGAACAGACAGAGGATCAGGATGATAGTAATTGACTGAAACAGGACATAGATAATTAGAATAGACAGAGGATCAGGATGATAGTAATTGACTGAAACAGGACACAGATAATTAGAATAGACAGAGGATCAGGATGATAGTAATTGACTGAAACAGGACATAGATAATTAGAATGGACAGAGGATCAGGATGATAGTAATTGACTGAAACAGGACATTGATAATTAGAATAGACAGAGGATCAGGATGATAGTAATTGACTGAAACAGGACATAGATAATTAGAATAGACAGAGGAT
Organism: Heterodontus francisci; assembly: GCF_036365525.1. Lineage (NCBI taxonomy): Eukaryota > Metazoa > Chordata > Chondrichthyes > Heterodontiformes > Heterodontidae > Heterodontus > Heterodontus francisci. Next base: position 338,692 of record NW_027140253.1, on the reverse strand, counting down.
CAGGATGATAGTAATTGACTGAAACAGGACATAGATAATTAGAATAGACAGAGGATCAGGATGATAGTAATTGACTGAAACAGGACATAGATAATTAGAATAGACAGAGGATCAGGATGATAGTAATTGACTGAAACAGGACATAGATAATTAGAATAGACAGAGGATCAGGATGATAGTAATTGACTGAAACAGGACATAGATAATTAGAATGGTCAGAGGATCAGGATGATAGTAATTGACTGAAACAGGACATAGATAATTAGAATAGACAGAGGATCAGGATGATAGTAATTGACTGAAACAGGACATAGATAATTAGAATAGACAGAGGATCAGGATGATAGTAATTGACTGAAACAGGACATAGATAATTAGAATGGACAGAGGATCAGGATGATAGTAATTGACTGAAACAGGACATAGATAATTAGAATGGACAGAGGATCAGGATGATAGTAATTGACTGAAACAGGACATAGATAATTAGAATAGACAGAGGATCAGGATGATAGTAATTGACTGAAACAGGACATAGATAATTAGAATGGACAGAGGATCAGGATGATAGTAATTGACTGAAACAGGACATAGATAATTAGAATAGACAGAGGATCAGGATGATAGTAATTGACTGAAACAGGACATAGATAATTGGAATAGACAGAGGATCAGGATGATATTAATTGACTGAAACAGTACATAGATAATTAGAATGGTCAGAGGATCAGGATGATAGTAATTGACTGAAACAGGACATAGATAATTAGAATAGACAGATTATCAGGATGATAGTAATTGACTGAAACAGGACATAGATAATTAGAATATACAGAGGATCAGGATGATAGTAATTGACTGAAACAGGACATAGATAATTAGAATAGACAGAGGATCAGGATGATAGTAATTGACTGAAACAGGACATAGATAATTAGAATAGACAGAGGATCAGGATGATAGTAATTGACTGAAACAGGACATAGATAATTAGAATGGACAGAGGATCAGGATGACAGTAATTGACTGAAACAGGACATAGATAATTAGAATGGACAGAGGATCAGGATGATAGTAATTGACTGAAACAGGACATAGATAATTAGAATAGACAGAGGATCAGGATGATAGTAATTGACTGAAACAGGACATAGATAATTAGAATGGACAGAGGATCACGATGATAGTAATTGACTGAAACAGGAGATAGATAATTAGAATAGACAGAGGATCAGGATGATAGTAATTGACTGAAACAGGACATAGATAATTAGAATGGACAGAGGATCAGGGTGATAGTAATTGACTGAAACAGGACATAGATAATTAGAATAGACAGAGGATCAGGATGATAGTAATTGACTGAAACAGGACATAGATAATTAGAATAGACAGAGGATCAGGATGATAGTAATTGACTGAAACAGGACATAGATAATTAGAATGGACAGACGATCAGGATGATAGTAATTGACTGAAACAGGACATAGATAATTAGAATAGACAGAGGATCAGGATGATAGTAATTGACTGAAACAGGACATAGATAATTAGAATAGACAGAGGATCAGGATGACAGTAATTTACTGAAACAGGACATAGATAATTAGAATGGACAGAGGATCAGGATGATAGTAATTGACTGAAACAGGACATAGATAATTAGAATGGACAGAGGATCAGGATGACAGTAATTGACTGAAACAGGACATAGATAATTAGAATGGACAGAGGATCAGGATGATAGTAATTGACTGAAACAGGACATAGATAATTAGAATGGACAGAGGATCAGGATGATAGTAATTGACTGAAACAGTACATAGATAATTAGAATGGACAGAGGATCAGGATGATAGTAATTGACTGAAACAGTACATAGATAATTAGAATGGACAGAGGATCAGGATGATAGTAATTGACTGAAACAGTACATAGATAATTAGAATGGACAGAGGATCAGGATGATAGTAATTGACTGAAACAGGACATAGATGATTAGAATGGACAGAGGATCAGGATGATAGTAATTGACTGAAACAGGACACAGATAATTAGAATAGACAGAGGATCAGGATGATAGTAATTGACTGAAACAGGACATTGATAATTAGAATAGACAGAGGATCAGGATGATAGTAATTGACTGAAACAGTACATAGATAATTAGAATGGACAGAGGATCAGGATGATAGTAATTGACTGAAACAGGACATAGATAATTAGAATGTTCAGAGGATCAGGATGATAGTAATTGACTGAAACAGGACATAGATAATTAGAATAGACAGAGGATCAGGATGATAGTAATTGACTGAAACAGGACATAGATAATTAGAATGGACAGAGGATCAGGATGATAGTAATTGACTGAAACAGGACATAGATAATTAGAATAGACAGAGGATCAGGATGATAGTAATTGACTGAAACAGGACATAGATAATTAGAATGGACAGAGGATCAGGATGGTAGTAATTGACTGAAACAGGACATAGATAATTAGAATAGACAGAGGATCAGGATGATAGTAATTGACTGATACAGGACATAGATAATTAGAATAGACAGAGGATCAGGATGATAGTAATTGACTGAAACAGGACATAGATAATTAGAATAGACAGAGGATCAGGATGATTGTAATTGACTGAAACAGGACATAGATAATTAGAATAGACAGAGGATCAGGATGATATTAATTGAATGAAACAGGACATAGATAATTAGAATGGACAGAGGATCAAGATGATAGTAATTGACTGAAACAGGACATAGATAATTAGAATGGAAGACGATCAGGATGATAGTAATTGACTGAAACAGGACATAGATAATTAGAATAGACAGAGGATCAGGATGATAGTAATTGACTGAAACAGGACATAGATAATTAGAATAGACAGAGGATCAGGATGATAGTAATTGACTGAAACAGGACATAGATAATTAGAATGGACAGAGGATCAGGATGATAGTAATTGACTGAAACAGGACATAGATAATTAGAATAGACAGAGGATCAGGATGATAGTAATTGACTGAAACAGGACATAGATAATTAGAATGGACAGAGGATCAGGATGATAGTAATTGACTGAAACAGGACATAGATAATTAGAATAGACAGAGGATCAGGATGATAGTAATTGACTGATACAGGACATAGATAATTAGAATAGACAGAGGATCAGGATGATAGTAATTGACTGAAACAGGACATAGATAATTAGAATAGACAGAGGATCAGGATGATAGTAATTGACTGAAACAGGACATAGATAATTAGAATGGACAGAGGATCAGGATGATAGTAATTGACTGATACAGGACATAGATAATCAGAATAGACAGAGGATCAGGATGATAGTAATTGACTGAAACAGGACATAGATAATTAGAATGGACAGAGGATCAGGATGGTAGTAATTGACTGAAACAGGACATAGATAATTAGAATGGTCAGAGGATCAGGATGATAGTAATTGACTGAAAAAGGACATAGATAATTAGAATGGACAGAGGATCAGGATGGTAGTAATTGACTGAAACAGGACATAGATAATTAGAATGGTCAGAGGATCAGGATGATAGTAATTGACTGAAACAGGACATAGATAATTAGAATAGACAGAGGATCAGGATGATAGTAATTGACTGAAACAGGACATAGATAATTAGAATAGACAGAGGATCAGGATGATAGTAATTGACTGAAACAGGACATAGATAATTAGAATGGACAGAGGATCAGGATGATAGTAATTGACTGAAACAGGACATAGATAATTAGAATGGACAGAGGATCAGGATGATAGTAATTGACTGAAACAGGACATAGATAATTAGAATAGACAGAGGATCAGGATGATAGTAATTGACTGAAACAGGTCATAGATAAATAGAATAGACAGAGGATCAGGATGATAGTAATTGACTGAAACAGGACATAGATAATTAGAATAGACAGAGGATCAGGATGATATTAATTGACTGAAACAGTACATAGATAATTAGAATGGTCAGAGGATCAGGATGATAGTAATTGACTGAAACAGGACATAGATAATTAGAATAGACAGAGGATCAGGATGATAGTAATTGACTGATACAGGACATAGATAATTAGAATAGACAGAGGATCAGAATGATAGTAATTGACTGAAACAGGACATAGATAATTAGAATAGACAGAGGATCAGGATGATAGTAATTGACTGAAACAGGACATAGATAATTAGAATGGACAGAGGATCAGGATGATAGTAATTGACTGAAACAGTACATAGATAATTAGAATGGACAGAGGATCAGGATGATAGTAATTGACTGAAACAGTACATAGATAATTAGAATGGACAGAGGATCAGGATGATAGTAATTGACTGAAACAGGACATAGATGATTAGAATGGACAGAGGATCAGGATGATAGTAATTGACTGAAACAGGACACAGATAATTAGAATAGACAGAGGATCAGGATGATAGTAATTGACTGAAACAGGACATTGATAATTAGAATAGACAGAGGATCAGGATGATAGTAATTGACTGAAACAGTACATAGATAATTAGAATGGACAGAGGATCAGGATGATAGTAATTGACTGAAACAGGACATAGATAATCAGAATGTTCAGAGGATCAGGATGATAGTAATTGACTGAAACAGGACATAGATAATTAGAATAGACAGAGGATCAGGATGATAGTAATTGACTGAAACAGGACATAGATAATTAGAATGGACAGAGGATCAGGATGATAGTAATTGACTGAAACAGGACATAGATAATTAGAATAGACAGAGGATCAGGATGATAGTAATTGACTGAAACAGGACATAGATAATTAGAATGGACAGAGGATCAGGATGATAGTAATTGACTGAAACAGGACATAGATAATTAGAATAGACAGAGGATCAGGATGATAGTAATTGACTGATACAGGACATAGATAATTAGAATAGACAGAGGATCAGGATGATAGTAATTGACTGAAACAGGACATAGATAATTAGAATAGACAGAGGATCAGGATGATTGTAATTGACTGAAACAGGACATAGATAATTAGAATAGACAGAGGATCAGGATGATATTAATTGACTGAAACAGGACATAGATAATTAGAATGGACAGAGGATCAAGATGATAGTAATTGACTGAAACAGGACATAGATAATTAGAATGGAAGACGATCAGGATGATAGTAATTGACTGAAACAGGACATAGATAATTAGAATAGACAGAGGATCAGGATGATAGTAATTGACTGAAACAGGACATTGATAATTAGAATAGACAGAGGATCAGGATGATAGTAATTGACTGAAACAGGACATAGATAATTAGAATAGACAGAGGATCAGGATGATAGTAATTGACTGAAACAGGACATAGATAATTAGAATGGACAGAGGATCAGGATGATAGTAATTGACTGAAACAGGACATAGATAATCAGAATAGACAGAGGATCAGGATGATAGTAATTGACTGAAACAGGACATAGATAATTAGAATGGACAGAGGATCAGGATGGTAGTAATTGACTGAAACAGGACATAGATAATTAGAATGGTCAGAGGATCAGGATGATAGTAATTGACTGAAACAGGACATAGATAATTAGAATGGACAGAGGATCAGGATGGTAGTAATTGACTGAAACAGGACATAGATAATTAGAATGGTCAGAGGATCAGGATGATAGTAATTGACTGAAACAGGACATAGATAATTAGAATAGACAGACGATCAGGATGATAGTAATTGACTGAAACAGGACATAGATAATTAGAATAGACAGAGGATCAGGATGATAGTAATTGACTGAAACAGGACATAGATAATTAGAATGGACAGAGGATCAGGATGATAGTAATTGACTGAAACAGGACATAGATAATTAGAATGGACAGAGGATCAGGATGATAGTAATTGACTGAAACAGGACATAGATAATTAGAATAGATAGAGGATCAGGATGATAGTAATTGACTGAAACAGGACATAGATAATTAGAATAGACAGAGGATCAGGATGATAGTAATTGACTGAAACAGGACATAGATAATTAGAATAGACAGAGGATCAGGATGATATTAATTGACTGAAACAGTACATAGATAATTAGAATGGTCAGAGGATCAGGATGATAGTAATTGACTGAAACAGGACATAGATAATTAGAATAGACAGAGGATCAGGATGATAGTAATTGACTGAAACAGGACATAGATAATTAGAATAGACAGAGGATCAGAATGATAGTAATTGACTGAAACAGGACATAGATAATTAGAATAGACAGAGGATCAGGATGATAGTAATTGACTGAAACAGGACATAGATAATTAGAATAGACAGAGGATCAGGATGATAGTAATTGACTGAAACAGGACATAGATAATTAGAATGGACAGAGGATCAGGATGACAGTAATTGACTGAAACAGGACATAGATACTTAGAATGGACAGAGGATCAGGATGATAGTAATTGACTGAAACAGGACATAGATAATTAGAATAGACAGAGGATCAGGATGATAGTAATTGACTGAAACAGGACATAGATAATTAGAATGGACAGAGGATCAGGATGATAGTAATTGACTGAAACAGGACATAGATAATTAGAATAGACAGAGGATCAGGATGATAGTAATTGACTGATACAGGACATAGATAATTAGAATAGACAGAGGATCAGGATGATAGTAATTGACTGAAACAGGACATAGATAATTAGAATAGACAGAGGATCAGGATGATTGTAATTGACTGAAACAGGACATAGATAATTAGAATAGACAGAGGATCAGGATGATATTAATTGACTGAAACAGGACATAGATAATTAGAATGGACAGAGGATCAAGATGATAGTAATTGACTGAAACAGGACATAGATAATTAGAATGGAAGACGATCAGGATGATAGTAATTGACTGAAACAGGACATAGATAATTAGAATAGACAGAGGATCAGGATGATAGTAATTGACTGAAACAGGACATAGATAATTAGAATAGACAGAGGATCAGGATGATAGTAATTGACTGAAACAGGACATAGATAATTAGAATGGACAGAGGATCAGGATGATAGTAATTGACTGAAACAGGACATAGATAATCAGAATAGACAGAGGATCAGGATGATAGTAATTGACTGAAACAGGACATAGATAATTAGAATGGACAGAGGATCAGGATGGTAGTAATTGACTGAAACAGGACATAGATAATTAGAATGGTCAGAGGATCAGGATGATAGTAATTGAATGAAACAGGACATAGATAATTAGAATGGACAGAGGATCAGGATGGTAGTAATTGACTGAAACAGGACATAGATAATTAGAATGGTCAGAGGATCAGGATGATAGTAATTGACTGAAACAGGACATAGATAATTAGAATAGACAGAGGATCAGGATGATAGTAATTGACTGAAACAGGACATAGATAATTAGAATAGACAGAGGATCAGGATGATATTAATTGACTGAAACAGTACATAGATAATTAGAATGGTCAGAGGATCAGGATGATAGTAATTGACTGAAACAGGACATAGATAATTAGAATAGACAGAGGATCAGGATGATAGTAATTGACTGAAACAGGACATAGATAATTAGAATAGACAGAGGATCAGAATGATAGTAATTGACTGAAACAGGACATAGATAATTAGAATAGACAGAGGATCAGGATGATAGTAATTGACTGAAACAGGACATAGATAATTAGAATAGACAGAGGATCAGGATGATAGTAATTGACTGAAACAGGACATAGATAATTAGAATGGACAGAGGATCAGGATGACAGTAATTGACTGAAACAGGACATAGATACTTAGAATGGACAGAGGATCAGGATGATAGTAATTGACTGAAACAGGACATAGATAATTAGAATAGACAGAGGATCAGGATGATAGTAATTGACTGAAACAGGACATAGATAATTAGAATGGACAGAGGATCAGGATGATAGTAATTGACTGAAACAGGACATAGATAATTAGAATAGACAGAGGATCAGGATGATAGTAATTGACTGATACAGGACATAGATAATTAGAATAGACAGAGGATCAGGATGATAGTAATTGACTGAAACAGGACATAGATAATTAGAATAGACAGAGGATCAGGATGATTGTAATTGACTGAAACAGGACATAGATAATTAGAATAGACAGAGGATCAGGATGATATTAATTGACTGAAACAGGACATAGATAATTAGAATGGACAGAGGATCAAGATGATAGTAATTGACTGAAACAGGACATAGATAATTAGAATGGAAGACGATCAGGATGATAGTAATTGACTGAAACAGGACATAGATAATTAGAATAGACAGAGGATCAGGATGATAGTAATTGACTGAAACAGGACATAGATAATTAGAATAGACAGAGGATCAGGATGATAGTAATTGACTGAAACAGGACATAGATAATTAGAATGGACAGAGGATCAGGATGATAGTAATTGACTGAAACAGGACATAGATAATCAGAATAGACAGAGGATCAGGATGATAGTAATTGACTGAAACAGGACATAGATAATTAGAATGGACAGAGGATCAGGATGGTAGTAATTGACTGAAACAGGACATAGATAATTAGAATGGTCAGAGGATCAGGATGATAGTAATTGAATGAAACAGGACATAGATAATTAGAATGGACAGAGGATCAGGATGGTAGTAATTGACTGAAACAGGACATAGATAATTAGAATGGTCAGAGGATCAGGATGATAGTAATTGACTGAAACAGGACATAGATAATTAGAATAGACAGAGGATCAGGATGATAGTAATTGACTGAAACAGGACATAGATAATTAGAATAGACAGAGGATCAGGATGATAGTAATTGACTGAAACAGGACATAGATAATTAGAATGGACAGAGGATCAGGATGATAGTAATTGACTGAAACAGGACATAGATAATTAGAATGGACAGAGGATCAGGATGATAGTAATTGACTGAAACAGGACATAGATAATTAGAATAGACAGAGGATCAGGATGATAGTAATTGACTGAAACAGGACATAGATAATTAGAATAGACAGAGGATCAGGATGATAGTAATTGACTGAAACAGGACATAGATAATTAGAATAGACAGAGGATCAGGATGATATTAATTGACTGAAACAGTACATAGATAATTAGAATGGTCAGAGGATCAGGATGATAGTAATTGACTGAAACAGGACATAGATAATTAGAATAGACAGAGGATCAGGATGATAGTAATTGACTGAAACAGGACATAGATAATTAGAATAGACAGAGGATCAGAATGATAGTAATTGACTGAAACAGGACATAGATAATTAGAATAGACAGAGGATCAGGATGATAGTAATTGACTGAAACAGGACATAGATAATTAGAATGGACAGAGGATCAGGATGATAGTAATTGACTGAAACAGTACATAGATAATTAGAATGGACAGAGGATCAGGATGATAATAATTGACTGAAACAGTACATAGATAATTAGAATGGACAGAGGATCAGGATGATAGTAATTGACTGAAACAGGACATAGATGATTAGAATGGACAGAGGATCAGGATGATAGTAATTGACTGAAACAGGACACAGATAATTAGAATAGACAGAGGATCAGGATGATAGTAATTGACTGAAACAGGACATTGATAATTAGAATAGACAGAGGATCAGGATGATAGTAATTGACTGAAACAGTACATAGATAATTAGAATGGACAGAGGATCAGGATGATAGTAATTGACTGAAACAGGACATAGATAATTAGAATGTTCAGAGGATCAGGATGATAGTAATTGACTGAAACAGGACATAGATAATTAGAATAGACAGAGGATCAGGATGATAGTAATTGACTGAAACAGGACATAGATAATTAGAATGGACAGAGGATCAGGATGATAGTAATTGACTGAAACAGGACATAGATAATTAGAATAGACAGAGGATCAGGATGATAGTAATTGACTGAAACAGGACATAGATAATTAGAATGGACAGAGGATCAGGATGATAGTAATTGACTGAAACAGGACATAGATAATTAGAATAGACAGAGGATCAGGATGATAGTAATTGACTGATACAGGACATAGATAATTAGAATAGACAGAGGATCAGGATGATAGTAATTGACTGAAACAGGACATAGATAATTAGAATAGACAGAGGATCAGGATGATTGTAATTGACTGAAACAGGACATAGATAATTAGAATAGACAGAGGATCAGGATGATATTAATTGACTGAAACAGGACATAGATAATTAGAATGGACAGAGGATCAAGATGATAGTAATTGACTGAAACAGGACATAGATAATTAGAATGGAAGACGATCAGGATGATAGTAATTGACTGAAACAGGACATAGATAATTAGAATAGACAGAGGATCAGGATGATAGTAATTGACTGAAACAGGACATTGATAATTAGAATAGACAGAGGATCAGGATGATAGTAATTGACTGAAACAGGACATAGATAATTAGAATGGACAGAGGATCAGGATGATAGTAATTGACTGAAACAGGACATAGATAATTAGAATGGACAGAGGATCAGGATGATAGTAATTGACTGAAACAGGACATAGATAATCAGAATAGACAGAGGATCAGGATGATAGTAATTGACTGAAACAGGACATAGATAATTAGAATGGACAGAGGATCAGGATGGTAGTAATTGACTGAAACAGGACATAGATAATTAGAATGGTCAGAGGATCAGGATGATAGTAATTGACTGAAACAGGACATAGATAATTAGAATGGACAGAGGATCAGGATGGTAGTAATTGACTGAAACAGGACATAGATAATTAGAATGGTCAGAGGATCAGGATGATAGTAATTGACTGAAACAGGACATAGATAATTAGAATAGACAGAGGATCAGGATGATAGTAATTGACTGAAACAGGACATAGATAATTAGAATAGACAGAGGATCAGGATGATAATAATTGACTGAAACAGGACATAGATAATTAGAATGGACAGAGGATCAGGATGATAGTAATTGACTGAAACAGGACATAGATAATTAGAATGGACAGAGGATCAGGATGATAGTAATTGACTGAAACAGGACATAGATAATTAGAATAGACAGAGGATCAGGATGATAGTAATTGACTGAAACAGGACATAGATAATTAGAATAGACAGAGGATCAGGATGATAGTAATTGACTGAAACAGGACATAGATAATTAGAATAGACAGAGGATCAGGATGATATTAATTGACTGAAACAGTACATAGATAATAAGAATGGTCAGAGGATCAGGATGATAGTAATTGACTGAAACAGGACATAGATAATTAGAATAGACAGAGGATCAGGATGATAGTAATTGACTGAAACAGGACATAGATAATTAGAATAGACAGAGGATCAGAATGATAGTAATTGACTGAAACAGGACATAGATAATTAGAATAGACAGAGGATCAGGATGATAGTAATTGACTGAAACAGGACATAGATAATTAGAATAGACAGAGGATCAGGATGATAGTAATTGACTGAAACAGGACATAGATAATTAGAATGGACAGAGGATCAGGATGACAGTAATTGACTGAAACAGGACATAGATACTTAGAATGGACAGAGGATCAGGATGATAGTAATTGACTGAAACAGGACATAGATAATTAGAATAGACAGAGGATCAGGATGATAGTAATTGACTGAAACAGGACATAGATAATTAGAATGGACAGAGGATCAGGATGATAGTAATTGACTGAAACAGGACATAGATAATTAGATTAGACAGAGGATCAGGATGATAGTAATTGACTGAAACAGGACATAGATAATTAGAATGGACAGAGGATCAGGATGATAGTAATTGACTGAAACAGGACATAGATAATTAGAATAGACAGAGGATCAGGATGATAGTAATTGACTGAAACAGGACACAGATAATTAGAATAGACAGAGGATCAGGATGATAGTAATTGACTGAAACAGGACATAGATAATTAGATTAGACAGAGGATCAGGATGATAGTAATTGACTGAAACAGGACACAGATAATTAGAATGGACAGAGGATCAGGATGATAGTAATTGACTGAAACAGGACATAGATAATTAGATTAGACAGAGGATCAGGATGACAGTAATTGACTGAAACAGGACATAGATAATCAGAATGGACAGAGGATCAGGATGATAGTAATTGACTGAAACAGGACATAGATAATTAGAATAGACAGAGGATCAGGATGATAGTAATTGACTGAAACAGGACATAGATAATTAGATTAGACAGAGTATCAGGATGATAGTAATTGACTGAAACAGGACACAGATAATTAGAATGGACAGAGGATCAGGATGATAGTAATTGACTGAAACAGGACATAGATAATTAGATTAGACAGAGGATCAGGATGATAGTAATTGACTGAAACAGGACATAGATAATCAGAATGGACAGAGGATCAGGATGATAGTAATTGACTGAAACAGGACATAGATAATGAGAATAGACAGAGGATCAGGATGATAGTAATTGACTGAAACAGGACATAGATAATTAGAATAGACAGAGGATCAGGATGATAGTAATTGACTGAAACAGGACATAGATAATTAGAATGGACAGAGGATCAGGATGATAGTAATTGACTGAAACAGGACATAGATAATTAGAATGGACAGAGGATCAGGATGACAGTCATTGACTGAAACAGGACATAGATAATTAGAATAGACAGAGGATCAGGATGATAGTAATTGACTGAAACAGGACATAGATAATTAGAATGGACATAGGATCAGGATGATAGTAATTGACTGAAACAGGACATAGATAATTAGAATAGACAGAGGATCAGGATGATAGTAATTGACTGAAACAGGACATAGATAATTAGAATAGACAGAGGATCAGGATGATAGTAATTGACTGAAACAGGACATAGATAATTAGAATGGACAGAGGATCAGGATGACAGTCATTGACTGAAACAGGACATAGATAATTAGAATAGACAGAGGATCAGGATGATAGTAATTGACTGAAACAGGACATAGTTAATTAGAATGGACAGAGGATCAGGATGATAGTAATTGACTGAAACAGTACATAGATAATTAGAATGGACAGAGGATCAGGATGATAGTAATTGACTGAAACAGTACATAGATAATTAGAATGGACAGAGGATCAGGATGATAGTAATTGACTGAAACAGTACATAGATAATTAGAATGGACAGAGGATCAGGATGATAGTAATTGACTGAAACAGTACATAGATAATTAGAATGGACAGAGGATCAGGATGATAGTAATTGACTGAAACAGGACATAGATGATTAGAATGGACAGAGGATCAGGATGATAGTAATTGACTGAAACAGGACACAGATAATTAGAATGGACAGAGGATCAGGATGATAGTAATTGACTGAAACAGGACATAGATAATTAGAATAGACAGAGGATCAGGATGATAGTAATTGACTGAAACAGGACATAGATAATTAGAATGGACAGAGGATCAGGATGATAGTAATTGACTGAAACAGGACATAGATAATTAGAATAGACAGAGGATCAGGATGATAGTAAATGACTGATACAGGACATAGATAATTAGAATAGACAGAGGATCAGGATGATAGTAATTGACTGAAACAGGACATAGATAATTAGAATAGACAGAGGATCAGGATGATAGTAATTGACTGAAACAGGACATAGATAATTAGAATAGACAGAGGATCAGGATGATATTAATTGACTGAAACAGGACATAGATAATTAGAATGGACAGAGGATCAGGATGATAGTAATTGACTGAAACAGGACACTGATAATTAGGATGGACAGAGGATCAGGATGATAGTAATTGACTGAAACAGGACATAGATAATTAGAATAGACAGAGGATCAGGATGATAGTAATTGACTGAAACAGGACATAGATAATTAGAATGGACAGAGGATCAGGATGATAGTAATTGACTGAAACAGGACATAGATAATTAGAATAGACAGAGGATCAGGATGATAGTAATTGACTGAAACAGGACATAGATAATTGGAATAGACAGAGGATCAGGATGATATTAATTGACTGAAACAGTACATAGATAATTAGAATGGTCAGAGGATCAGGATGATAGTAATTGACTGAAACAGGACATAGATAATTAGAATAGACAGAGGATCAGGATGATAGTAATTGACTGAAACAGGACATAGATAATTAGAATGGACAGAGGATCAGGATGATAGTAATTGACTGAAACAGGACATAGATAATTAGAATAGACAGAGGATCAGGATGATAGTAATTGACTGAAACAGGACATAGATAATTAGAATGGACAGAGGATCAGGATGATAGTAATTGACTGAAACAGGACATAGATAATTAGAATAGACAGAGGATCAGGATGATAGTAATTGACTGAAACAGGACATAGATAATTAGAATGGACAGAGGATCAGGATGATAGTAATTGACTGAAACAGGACACAGATAATTAGATTAGACAGAGGATCAGGATGATAGTAATTGACTGAAACAGGACATAGATAATCAGAATGGACAGAGGATCAGGATGATAGTAATTGACTGAAACAGGACATAGATAATTAGAATAGACAGAGGATCAGGATGATAGTAATTGACTGAAACAGGACATAGATAATTAGAATAGACAGAGGATCAGGATGATAGTAATTGACTGAAACAGGACATAGATAATTAGAATAGACAGAGGATCAGGATGATAGTAATTGACTGAAACAGGACATAGATAATTAGAATGGACAGAGGATCAGGATGATAGTAATTGACTGAAACAGGACATAGATAATTAGAATGGACAGAGGATCAGGATGACAGTCATTGACTGAAACAGGACATAGATAATTAGAATAGACAGAGGATCAGGATGATAGTAATTGACTGAAACAGGACATAGATAATTAGAATGGACATAGGATCAGGATGATAGTAATTGACTGAAACAGGACATAGATAATTAGAATAGACAGAGGATCAGGATGATAGTAATTGACTGAAACAGGACATAGATAATTAGAATGGACAGAGGATCAGGATGATAGTAATTGACTGAAACAGGACATAGATAATTAGAATGGACAGAGGATCAGGATGACAGTCATTGACTGAAACAGGACATAGATAATTAGAATAGACAGAGGATCAGGATGATAGTAATTGACTGAAACAGGACATAGTTAATTAGAATGGACAGAGGATCAGGATGATAGTAATTGACTGAAACAGTACATAGATAATTAGAATGGACAGAGGATCAGGATGATAGTAATTGACTGAAACAGTACATAGATAATTAGAATGGACAGAGGATCAGGATGATAGTAATTGACTGAAACAGTACATAGATAATTAGAATGGACAGAGGATCAGGATGATAGTAATTGACTGAAACAGGACATAGATGATTAGAATGGACAGAGGATCAGGATGATAGTAATTGACTGAAACAGGACACAGATAATTAGAATAGACAGAGGATCAGGATGATAGTAATTGACTGAAACAGGACATTGATAATTAGAATAGACAGAGGATCAGGATGATAGTAATTGACTGAAACAGTACATAGATAATTAGAATGGACAGAGGATCAGGATGATAGTAATTGACTGAAACAGGACATAGATAATTAGAATGTTCAGAGGATCAGGATGATAGTAATTGACTGAAACAGGACATAGATAATTAGAATAGACAGAGGATCAGGATGATAGTAATTGGCTGAAACAGGACATAGATAATTAGAATGGACAGAGGATCAGGATGATAGTAATTGACTGAAACAGGACATAGATAATTAGAATAGACAGAGGATCAGGATGATAGTAATTGACTGAAACAGGACATAGATAATTAGAATGGACAGAGGATCAGGATGATAGTAATTGACTGAAACAGGACATAGATAATTAGAATAGACAGAGGATCAGGATGATAGTAATTGACTGATACAGGACATAGATAATTAGAATAGACAGAGGATCAGGATGATAGTAATTGAATGAAACAGGACATAGATAATTAGAATAGACAGAGGATCAGGATGATAGTAATTGACTGAAACAGGACATAGATAATTAGAATAGACAGAGGATCAGGATGATATTAATTGACTGAAACAGGACATAGATAATTAGAATGGACAGAGGATCAGGATGATAGTAATTGACTGAAACAGGACACTGATAATTAGGATGGACAGAGGATCAGGATGATAGTAATTGACTGAAACAGGACATAGATAATTAGAATAGACAGAGGATCAGGATGATAGTAATTGACTGAAACAGGACATAGATAATTAGAATGGACAGAGGATCAGGATGATAGTAATTGACTGAAACAGGACATAGATAATTAGAATAGACAGAGGATCAGGATGATAGTAATTGACTGAAACAGGACATAGATAATTGGAATAGACAGAGGATCAGGATGATATTAATTGACTGAAACAGTACATAGATAATTAGAATGGTCAGAGGATCAGGATGATAGTAATTGACTGAAACAGGACATAGATAATTAGAATAGACAGAGGATCAGGATGATAGTAATTGACTGAAACAGGACATAGATAATTAGAATGGACAGAGGATCAGGATGATAGTAATTGACTGAAACAGGACATAGATAATTAGAATAGACAGAGGATCAGGATGATAGTAATTGACTGAAACAGGACATAGATAATTAGAATGGGCAGAGGATCAGGATGATAGTAATTGACTGAAACAGGACATAGATAATTAGAATAGACAGAGGATCAGGATGATAGTAATTGACTGAAACAGGACATAGATAATTAGAATGGACAGAGGATCAGGATGATAGTAATTGACTGAAACAGGACATAGATAATTAGAATAGACAGAGGATCAGGATGATAGTAATTGACTGAAACAGGTCATTGATAATTAGAATTGACAGAGGATCAGGATGATAGTAATTGACTGAAACAGGACATAGATAATTAGAATAGACAGAGGATCAGGATGATAGTAATTGACTGAAACAGGTCATTGATAATTAGAATAGACAGAGGATCAGGATGATAGTAATTGACTGAAACAGGACATAGATAATTAGAATAGACAGAGGATCAGGATGATAGTAATTGACTGAAACAGGACACAGATAATTAGAATAGACAGAGGATCAGGATGATAGTAATTGACTGAAACAGGACATAGATAATTAGAATGGACAGAGGATCAGGATGATAGTAATTGACTGAAACAGGACATTGATAATTAGAATAGACAGAGGATCAGGATGATAGTAATTGACTGAAACAGGACATAGTTAATTAGAATGGACAGAGGATCAGGATGATAGTAATTGACTGAAACAGTACATAGATAATTAGAATGGACAGAGGATCAGGATGATAGTAATTGACTGAAACAGTACATAGATAATTAGAATGGACAGAGGATCAGGATGATAGTAATTGACTGAAACAGTACATAGATAATTAGAATGGACAGAGGATCAGGATGATAGTAATTGACTGAAACAGGACATTGATAATTAGAATAGACAGAGGATCAGGATGATTGTAATTGACGGAAACAGGACATAGATAATTAGAATAGACAGAGGATCAGGATGATAGTAATTGACTGAAACAGGACATAGACAATTAGAATAGACAGAGGATCAGGATGATAGTAATTGACTGAAACAGGACATAGATAATTAGAATAGACAGAGGATCAGGATGATAGTAATTGACTGAAACAGGACATAGATAATTAGAATAGACAGAGGATCAGGATGATAGTAATTGACTGAAACAGGACACAGATAATTAGAATGGAAAGAGGATCAGGATGATAGTAATTGACGGTAGCAGGACATAGATAATTAGAATAGACAGAGGATCAGGATGATAGTAATTGACTGAAACAGGACATAGATAATTAGAATGGAAAGAGGATCAGGATGATAGTAATTGACGGTAGCAGGACATAGATAATTAGAATGGTCAGAGGATCAGGATGATATTAATTGACTGAAACAGGACATAGATAATTAGAATAGACAGAGGATCAGGATGATAGTAATTGACTGAAACAGGTCATTGATAATTAGAATAGACAGAGGATCAGGATGATAGTAATTGACTGAAACAGGACATAGATAATTAGAATAGACAGAGGATCAGGATGATAGTAATTGACTGAAACAGGACACAGATAATTAGAATAGACAGAGGATCAGGATGATAGTAATTGACTGAAACAGGACATAGATAATTAGAATGGACAGAGGATCAGGATGATAGTAATTGACTGAAACAGGACATTGATAATTAGAATAGACAGAGGATCAGGATGATAGTAATTGACTGAAACAGGACATAGATAATTAGAATAGACAGAGGATCAGGATGATAGTAATTGACTGAAACAGGACATAGATAATTAGAATAGACAGAGGATCAGGATGATTGTAATTGACGGAAACAGGACATAGATAATTAGAATAGACAGAGGATCAGGATGATAGTAATTGACTGAAACAGGACATAGATAATTAGAATAGACAGAGGATCAGGATGATAGTAATTGACTGAAACAGGACATAGATAATTAGAATAGACAGAGGATCAGGATGATAGTAATTGACTGAAACAGGACATAGATAATTAGAATAGACAGAGGATCAGGATGATAGTAATTGACTGAAACAGGACACAGATAATTAGAATGGAAAGAGGATCAGGATGATAGTAATTGACGGTAGCAGGACATAGATAATTAGAATAGACAGAGGATCAGGATGATAGTAATTGACTGAAACAGGACATAGATAATTAGAATGGAAAGAGGATCAGGATGATAGTAATTGACGGTAGCAGGACATAGATAATTAGAATGGTCAGAGGATCAGGATGATATTAATTGACTGAAACAGGACATAGATAATTAGAATAGACAGAGGATCAGGATGATAGTAATTGACTGAAACAGGACATAGATAATTAGAATAGACAGAGGATCAGGATGATAGTAATTGACTGAAACAGGACATAGATAATTAGAATAGACAGAGGATCAGGATGATAGTAATTGACGGAAACAGGACATAGATAATTAGAATAGACAGAGGATCAGGATGATAGTAATTGACTGAAACAGGACATAGATAATTAGAATAGACAGAGGATCAGGATGATATTAATTGACTGAAACAGGACATAGATAATTAGAATAGACAGAGGATCAGGATGATAGTAATTGACTGAAACAGGACATAGATAATTAGAATAGACAGAGGATCAGGATGATAGTAATTGACTGAAACAGGACATAGATAATTAGAATAGACAGAGGATCAGGATGATAGTAATTGACTGAAACAGGACATAGATAATTAGAATAGACAGGGGATCAGGATGATAGTAATTGACTGAAACAGGACATAGATAATTAGAATAGACAGAGGATCAGGATGATAGTAATTGACGGAAACAGGACATAGATAATTAGAATAGACAGAGGATCAGGATGATAGTAATTGACTGAAACAGGACATAGATAATTAGAATAGACAGAGGATCAGGATGATAGTAATTGACGGAAACAGGACATAGATAATTAGAATAGACAGAGGATCAGGATGATAGTAATTGACTGAAACAGGACATAGATAATTAGAATAGACAGAGGATCAGGATGATAGTAATTGACTGAAACAGGACATAGATAATTAGAATAGACAGAGGATCAGGATGATAGTAATTGACTGAAACAGGACATAGATAATTAGGGTAGACAGAGGATCAGGATGATAGTAATTGACTGAAACAGGACATAGATAATTAGAATAGACAGAGGATCAGGATGATAGTAATTGACTGAAACAGGACATAGATAATTAGAATAGACAGAGGATCAGGATGATAGTAATTGACTGAAACAGGACACAGATAATTAGAATGGAAAGAGGATCAGGATGATAGTAATTGACGGTAGCAGGACATAGATAATTAGAATAGACAGAGGATCAGGATGATAGTAATTGACTGAAACAGGACATAGATAATTAGAATGGAAAGAGGATCAGGATGATAGTAATTGACGGTAGCAGGACATAGATAATTAGAATGGTCAGAGGATCAGGATGATATTAATTGACTGAAACAGGACATAGATAATTAGAATGGACAGAGGATCAGGATGATAGTAATTGACTGAAAAAGGACATAGATAATTAGAATGGACAGAGGATCAGGATGATAGTAATTGACTGAAACAGGACATAGATTATTAGAATAGACAGAGGATCAGGATGATATTAATTGACTGAAACAGGACATAGATAATTAGAATAGATAGAGGAACAGGATGATAGTAATTGACTGAAACAGGACATAGATAATTAGAAAGGAAAGAGGATCAGGATGATAGTAATTGACGGTAGCAGGACATAGATAATTAGAATAGACAGAGGATCAGGATGATAGTAATTGACTGAAACAGGACATAGATAATTAGAATGGAAAGAGGATCAGGATGATAGTAATTGACGGTAGCAGGACCTAGATAATTAGAATAGACAGAGGATCAGGATGATAGTAATTGACTGAAACAGGACATAGATAATTAGAATAGACAGAGGATCAGGATGATAGTAATTGACTGAAACAGGACATAGATCATTAGAATGGACAGAGGATCAGGATGATAGTAATTGACTGAAACAGGACATAGATAATTAGAATAGACAGAGGATCGGGATGATAGTAATTGACTGAAACAGGACATAGATCATTAGAATGGACAGAGGATCAGGATGATAGTGATTGACTGAAACAGGACATAGATAATTAAAATAGACAGAGGATCAGGATGATAGTAATTGACTGAAACAGGACATAGATAATTAGAATAGACAGAGGATCAGGATGATAGTAATTGACTGAAACAGGACATAGATAATTAGAATAGACAGAGGATCAGGATGATAGTAATTGACTGAAACAGGACATAGATAATTAGAATAGACAGAGGATCAGGATGATAGTAATTGACTGAAACAGGACATAGATAATTAGAATAGACAGAGGGTCAGGATGATAGTGATTGACTGAAACAGGACATAGACAATTAGAATAGACAGAGGATCAGGATGATAGTAATTGACTGAAACAGGACATAGATAATTAGAATGGACAGAGGATCAGGATGATAGTAATTGACTGAAACAGGACATAGATAATTAGAATAGACAGAGGATCAGGATGATAGTAATTGACTGAAACAGGACATAGATAATTAGAATGGACAGAGGATCAGGATGATAGTAATTGACTGAAACAGGACATAGATAATTAGAATAGACAGAGGATCAGGATGATAGTAATTGACTGAAACAGGTCATTGATAATTAGAATAGACAGAGGATCAGGATGATAGTAATTGACTGAAACAGGACATAGATAATTAGAATAGACAGAGGATCAGGATGATAGTAATTGACTGAAACAGGTCATTGATAATTAGAATAGACAGAGGATCAGGATGATAGTAATTGACTGAAACAGGACATAGATAATTAGAATAGACAGAGGATCAGGATGATAGTAATTGACTGAAACAGGACACAGATAATTAGAATAGACAGAGGATCAGGATGATAGTAATTGACTGAAACAGGACATAGATAATTAGAATGGACAGAGGATCAGGATGATAGTAATTGACTGAAACAGGACATTGATAATTAGAATAGACAGAGGATCAGGATGATAGTAATTGACTGAAACAGGACATAGATAATTAGAATAGACAGAGGATCAGGATGATAGTAATTGACTGAAACAGGACATAGATAATTAGAATAGACAGAGGATCAGGATGATAGTAATTGACTGAAACAGGACATAGATAATTAGAATGGACAGAGGATCAGGATGATAGTAATTGACTGAAACAGGACATAGATAATTAGAATAGACAGAGGATCAGGATGATAGTAATTGACTGAAACAGGACATAGATAATTAGAATAGACAGAGGATCAGGATGATAGTAATTGACTGAAACAGGACATAGATAATTAGAATGGACAGAGGATCAGGATGATAGTAATTGACTGAAACAGGACATAGATAATTAGAATAGACAGAGGATCAGGATGATAGTAATTGACTGAAACAGGACATAGATAATTAGAATGGACAGAGGATCAGGATGATAGTAATTGACTGAAACAGGACATAGATAATTAGAATAGACAGAGGATCAGGATGATAGTAATTGACTGAAACAGGTCATTGATAATTAGAATAGACAGAGGATCAGGATGATAGTAATTGACTGAAACAGGACATAGATAATTAGAATAGACAGAGGATCAGGATGATAGTAATTGACTGAAACAGGTCATTGATAATTAGAATAGACAGAGGATCAGGATGATAGTAATTGACTGAAACAGGACATAGATAATTAGAATAGACAGAGGATCAGGATGATAGTAATTGACTGAAACAGGACATAGATAATTAGAATAGACAGAGGATCAGGATGATAGTAATTGACTGAAACAGGACATAGATAATTAGAATGGACAGAGGATCAGGATGATAGTAATTGACTGAAACAGGACATAGATAATTAGAATAGACAGAGGATCAGGATGATAGTAATTGACTGAAACAGGACATAGATAATTAGAATAGACAGAGGATCAGGATGATAGTAATTGACTGAAACAGGACATAGATAATTAGAATGGAAAGAGGGTCAGGATGATAGTAATTGACTGAAACAGTACATAGATAATTAGAATGGACAGAGGATCAGGATGATAGTAATTGACTGAAACAGGACATAGATAATTAGAATGGACAGAGGATCAGGATGATAGTAATTGACTGAAACAGGACATAGATAATTAGAATGGACAGAGGATCAGGATGATAGTAATTGACTGAAACAGGACACTGATAATTAGAATAGACAGAGGATCAGGATGATAGTAATTGACGGAAACAGGACATAGATAATTAGAAAGCACAGAGGATCAGGATGATAGTAATTGACTGAAACAGGACATAGATAATTAGAATAGACAGAGGATCAGGATGATAGTAATTGACTGAAACAGGACATAGATAATTAGGGTAGACAGAGGATCAGGATGATAGTAATTGACTGAAACAGGACATAGATAATTAGAATAGACAGAGGATCAGGATGATAGTAATTGACTGAAACAGGACATAGATAATTAGAATAGACAGAGGATCAGGATGATAGTAATTGACTGAAACAGGACACAGATAATTAGAATGGAAAGAGGATCAGGATGATAGTAATTGACGGTAGCAGGACATAGATAATTAGAATAGACAGAGGATCAGGATGATATTAATTGACTGAAACAGGACATAGATAATTAGAATGGTCAGAGGATCAGGATGATAGTAATTGACTGAAACAGGACATAGATAATTAGAATAGACAGAGGATCAGGATGATAGTAATTGACTGAAACAGGACATAGATAATTAGAATGGACAGAGGATCAGGATGATAGTAATTGACTGAAACAGGACATAGATTATTAGAATAGACAGAGGATCAGGATGATATTAATTGACTGAAACAGGACATAGATAATTAGAATAGATAGAGGAACAGGATGATAGTAATTGACTGAAACAGGACATAGATAATTAGAATGGAAAGAGGATCAGGATGATAGTAATTGACGGTAGCAGGACATAGATAATTAGAATAGACAGAGGATCAGGATGATAGTAATTGACTGAAACAGGACATAGATAATTAGAATGGAAAGAGGATCAGGATGATAGTAATTGACGGTAGCAGGACATAGATAATTAGAATAGACAGAGGATCAGGATGATAGTAATTGACTGAAACAGGACATAGATAATTAGAATAGACAGAGGATCAGGATGATAGTAATTGACTGAAACAGGACATAGATCATTAGAATGGACAGAGGATCAGGATGATAGTAATTGACTGAAACAGGACATAGATAATTAGAATAGACAGAGGATCGGGATGATAGTAATTGACTGAAACAGGACATAGATCATTAGAATGGACAGAGGATCAGGATGATAGTGATTGACTGAAACAGGACATAGATAATTAAAATAGACAGAGGATCAGGATGATAGTAATTGACTGAAACAGGACATAGATAATTAGAATAGACAGAGGATCAGGATGATAGTAATTGACTGAAACAGGACATAGATAATTAGAATAGACAGAGGATCAGGATGATAGTAATTGACTGAAACAGGACATAGATAATTAGAATAGACAGAGGATCAGGATGATAGTAATTGACTGAAACAGGACATAGATAATTAGAATAGACAGAGGGTCAGGATGATAGTGATTGACTGAAACAGGACATAGACAATTAGAATAGACAGAGGATCAGGATGATAGTAATTGACTGAAACAGGACATAGATAATTAGAATGGACAGAGGATCAGGATGATAGTAATTGACTGAAACAGGACATAGATAATTAGAATGGACAGAGGATCAGGATGATAGTAATTGACTGAAACAGGACATAGATAATTAGAATAGACAGAGGATCAGGATGATAGTAATTGACTGAAACAGGACATAGATAATTAGAATGGACAGAGGATCAGGATGATAGTAATTGACTGAAACAGGACATAGATAATTAGAATAGACAGAGGATCAGGATGATAGTAATTGACTGAAACAGGTCATTGATAATTAGAATAGACAGAGGATCAGGATGATAGTAATTGACTGAAACAGGACATAGATAATTAGAATAGACAGAGGATCAGGATGATAGTAATTGACTGAAACAGGACATAGATAATTAGAATAGACAGAGGATCAGGATGATAGTAATTGACTGAAACAGGACATAGATCATTAGAATGGACAGAGGATCAGGATGATAGTAATTGACTGAAACAGGACATAGATAATTAGAATAGACAGAGGATCGGGATGATAGTAATTGACTGAAACAGGACATAGATCATTAGAATGGACAGAGGATCAGGATGATAGTAATTGACTGAAACATGACATAGATAATTAAAATAGACAGAGGATCAGGATGATAGTAATTGACTGAAACAGGACATAGATAATTAGAATAGACAGAGGATCAGGATGATAGTAATTGACTGAAACAGGACATAGATAATTAGAATAGACAGAGGATCAGGATGATAGTAATTGACTGAAACAGGACATAGATAATTAGAATAGACAGAGGATCAGGATGATAGTAATTGACTGAAACAGGACATAGATAATTAGAATAGACAGAGGGTCAGGATGATAGTCATTGACTGAAACAGGACATAGACAATTAGAATAGACAGAGGATCAGGATGATAGTAATTGACTGAAACAGGACATAGATAATTAGAATGGACAGAGGATCAGGATGATAGTAATTGACTGAAACAGGACATAGATAATTAGAATGGACAGAGGATCAGGATGATAGTAATTGACTGAAACAGGACATAGATAATTAGAATAGACAGAGGATCAGGATGATAGTAATTGACTGAAACAGGACATAGATAATTAGAATGGACAGAGGATCAGGATGATAGTAATTGACTGAAACAGGACATAGATAATTAGAATAGACAGAGGATCAGGATGATAGTAATTGACTGAAACAGGTCATTGATAATTAGAATAGACAGAGGATCAGGATGATAGTAATTGACTGAAACAGGACATAGATAATTAGAATAGACAGAGGATCAGGATGATAGTAATTGACTGAAACAGGTCATTGATAATTAGAATAGACAGAGGATCAGGATGATAGTAATTGACTGAAACAGGACATAGATAATTAGAATAGACAGAGGATCAGGATGATAGTAATTGACTGAAACAGGACACAGATAATTAGAATAGACAGAGGATCAGGATGATAGTAATTGACTGAAACAGGACATAGATAATTAGAATGGACAGAGGATCAGGATGATAGTAATTGACTGAAACAGGACATTGATAATTAGAATAGACAGAGGATCAGGATGATAGTAATTGACTGAAACAGGACATAGATAATTAGAATAGACAGAGGATCAGGATGATAGTAATTGACTGAAACAGGACATAGATAATTAGAATAGACAGAGGATCAGGATGATAGTAATTGACTGAAACAGGACATAGATAATTAGAATGGACAGAGGATCAGGATGATAGTAATTGACTGAAACAGGACATAGATAATTAGAATAGACAGAGGATCAGGATGATAGTAATTGACTGAAACAGGACATAGATAATTAGAATAGACAGAGGATCAGGATGATAGTAATTGACTGAAACAGGACATAGATAATTAGAATGGACAGAGGATCAGGATGATAGTAATTGACTGAAACAGGACATAGATAATTAGAATAGACAGAGGATCAGGATGATAGTAATTGACTGAAACAGGACATAGATAATTAGAATGGACAGAGGATCAGGATGATAGTAATTGACTGAAACAGGACATAGATAATTAGAATAGACAGAGGATCAGGATGATAGTAATTGACTGAAACAGGTCATTGATAATTAGAATAGACAGAGGATCAGGATGATAGTAATTGACTGAAACAGGACATAGATAATTAGAATAGACAGAGGATCAGGATGATAGTAATTGACTGAAACAGGTCATTGATAATTAGAATAGACAGAGGATCAGGATGATAGTAATTGACTGAAACAGGACATAGATAATTAGAATAGACAGAGGATCAGGATGATAGTAATTGACTGAAACAGGACATAGATAATTAGAATAGACAGAGGATCAGGATGATAGTAATTGACTGAAACAGGACATAGATAATTAGAATGGACAGAGGATCAGGATGATAGTAATTGACTGAAACAGGACATAGATAATTAGAATAGACAGAGGATCAGGATGATAGTAATTGACTGAAACAGGACATAGATAATTAGAATAGACAGAGGATCAGGATGATAGTAATTGACTGAAACAGGACATAGATAATTAGAATGGAAAGAGGGTCAGGATGATAGTAATTGACTGAAACAGTACATAGATAATTAGAATGGACAGAGGATCAGGATGATAGTAATTGACTGAAACAGGACATAGATAATTAGAATGGACAGAGGATCAGGATGATAGTAATTGACTGAAACAGGACATAGATAATTAGAATGGACAGAGGATCAGGATGATAGTAATTGACTGAAACAGGACACTGATAATTAGAATAGACAGAGGATCAGGATGATAGTAATTGACTGAAACAGGACATAGATAATTAGAAAGCACAGAGGATCAGGATGATAGTAATTGACTGAAACAGGACATAGATAATTAGAATAGACAGAGGATCAGGATGATAGTAATTGACTGAAACAGGACATAGATAATTAGGGTAGACAGAGGATCAGGATGATAGTAATTGACTGAAACAGGACATAGATAATTAGAATAGACAGAGGATCAGGATGATAGTAATTGACTGAAACAGGACATAGATAATTAGAATAGACAGAGGATCAGGATGATAGTAATTGACTGAAACAGGACACAGATAATTAGAATGGAAAGAGGATCAGGATGATAGTAATTGACGGTAGCAGGACATAGATAATTAGAATAGACAGAGGATCAGGATGATAGTAATTGACTGAAACAGGACATAGATAATTATAATGGAAAGAGGATCAGGATGATAGTAATTGACGGTAGCAGGACATAGATAATTAGAATGGTCAGAGGATCAGGATGATAGTAATTGACTGAAACAGGACATAGATAATTAGAATAGACAGAGGATCAGGATGATAGTAATTGACTGAAACAGGACATAGATAATTAGAATGGACAGAGGATCAGGATGATAGTAATTGACTGAAACAGGACATAGATTATTAGAATAGACAGAGGATCAGGATGATATTAATTGACTGAAACAGGACATAGATAATTAGAATAGATAGAGGAACAGGATGATAGTAATTGACTGAAACAGGACATAGATAATTAGAATGGAAAGAGGATCAGGATGATAGTAATTGACGGTAGCAGGACATAGATAATTAGAATAGACAGAGGATCAGGATGATAGTAATTGACTGAAACAGGACATAGATAATTAGAATGGAAAGAGGATCAGGATGATAGTAATTGACGGTAGCAGGACATAGATAATTAGAATAGACAGAGGATCAGGATGATAGTAATTGACTGAAACAGGACATAGATAATTAGAATAGACAGAGGATCAGGATGATAGTAATTGACTGAAACAGGACATAGATCATTAGAATGGACAGAGGATCAGGATGATAGTAATTGACTGAAACAGGACATAGATAATTAGAATAGACAGAGGATCGGGATGATAGTAATTGACTGAAACAGGACATAGATCATTAGAATGGACAGAGGATCAGGATGATAGTGATTGACTGAAACAGGACATAGATAATTAAAATAGACAGAGGATCAGGATGATAGTAATTGACTGAAACAGGACATAGATAATTAGAATAGACAGAGGATCAGGATGATAGTAATTGACTGAAACAGGACATAGATAATTAGAATAGACAGAGGATCAGGATGATAGTAATTGACTGAAACAGGACATAGATAATTAGAATAGACAGAGGATCAGGATGATAGTAATTGACTGAAACAGGACATAGATAATTAGAATAGACAGAGGGTCAGGATGATAGTGATTGACTGAAACAGGACATAGACAATTAGAATAGACAGAGGATCAGGATGATAGTAATTGACTGAAACAGGACATAGATAATTAGAATGGACAGAGGATCAGGATGATAGTAATTGACTGAAACAGGACATAGATAATTAGAATGGACAGAGGATCAGGATGATAGTAATTGACTGAAACAGGACATAGATAATTAGAATAGACAGAGGATCAGGATGATAGTAATTGACTGAAACAGGACATAGATAATTAGAATGGACAGAGGATCAGGATGATAGTAATTGACTGAAACAGGACATAGATAATTAGAATAGACAGAGGATCAGGATGATAGTAATTGACTGAAACAGGTCATTGATAATTAGAATAGACAGAGGATCAGGATGATAGTAATTGACTGAAACAGGACATAGATAATTAGAATAGACAGAGGATCAGGATGATAGTAATTGACTGAAACAGGTCATTGATAATTAGAATAGACAGAGGATCAGGATGATAGTAATTGACTGAAACAGGACATAGATAATTAGAATAGACAGAGGATCAGGATGATAGTAATTGACTGAAACAGGACACAGATAATTAGAATAGACAGAGGATCAGGATGATAGTAATTGACTGAAACAGGACATAGATAATTAGAATGGACAGAGGATCAGGATGATAGTAATTGACTGAAACAGGACATTGATAATTAGAATAGACAGAGGATCAGGATGATAGTAATTGACTGAAACAGGACATAGATAATTAGAATAGACAGAGGATCAGGATGATAGTAATTGACTGAAACAGGACATAGATAATTAGAATAGACAGAGGATCAGGATGATAGTAATTGACTGAAACAGGACATAGATAATTAGAATGGACAGAGGATCAGGATGATAGTAATTGACTGAAACAGGACATAGATAATTAGAATAGACAGAGGATCAGGATGATAGTAATTGACTGAAACAGGACATAGATAATTAGAATAGACAGAGGATCAGGATGATAGTAATTGACTGAAACAGGACATAGATAATTAGAATGGACAGAGGATCAGGATGATAGTAATTGACTGAAACAGGACATAGATAATTAGAATAGACAGAGGATCAGGATGATAGTAATTGACTGAAACAGGACATAGATAATTAGAATGGACAGAGGATCAGGATGATAGTAATTGACTGAAACAGGACATAGATAATTAGAATAGACAGAGGATCAGGATGATAGTAATTGACTGAAACAGGTCATTGATAATTAGAATAGACAGAGGATCAGGATGATAGTAATTGACTGAAACAGGACATAGATAATTAGAATAGACAGAGGATCAGGATGATAGTAATTGACTGAAACAGGTCATTGATAATTAGAATAGACAGAGGATCAGGATGATAGTAATTGACTGAAACAGGACATAGATAATTAGAATAGACAGAGGATCAGGATGATAGTAATTGACTGAAACAGGACACAGATAATTAGAATAGACAGAGGATCAGGATGATAGTAATTGACTGAAACAGGACATAGATAATTAGAATGGACAGAGGATCAGGATGATAGTAATTGACTGAAACAGGACATTGATAATTAGAATAGACAGAGGATCAGGATGATAGTAATTGACTGAAACAGGACATAGATAATTAGAATAGACAGAGGATCAGGATGATAGTAATTGACTGAAACAGGACATAGATAATTAGAATAGACAGAGGATCAGGATGATAGTAATTGACTGAAACAGGACATAGATAATTAGAATGGACAGAGGATCAGGATGATAGTAATTGACTGAAACAGGACATAGATAATTAGAATAGACAGAGGATCAGGATGATAGTAATTGACTGAAACAGGACATAGATAATTAGAATAGACAGAGGATCAGGATGATAGTAATTGACTGAAACAGGACATAGATAATTAGAATGGAAAGAGGGTCAGGATGATAGTAATTGACTGAAACAGTACATAGATAATTAGAATGGACAGAGGATCAGGATGATAGCAATTGACTGAAACAGGACATAGATAATTAGAATGGACAGAGGATCAGGATGATAGTAATTGACTGAAACAGGACATAGATAATTAGAATGGACAGAGGATCAGGATGATAGTAATTGACTGAAACAGGACACTGATAATTAGAATAGACAGAGGATCAGGATGATAGTAATTGACTGAAACAGGACATAGATAATTAGAAAGCACAGAGGATCAGGATGATAGTAATTGACTGAAACAGGACATAGATAATTAGAATGGTCAGAGGATCAGGATGATAGTAATTGACTGAAACAGGACATAGATAATTAGAATAGACAGAGGATCAGGATGATAGTAATTGACTGAAACAGGACATAGATAATTAGAATAGACAGAGGATCAGGATGATAGTAATTGACTGAAACAGGACATAGATAATTAGAATGGACAGAGGATCAGGATGATGGTAATTGACTGAAACAGGACATAGATAATTAGAATGGACAGAGGATCAGGATGATAGTAATTGACTGAAACAGGACATAGATAATTAGAATAGACAGAGGATCAGGATGATAGTAATTGACTGAAACAGGACATAGATAATTAGAATGGACAGAGGATCAGAATGATAGTAATTGACTGAAACAGGACATAGATAATTAGAATAGACAGAGGATCAGGATGATAGTAATTGACTGAAACAGGACATAGATAATTGGAATAGACAGAGGATCAGGATGATATTAATTGACTGAAACAGTACATAGATAATTAGAATGGTCAGAGGATCAGGATGATAGTAATTGACTGAAACAGGACATAGATAATTAGAATAGACAGAGGATCAGGATGATAGTAATTGACTGAAACAGGACATAGATAATTAGAATATACAGAGGATCAGGATGATAGTAATTGACTGAAACAGGACATAGATAATTAGAATAGACAGAGGATCAGGATGATAGTAATTGACTGAAACAGGACATAGATAATTAGAATAGACAGAGGATCAGGATGATAGTAATTGACTGAAACAGGACATAGATAATTAGAATGGACAGAAGATCAGGATGACAGTAATTGACTGAAACAGGACATAGATAATTAGAATGGACAGAGGATCAGGATGATAGTAATTGACTGAAACAGGACATAGATAATTAGAATAGACAGAGGATCAGGATGATAGTAATTGACTGAAACAGGTCATTGATAATTAGAATAGACAGAGGATCAGGATGATAGTAATTGACTGAAACAGGACATAGATAATTAGAATAGACAGAGGATCAGGATGATAGTAATTGACTGAAACAGGTCATTGATAATTAGAATAGACAGAGGATCAGGATGATAGTAATTGACTGAAACAGGACATAGATAATTAGAATAGACAGAGGATCAGGATGATAGTAATTGACTGAAACAGGACTCAGATAATTAGAATAGACAGAGGATCAGGATGATAGTAATTGACTGAAACAGGACATAGATAATTAGAATGGACAGAGGATCAGGATGATAGTAATTGACTGAAACAGGACATTGATAATTAGAATAGACAGAGGATCAGGATGATAGTAATTGACTGAAACAGGACATAGATAATTAGAATAGACAGAGGATCAGGATGATAGTAATTGACTGAAACAGGACATAGATAATTAGATTAGACAGAGGATCAGGATGATAGTAATTGACTGAAACAGGACATAGATAATTAGAATAGACAGAGGATCAGGATGATAGTAATTGACTGAAACAGGACATAGATAATTAGAATAGACAGAGGATCAGGATGATAGTAATTGACGGAAACAGGACATAGATAATTAGAATAGACAGAGGATCAGGATGATAGTAATTGACTGAAACAGGACATAGATAATTAGAATAGACAGAGGATCAGGATGATAGTAATTGACTGAAACAGGACATAGATAATTAGAATAGACAGAGGATCAGGATGATAGTAATTGACTGAAACAGGACATAGATAATTAGAATAGACAGAGGATCAGGATGATAGCAATTGACTGAAACAGGACATAGATAATTAGAATAGACAGAGGATCAGGATGATAGTAATTGACTGAAACAGGACACAGATAATTAGAATGGAAAGAGGATCAGGATGATAGTAATTGACGGTAGCAGGACATAGATAATTAGAATAGACAGAGGATCAGGATGATAGTAATTGACTGAAACAGGACATAGATAATTAGAATGGAAAGAGGATCAGGATGATAGTAATTGACGGTAGCAGGACATAGATAATTAGAATGGTCAGAGGATCAGGATGATATTAATTGACTGAAACAGGACATAGATAATTAGAATGGACAGAGGATCAGGATGATAGTAATTGACTGAAAAAGGACATAGATAATTAGAATGGACAGAGGATCAGGATGATAGTAAGTGACTGAAACAGGACATAGATAATTAGAATAGACAGAGGATCAGGATGATATTAATTGACTGAAACAGGACATAGATAATTAGAATAGATAGAGGAACAGGATGATAGTAATTGACTGAAACAGGACATAGATAATTAGAATGGAAAGAGGATCAGGATGATAGTAATTGACGGTAGCAGGACATAGATAATTAGAATAGACAGAGGATCAGGATGATAGTAATTGACTGAAACAGGACATAGATAATTAGAATAGAAAGAGGATCAGGATGATAGTAATTGACGGTAGCAGGACATAGATAATTAGAATAGACAGAGGATCAGGATGATAGTAATTGACTGAAACAGGACATAGATAATTAGAATAGACAGAGGATCAGGATGATAGTAATTGACTGAAACAGGACATAGATCATTAGAATGGACAGAGGATCAGGATGATAGTAATTGACTGAAACAGGACATAGATAATTAGAATAGACAGAGGATCAGGATGATAGTAATTGACTGAAACAGGACATAGATCATTAGAATGGACAGAGGATCAGGATGATAGTAATTGACTGAAACAGGACATAGATAATTAAAATAGACAGAGGATCAGGATGATAGTAATTGACTGAAACAGGACATAGATAATTAGAATAGACAGAGGATCAGGATGATAGTAATTGACTGAAACAGGACATAGATAATTAGAATGGACAGAGGATCAGGATGATAGTAATTGACTGAAACAGGACATAGATAATTAGAATAGACAGAGGATCAGGATGATAGTAATTGACTGAAACAGGACTCAGATAATTAGAATAGACAGAGGATCAGGATGATAGTAATTGACTGAAACAGGACATAGATAATTAGAATAGACAGAGGGTCAGGATGATAGTAATTGACTGAAACAGGACATAGACAATTAGAATAGACAGAGGATCAGGATGATAGTAATTGACTGAAACAGGACATAGATAATTGGAATGGACAGAGGATCAGGATGATAGTAATTGACTGAAACAGGACATAGATAATTAGAATGGACAGAGGATCAGGATGATAGTAATTGACTGAAACAGGACATAGATAATTAGAATAGACAGAGGATCAGGATGATAGTAATTGACTGAAACAGGACATAGATAATTAGAATGGACAGAGGATCAGGATGATAGTAATTGACTGAAACAGGACATAGATAATTAGAATAGACAGAGGATCAGGATGATAGTAATTGACTGAAACAGGTCATTGATAATTAGAATAGACAGAGGATCAGGATGATAGTAATTGACTGAAACAGGACATAGATAATTAGAATAGACAGAGGATCAGGATGATAGTAATTGACTGAAACAGGTCATTGATAATTAGAATAGACAGAGGATCAGGATTATAGTAATTGACTGAAACAGGACATAGATAATTAGAATAGACAGAGGATCAGGATGATAGTAATTGACTGAAACAGGACACAGATAATTAGAATAGACAGAGGATCAGGATGATAGTAATTGACTGAAACAGGACATAGATAATTAGAATGGACAGAGGATCAGGATGATAGTAACTGACTGAAACAGGACATTGATAATTAGAATAGACAGAGGATCAGGATGATAGTAATTGACTGAAACAGGACATAGATAATTAGAATAGACAGAGGATCAGGATGATAGTAATTGACTGAAACAGGACATAGATAATTAGAATAGACAGAGGATCAGGATGATAGTAATTGACTGAAACAGGACATAGATAATTAGAATGGACAGATGATCAGGATGATAGTAATTGACTGAAACAGGACATAGATAATTAGAATAGACAGAGGATCAGGATGATAGTAATTGACTGAAACAGGACATAGATAATTAGAATAGACAGAGGATCAGGATGATAGTAATTGACTGAAACAGGACATAGATAATTAGAATGGAAAGAGGGTCAGGATGATAGTAATTGACTGAAACAGTACATAGATAATTAGAATGGACAGAGGATCAGGATGATATTAATTGACTGAAACAGGACATAGATAATTAGAATGGACAGAGGATCAGGATGATAGTAATTGACTGAAACAGGACATAGATAATTAGAATGGACAGAGGATCAGGATGATAGTAATTGACTGAAACAGGACATTGATAATTAGAATAGACAGAGGATCAGGATGATAGTAATTGACTGAAACAGGACATAGATAATTAGAATAGACAGAGGATCAGGATGATAGTAATTGACTGAAACAGGACATAGATAATTAGAATAGACAGAGGATCAGGATGATAGTAATTGACTGAAACAGGACATAGATAATTAGAAAGCACAGAGGATCAGGATGATAGTAATTGACAAACAGGACATAGATAATTAGAATAGACAGAGGATCAGGATGATAGTAATTGACTGAAACAGGACATAGATAATTAGAATAGACAGAGGATCAGGATGATAGTAATTGACTGAAACAGGACATAGATAATTAGAATGGACAGAGGATCAGGATGATAGTAATTGACTGAAACAGGACATAGATAATTAGAATGGACAGAGGATCAGGATGATAGTAATTGACTGAAACAGGACATAGATAATTAGAATAGACAGAGGATCAGGATGATAGTAATTGACTGAAACAGGACATAGATAATTAGAATGGACAGAGGATCAGGATGATAGTAATTGACTGAAACAGGACATAGATAATTAGAATAGACAGAGGATCAGGATGATAGTAATTGACTGAAACAGGACATAGATAATTGGAATAGACAGAGGATCAGGATGATATTAATTGACTGAAACGGTACATAGATAATTAGAATGGTCAGAGGATCAGGATGATAGTAATTGACTGAAACAGGACATAGATAATTAGAATAGACAGATTATCAGGATGATAGTAATTGACTGAAACAGGACATAGATAATTAGAATATACAGAGGATCAGGATGATAGTAATTGACTGAAACAGGACATAGATAATTAGAATAGACAGAGGATCAGGATGATAGTAATTGACTGAAACAGGACATAGATAATTAGAATAGACAGAGGATCAGGATGATAGTAATTGACTGAAACAGGACATAGATAATTAGAATGGACAGAGGATCAGGATGACAGTAATTGACTGAAACAGGACATAGATAATTAGAATGGACAGAGGATCAGGATGATAGTAATTGACTGAAACAGGACATAGATAATTATAATAGACAGAGGATCAGGATGATAGTAATTGACTGAAACAGGACATAGATAATTAGAATGGACAGAGGATCAGGATGATAGTAATTGACTGAAACAGGACATAGATAATTAGAATAGACAGAGGATCAGGATGATAGTAATTGACTGAAACAGGACATAGATAATTAGAATGGACAGAGGATCAGGAAGATAGTAATTGACTGAAACAGGACATAGATAATTAGAATAGACAGAGGATCAGGATGATAGTAATTGACTGAAACAGGACATAGATAATTAGAATAGACAGAGGATCAGGATGATAGTAATTGACTGAAACAGGACATAGATAATTAGAATGGACAGAGGATCAGGATGATAGTAATTGACTGAAACAGGACATAGATAATTAGAATAGACAGAGGATCAGGATGATAGTAATTGACTGAAACAGGACATAGATAATTAGAATAGACAGAGGATCAGGATGACAGTAATTGACTGAAACAGGACATAGATAATTAGAATGGACAGAGGATCAGGATGATAGTAATTGACTGAAACAGGACATAGATAATTAGAATGGACAGAGGATCAGGATGACAGTAATTGACTGAAACAGGACATAGATAATTAGAATGGACAGAGGATCAGGATGATAGTAATTGACTGAAACAGGACATAGATAATTAGAATAGACAGAGGATCAGGATGATAGTAATTGACTGAAACAGGACATAGATAATTAGAATGGACAGAGGATCAGGATGATAGTAATTGACTGAAACAGGACATAGATAATTAGAATGGACAGAGGATCAGGATGACAGTAATTGACTGAAACAGGACATAGATAATTAGAATAGACAGAGGATCAGGATGATAGTAATTGTCTGAAACAGGACATAGATAATTAGAATGGACAGAGGATCAGGATGATAGTAATTGACTGAAACAGTACATAGATAATTAGAATGGACAGAGGATCAGGATGATAGTAATTGACTGAAACAGTACATAGATAATTAGAATGGACAGAGGATCAGGATGATAGTAATTGACTGAAACAGTACATAGATAATTAGAATGGACAGAGGATCAGGATGATAGTAATTGACTGAAACAGGACATAGATGATTAAAATGGACAGAGGATCAGGATGATAGTAATTGACTGAAACAGGACACAGATAATTAGAATAGACAGAGGATCAGGATGATAGTAATTGACTGAAACAGGACATTGATAATTAGAATAGACAGAGGATCAGGATGATAGTAATTGACTGAAACAGTACATAGATAATTAGAATGGACAGAGGATCAGGATGATAGTAATTGACTGAAACAGGACATAGATAATTAGAATGTTCAGAGGATCAGGATGATAGTAATAGACTGAAACAGGACATAGATAATTAGAATAGACAGAGGATCAGGATGATAGTAATTGACTGAAACAGGACATAGATAATTAGAATGGACAGAGGATCAGGATGATAGTAATTGACTGAAACAGGACATAGATAATTAGAAT
Organism: Heterodontus francisci; assembly: GCF_036365525.1. NCBI lineage: Eukaryota > Metazoa > Chordata > Chondrichthyes > Heterodontiformes > Heterodontidae > Heterodontus > Heterodontus francisci. Next base: position 300,630 of record NW_027140253.1, on the reverse strand, counting down.
AGACAGAGGATCAGGATGATAGTAATTGACTGAAACAGGACATAGATAATTAGAATGGACAGAGGATCAGGATGATAGTAATTGACTGAAACAGGACATAGATAATTAGAATAGACAGAGGATCAGGATGATAGTAATTGACTGATACAGGACATAGATAATTAGAATAGACAGAGGATCAGGATGATAGTAATTGACTGAAACAGGACATAGATAATTAGAATGGACAGAGGATCAGGATGATTGTAATTGACTGAAACAGGACATAGATAATTAGAATAGACAGAGGATCAGGATGATATTAATTGACTGAAACAGGACATAGATAATTAGAATGGACAGAGGATCAAGATGATAGTAATTGACTGAAACAGGACATAGATAATTAGAATGGAAGACGATCAGGATGATAGTAATTGACTGAAACAGGACATAGATAATTAGAATAGACAGAGGATCAGGATGATAGTAATTGACTGAAACAGGACATTGATAATTAGAATAGACAGAGGATCAGGATGATAGTAATTGACTGAAACAGGACATAGATAATTAGAATAGACAGAGGATCAGGATGATAGTAATTGACTGAAACAGGACATAGATAATTAGAATGGACAGAGGATCAGGATGATAGTAATTGACTGAAACAGGACATAGATAATCAGAATAGACAGAGGATCAGGATGATAGTAATTGACTGAAACAGGACATAGATAATTAGAATGGACAGAGGATCAGGATGGTAGTAATTGACTGAAACAGGATATAGATAATTAGAATGGTCAGAGGATCAGGATGATAGTAATTGACTGAAACAGGACATAGATAATTAGAATGGACAGAGGATCAGGATGGTAGTAATTGACTGAAACAGGACATAGATAATTAGAATGGTCAGAGGATCAGGATGATAGTAATTGACTGAAACAGGACATAGATAATTAGAATAGACAGAGGATCAGGATGATAGTAATTGACTGAAACAGGACATAGATAATTAGAATAGACAGAGGATCAGGATGATAGTAATTGACTGAAACAGGACATAGATAATTAGAATGGACAGAGGATCAGGATGATAGTAATTGACTGAAACAGGACATAGATAATTAGAATGGACAGAGGATCAGGATGATAGTAATTGACTGAAACAGGACATAGATAATTAGAATAGACAGAGGATCAGGATGATAGTAATTGACTGAAACAGGACATAGATAATTAGAATGGACAGAGGATCAGGATGATAGTAATTGACTGAAACAGGACATAGATAATTAGAATAGACAGAGGATCAGGATGATAGTAATTGACTGAAACAGGACATAGATAATTAGAATAGACAGAGGATCAGGATGATATTAATTGACTGAAACAGTACATAGATAATTAGAATGGTCAGAGGATCAGGATGATAGTAATTGACTGAAACAGGACATAGATAATTAGAATAGACAGAGGATCAGGATGATAGTAATTGACTGAAACAGGACATAGATAATTAGAATAGACAGAGGATCAGAATGATAGTAATTGACTGAAACAGGACATAGATAATTAGAATAGACAGAGGATCAGGATGATAGTAATTGACTGAAACAGGACATAGATAATTAGAATAGACAGAGGATCAGGATGATAGTAATTGACTGAAACAGGACATAGATAATTAGAATGGACAGAGGATCAGGATGACAGTAATTGACTGAAACAGGACATAGATAATTAGAATGGACAGAGGATCAGGATGATAGTAATTGACTGAAACAGGACATAGATAATTAGAATGGAAGACGATCAGGATGATAGTAATTGACTGAAACAGGACATAGATAATTAGAATTTTCAGAGGATCAGGATGATGGTAATTGACTGAAACAGGACATAGATAATTAGAATGGACAGAGGATCAGGATGATAGTAATTGACTGAAACAGGACATAGATAATTAGAATGTTCAGAGGATCAGGATGATAGTAATTGACTGAAACAGGACGTTGATAATTAGAATAGACAGAGGATCAGGATGATAGTAATTGAATGAAACAGGACATAGATAATTAGAATGGAAGACGATCAGGATGATAGTAATTGACTGAAACAGGACATAGATAATTAGAATGGACACAGAGTCAGGATGATAGTAATTGACTGAAACAGGACATAGATAATTAGAATAGACAGAGGATCAGGATGATAGTAATTGACTGAAACAGGACATAGATAATTAGAATAGACAGAGGATCAGGATGATATTAATTGACTGAAACAGGACATAGATAATTAGAATGGACAGAGGATCAGGATGATAGTAATTGACTGAAACAGGACATAGATAATTAGAATGGAAGACGATCAGGATGATAGTAATTGACTGAAACAGGACATAGATAATTAGAATAGACAGAGGATCAGGATGATAGTAATTGACTGAAACAGGACATTGATAATTAGAATAGACAGAGGATCAGGATGATAGTAATTGACTGAAACAGGACATAGATAATTAGAATGGACAGAGGATCAGGATGACAGTAATTGACTGAAACAGGACATAGATAATTAGAATGGACAGAGGATCAGGATGATAGTAATTGACTGAAACAGGACATAGATAATTAGAATGGACAGAGGATCAGGATGATAGTAATTGACTGAAACAGGACATAGATAATTAGAATGGACAGAGGATCAGGATGATAGTAATTGACTGAAACAGGACATAGATAATTAGAATGTTCAGAGGATCAGGATGATAGTAATTGACTGAAACAGGACATTGATAATTAGAATAGACAGAGGATCAGGATGATAGTAATTGACTGAAACAGGACATAGATAATTAGAATGGAAGACGATCAGGATGATAGTAATTGACTGAAACAGGACATAGATAATTAGAATGGACAGAGAGTCAGGATGATAGTAATTGACTGAAACAGGACATAGATAATTAGAATGGAAGACGATCAGGATGATGGTAATTGACTGAAACAGGACATAGATAATTAGAATGGACAGAGGATCAGGATGATAGCAATTGACTGAAACAGGACATAGATAATTAGATTAGACAGAGGATCAGGATTATAGTAATTGACTGAAACAGGACATAGATAATTAGAATAGACAGAGGATCAGGATGATAGTAATTGACTGAAACAGGACATAGATAATTAGAATGTTCAGAGGATCAGGATGATATTAATTGACTGAAACAGGACATAGATAATTAGAATGGACAGAGGATCAGGATGATAGTAATTGACTGAAACAGGACATAGATAATTAGAATGGAAGACGATCAGGATGATAGTAATTGACTGAAACAGGACATAGATAATTAGAATTTTCAGAGGATCAGGATGATGGTAATTGACTGAAACAGGACATAGATAATTAGAATGGACAGAGGATCAGGATGATAGTAATTGACTGAAACAGGACATAGATAATTAGAATGTTCAGAGGATCAGGATGATAGTAATTGACTGAAACAGGACGTTGATAATTAGAATAGACAGAGGATCAGGATGATAGTAATTGAATGAAACAGGACATAGATAATTAGAATGGAAGACGATCAGGATGATAGTAATTGACTGAAACAGGACATAGATAATTAGAATGGACACAGAGTCAGGATGATAGTAATTGACTGAAACAGGACATAGATAATTAGAATGGAAGACGATCAGGATGATAGTAATTGACTGAAACAGGACACAGATAATTAGAATGGACAGAGGATCAGGATGATAGTAATTGACTGAAACAGGACATAGATAATTAGATTAGACAGAGGATCAGGATGATAGTAATTGACTGAAACAGGACATAGATAATTAGAATGGACAGAGAGTCAGGATGATAGTAATTGACTGAAACAGGACATAGATAATTAGAATGGAAGACGATCAGGATGATATTAATTGACTGAAACAGGACATAGATAATTAGAATGGACAGAGGATCAGGATGATAGTAATTGACTGAAACAGGACATAGATAATTAGATTAGACAGAGGATCAGGATGATAGTAATTGACTGAAACAGGACATAGATAATTAGAATGGACAGAGGATCAGGATGATAGTAATTGACTGAAACAGGACATAGATAATTAGATTAGACAGAGGATCAGGATGATAGTAATTGACTGAAACAGGACATTGATAATTAGATTAGACAGCGGATCAGGATGATAGTAATTGACTGAAACAGGACATAGATAATTAGAATGGACAGAGGATCAGGATGATAGTAATTGACTGAAACAGGACATAGATAATTAGAATGGACAGAGGATCAGGATGATAGTAATTGACTGAAACAGGACATAGATAATTAGATTAGACAGAGGATCAGGATGATAGTAATTGACTGAAACAGGACAAAGATAATTAGAATGGACAGAGGATCAGGATGATAGTAATTGACTGAAACAGGACATAGATAATTAGATTAGACAGAGGATCAGGATGATAGTAATTGACTGAAACAGGACATAGATAATTAGAATAGACAGAGGATCAGGATGATAGTAATTGACTGAAACAGGACATAGATAATTAGAATGGACAGAGGATCAGGATGATATTAATTGACTGAAACAGGACATAGATAATTAGAATGGAAGACGATCAGGATGATAGTAATTGACTGAAACAGGACATAGATAATTAGAATGGACAGAGGATCAGGATGATAGTAATTGACTGAAACAGGACATAGATAATTAGAATGGACAGAGGATCAGGATGATAGTAATTGACTGAAACAGGACACAGATAATTAGAATAGACAGAGGATCAGGATGATAGTAATTGACTGAAACAGGACATAGATAATTAGAATGGACAGAGGATCAGGATGATAGTAATTGACTGAAACAGGACATAGATAATTAGAATGGACAGAGGATCAGGATGATAGTAATTGACTGAAACAGGACATAGATAATTAGAATAGACAGAGGATCAGGATGATAGTAATTGACTGAAACAGGACATAGATAATTAGAATGGACAGAGGATCAGGATGATAGTAATTGACTGAAACAGGACATAGATAATTAGAATGGACAGAGGATCAGGATGATAGTAATTGACTGAAACAGGACATAGATAATTAGAATAGACAGAGGATCAGGATGATATTAATTGACTGAAACAGGACATAGATAATTAGAATGGAAGACGATCAGGATGATAGTAATTGACTGAAACAGGACATAGATAATTAGAATGGACAGAGGATCAGGATGATAGTAATTGACTGAAACAGGACATAGATAATTAGAATGGACAGAGGATCAGGATGATAGTAATTGACTGAAACAGGACATAGATAATTAGAATAGACAGAGGATCAGGATGATAGTAATTGACTGAAACAGGACATAGATAATTAGAATGGACAGAGGATCAGGATGATAGTAATTGACTGAAACAGGACATAGATAATTAGAATGGACAGAGGATCAGGATGATAGTAATTGACTGAAACAGGACATAGATAATTAGAATGGACAGAGGATCAGGATGATAGTAATTGACTGAAACAGGACATAGATAATTAGAATGGACAGAGGATCAGGATGATAGTAATTGACTGAAACAGGACATAGATAATTAGAATGGAAGACGATCAGGATGATAGTAATTGACTGAAACAGGACATAGATAATTAGAATGGACAGAGGATCAGGATGATAGTAATTGACTGAAACAGGACATAGATAATTAGAATAGACAGAGGATCAGGATGATAGTAATTGACTGAAACAGGACATAGATAATTAGAATAGACAGATGATCAGGATGATTGTAATTGACTGAAACAGGACATAGATAATTAGAATGGACAGAGGATCAGGATGATAGTAATTGACTGAAACAGGACATAGATAATTAGATTAGACAGAGGATCAGGATGATAGTAATTGACTGAAACAGGACATTGATAATTAGATTAGACAGAGGATCAGGATGATAGTAATTGACTGAAACAGGACATAGATAATTAGAATGGACAGAGGATCAGGATGATAGTAATTGACTGAAACAGGACATAGATAATTAGAATGGACAGAGGATCAGGATGATAGTAATTGACTGAAACAGGACATAGATAATTAGATTAGACAGAGGATCAGGATGATAGTAATTGACTGAAACAGGACATAGATAATTAGAATGGACAGAGGATCAGGATGATAGTAATTGACTGAAACAGGACATAGATAATTAGATTAGACAGAGGATCAGGATGATAGTAATTGACTGAAACAGGACATAGATAATTAGAATAGACAGAGGATCAGGATGATAGTAATTGACTGAAACAGGACATAGATAATTAGAATGGACAGAGGATCAGGATGATATTAATTGACTGAAACAGGACATAGATAATTAGAATGGAAGACGATCAGGATGATAGTAATTGACTGAAACAGGACATAGATAATTAGAATGGACAGAGGATCAGGATGATAGTAATTGACTGAAACAGGACATAGATAATTAGAATGGACAGAGGATCAGGATGATAGTAATTGACTGAAACAGGACATAGATAATTAGAATAGACAGAGGATCAGGATGATAGTAATTGACTGAAACAGGACATAGATAATTAGAATGGACAGAGGATCAGGATGATAGTAATTGACTGAAACAGGACATAGATAATTAGAATAGACAGAGGATCAGGATGATAGTAATTGACTGAAACAGGACATAGATAATTAGAATGGACAGAGGATCAGGATGATAGTAATTGACTGAAACAGGACATAGATAATTAGAATAGACAGAGGATCAGGATGATATTAATTGACTGAAACAGGACATAGATAATTAGAATGGAAGACGATCAGGATGATAGTAATTGACTGAAACAGGACATAGATAATTAGAATGGACAGAGGATCAGGATGATAGTAATTGACTGAAACAGGACATAGATAATTAGAATGGACAGAGGATCAGGATGATAGTAATTGACTGAAACAGGACATAGATAATTAGAATAGACAGAGGATCAGGATGATAGTAATTGACTGAAACAGGACATAGATAATTAGAATGGACAGAGGATCAGGATGATAGTAATTGACTGAACAGGACATAGATAATTAGAATGGACAGAGGATCAGGATGATAGTAATTGACTGAAACAGGACATAGATAATTAGAATAGACAGAGGATCAGGATGATATTAATTGACTGAAACAGGACATAGATAATTAGAATGGAAGACGATCAGGATGATAGTAATTGACTGAAACAGGACATAGATAATTAGAATGGACAGAGGATCAGGATGATAGTAATTGACTGAAACAGGACATAGATAATTAGAATGGACAGAGGATCAGGATGATAGTAATTGACTGAAACAGGACATAGATAATTAGAATAGACAGAGGATCAGGATGATAGTAATTGACTGAAACAGGACATAGATAATTAGAATGGACAGAGGATCAGGATGATAGTAATTGACTGAAACAGGACATAGATAATTAGAATGGACAGAGGATCAGGATGATAGTAATTGACTGAAACAGGACATAGATAATTAGAATGGACAGAGGATCAGGATGATAGTAATTGACTGAAACAGGACATAGATAATTAGAATGGACAGAGGATCAGGATGATAGTAATTGACTGAAACAGGACATAGATAATTAGAATGGAAGACGATCAGGATGATAGTAATTGACTGAAACAGGACATAGATAATTAGAATGGACAGAGGATCAGGATGATAGTAATTGACTGAAACAGGACATAGATAATTAGAATAGACAGAGGATCAGGATGATTGTAATTGACTGAAACAGGACATAGATAATTAGAATGGACAGAGGATCAGGATGATAGTAATTGACTGAAACAGGACATAGATAATTAGAATAGACAGAGGATCAGGATGATTGTAATTGACTGAAACAGGACATAGATAATTAGAATAGACAGAGGATCAGGATGATAGTAATTGACTGAAACAGGACATAGATAATTAGAATGGACAGAGGATCAGGATGATTGTAATTGACTGAAACAGGACATAGATAATTAGAATAGACAGAGGATCAGGATGATTGTAATTGACTGAAACAGGACATAGATAATTAGAATGGACAGAGGATCAGGATGATAGTAATTGACTGAAACAGGACATAGATAATTAGAATAGACAGAGGATCAGGATGATTGTAATTGACTGAAACAGGACATAGATAATTAGAATAGACAGAGGATCAGGATGATAGTAATTGACTGAAACAGGACATAGATAATTAGAATGGACAGAGGATCAGGATGATTGTAATTGACTGAAACAGGACATAGATAATTAGAATGGACAGAGGATCAGGATGATAGTAATTGACTGAAACAGGACATAGATAATTAGAATAGACAGAGGATCAGGATGATTGTAATTGACTGAAACAGGACATAGATAATTAGAATGGACAGAGGATCAGGATGATAGTAATTGACTGAAACAGGACATAGATAATTAGAATGGACAGAGGATCAGGATGATAGTAATTGACTGAAACAGGACATTGATAATTAGAATAGACAGAGGATCAGGATGATAGTAATTGACTGAAACAGGACATAGATAATTAGAATGGACAGAGGATCAGGATGATAGTAATTGACTGAAACAGGACATAGATAATTAGAATGGAAGACGATCAGGATGATAGTAATTGACTGAAACAGGACATAGATAATTAGAATGGACAGAGGATCAGGATGATAGTAATTGACTGAAACAGGACATAGATAATTAGAATGTTCAGAGGATCAGGATGATAGTAATTGACTGAAACAGGACATAGATAATTAGAATGGTCAGAGGATCAGGATGATAGCAATTGACTGAAACAGGACATAGATAATTAGAATAGACAGAGGATCAGGATGATATTAATTGACTGAAACAGGACATAGATAATTAGAATAGACAGAGGATCAGGATGATTGTAATTGACTGTAACAGGACATAGATAATTGGAATGGTCAGAGGATCAGGATGATAGTAATTGACTGAAACAGGACATAGATAATTAGAATAGACAGAGGATCAGGATGATTGTAATTGACTGAAACAGGACATAGATAATTAGAATGGACAGAGGATCAGGATGATAGTAATTGACTGAAACAGGACATAGATAATTAGAATGGACAGAGGATCAGGATGATAGTAATTGACTGAAACAGGACATTGATAATTAGAATAGACAGAGGATCAGGATGATAGTAATTGACTGAAACAGGACATAGATAATTAGAATGGACAGAGGATCAGGATGATAGTAATTGACTGAAACAGGACATAGATAATTAGAATGGAAGACGATCAGGATGATAGTAATTGACTGAAACAGGACATAGATAATTAGAATGGACAGAGGATCAGGATGATAGTAATTGACTGAAACAGGACATAGATAATTAGAATGGACAGAGGATCAGGATGATTGTAATTGACTGAAACAGGACATAGATAATTAGAATGGACAGAGGATCAGGATGATAGTAATTGACTGAAACAGGACATAGATAATTAGAATAGACAGAGGATCAGGATGATTGTAATTGACTGAAACAGGACATAGATAATTAGAATGGACAGAGGATCAGGATGATTGTAATTGACTGAAACAGGACATAGATAATTAGAATGGACAGAGGATCAGGATGATAGTAATTGACTGAAACAGGACATAGATAATTAGAATAGACAGAGGATCAGGATGATTGTAATTGACTGAAACAGGACATAGATAATTAGAATGGACAGAGGATCAGGATGATAGTAATTGACTGAAACAGGACATAGATAATTAGAATGGACAGAGGATCAGGATGATAGTAATTGACTGAAACAGGACATTGATAATTAGAATAGACAGAGGATCAGGATGATAGTAATTGACTGAAACAGGACATAGATAATTAGAATGGACAGAGGATCAGGATGATAGTAATTGACTGAAACAGGACATAGATAATTAGAATGGAAGACGATCAGGATGATAGTAATTGACTGAAACAGGACATAGATAATTAGAATGGACAGAGGATCAGGATGATAGTAATTGACTGAAACAGGACATAGATAATTAGAATGTTCAGAGGATCAGGATGATAGTAATTGACTGAAACAGGACATAGATAATTAGAATGGTCAGAGGATCAGGATGATAGCAATTGACTGAAACAGGACATAGATAATTAGAATAGACAGAGGATCAGGATGATATTAATTGACTGAAACAGGACATAGATAATTAGAATAGACAGAGGATCAGGATGATTGTAATTGACTGTAACAGCACATAGATAATTGGAATGGTCAGAGGATCAGGATGATAGTAATTGACTGAAACAGGACATAGATAATTAGAATAGACAGAGGATCAGGATGATTGTAATTGACTGAAACAGGACATAGATAATTAGAATGGACAGAGGATCAGGATGATAGTAATTGACTGAAACAGGACATAGATAATTAGAATGGACAGAGGATCAGGATGATAGTAATTGACTGAAACAGGACATTGATAATTAGAATAGACAGAGGATCAGGATGATAGTAATTGACTGAAACAGGACATAGATAATTAGAATGGACAGAGGATCAGGATGATATTAATTGACTGAAACAGGACATAGATAATTAGAATGTTCAGAGGATCAGGATGATAGTAATTGACTGAAACAGGACATAGATAATTAGAATGGTCAGAGGATCAGGATGATAGTAATTGACTGAAACAGGACACAGATAATTAGAATGGACAGAGGATCAGGATGATATTAATTGACTGAAACAGGACATAGATAATTAGAATGGACAGAGGATCAGGATGATAGTAATTGACTGAAACAGGACATAGATAATTAGAATGTTCAGAGGATCAGGATGATAGTAATTGACTGAAACAGGACATAGATAATTAGAATGGTCAGAGGATCAGGATGATAGTAATTGACTGAAACAGGACATAGATAATTAGAATGGACAGAGGATCAGGATGATAGTAATTGACTGAAACAGGACATAGATAATTAGAACGGACAGAGGATCAGGATGATAGTAATTGACTGAAACAGGACATAAATAATTAGAATGTTCAGAGGATCAGGATGATAGTAATTGACTGAAACAGGACATAGATAATTAGAATGGACAGAGGATCAGGATGACAGTAATTGACTGAAACAGGACATAGATAATTAGAATGGACAGAGGATCAGGATGATAGTAATTGACTGAAACAGGACATAGATAATTAGAATAGACAGAGGATCAGGATGATAGTAATTGACTGAAACAGGACATAGATAATTAGAATGGACAGAGGATCAGGATGATAGTAATTGACTGAAACAGGACATAGATAATTAGAATGGACAGAGGATCAGGATGATAGTAATTGACTGAAACAGGACATAGATAATTAGAACGGACAGAGGATCAGGATGATAGTAATTGACTGAAACAGGACATAAATAATTAGAATGTTCAGAGGATCAGGATGATAGTAATTGACTGAAACAGGACATAGGTAATTAGAATGGACAGAGGATCAGGATGATAGTAATTGACTGAAACAGGACATAGATAATTAGAATGTTCAGAGGATCAGGATGATAGTAATTGACTGAAACAGGACATAGATAATTAGAATGGTCAGAGGATCAGGATGATAGTAATTGACTGAAACAGGACATAGATAATTAGAATGGACAGAGGATCAGGATGACAGTCATTGACTGAAACAGGACATAGATAATTAGAATGGACAGAGGATCAGGATGATAGTAATTGACTGAAACAGGACATAGATAATTAGAATAGACAGAGGATCAGGATGATAGTAATTGACTGAAACAGGACATTGATAGTTAGAATAGACAGAGTATCAGGATGATAGTAATTGACTGAAACAGGACATAGATAATTAGAATGGACAGAGGATCAGGATGATAGTAATTGACTGAAACAGGACATAGATAATTAGAACGGACAGAGGATCAGGATGATAGTAATTGACTGAAACAGGACATAAATAATTAGAATGTTCAGAGGATCAGGATGATAGTAATTGACTGAAACAGGACATAGATAATTAGAATGGACAGAGGATCAGGATGATAGTAATTGACTGAAACAGGACATAGATAATTAGAATAGACAGAGGATCAGGATGATAGTAATTGACTGAAACAGGACATAGATAATTAGAATGTTCAGAGGATCAGGATGATAGTCATTGACTGAAACAGGACATAGATAATTAGAATGGACAGAGGATCAGGATGATAGTAATTGACTGAAACAGGACATAGATAATTAGAATGTTCAGAGGATCAGGATGATAGTAATTGACTGAAACAGGACATAAATAATTAGAATGTTCAGAGGATCAGGATGATAGTAATTGACTGAAACAGGACATAGATAATTAGAATAGACAGAGGATCAGGATGATATTAATTGACTGAAACAGGACATAGATAATTAGAATGGACAGAGGATCAGGATGATAGTAATTGACTGAAACAGGACATAAATAATTAGAATGTTCAGAGGATCAGGATGATAGTAATTGACTGAAACAGGACATAGATAATTAGAATGGACAGAGGATCAGGATGATAGTAATTGACTGAAAAAGGACATAGATAATTAGAATGTTCAGAGGATCAGGATGATAGTAATTGACTGAAACAGGACATAGATAATTAGAATGGACAGAGGATCAGGATGATAGTAATTGACTGAAACAGGACATAAATAATTAGAATGTTCAGAGGATCAGGATGATAGTAATTGACTGAAACAGGACATAGATAATTAGAATAGACAGAGGATCAGGATGATATTAATTGACTGAAACAGAACATAGATAATTAGAACGGACAGAGGATCAGGATGATAGTAATTGACTGAAACAGGACATAGATAATTAGAATGTTCAGAGGATCAGGATGATAGTAATTGACTGAAACAGGACATAGATAATTAGAATAGACAGAGGATCAGGATGATAGTAATTGACTGAAACAGGACATAGATAATTAGAATAGACAGAGGATCAGGATGACAGTAATTGACTGAAACAGGACATAGATAATTAGAATGGACAGAGGATCAGCATGATAGTAATTGACTGAAACAGGACACAGATAATTAGAATAGACAGAGGATCAGGATGATAGTAATTGACTGAAACAGGACATAGATAATTAGAATGTTCAGAGGATCAGGATGATAGTAATTGACTGAAACAGGACATAGATAATTAGAATGTTCAGAGGATCAGGATGATAGTAATTGACTGAAACAGGACATAGATAATTAGAATGTTTAGAGGATCAGGATGATATTAATTGACTGAAACAGGACATAGATAATTAGAATGTTCAGAGGATCAGGATGATAGTAATTGACTGAAACAGGACATAGATAATTAGAATGTTTAGAGGATCAGGATGATAGTAATTGACTGAAACAGGACATAGATAATTAGAATGTTCAGAGGATCAGGATGATAGTAATTGACTGAAACAGGACATAGATAATTAGAATGTTCAGAGGATCAGGATGATATTAATTGACTGAAACAGGACATAGATAATTAGAATGTTCAGAGGATCAGGATGATAGTAATTGACTGAAACAGGACATAGATAATTAGAATGTTCAGAGGATCAGGATGATAGTAATTGACTGAAACAGGACATAGATAATTAGAATGTTCAGAGGATCAGGATGATAGTAATTGACTGAAACAGGACATAGATAATTAGAATGGACAGAGGATCAGGATGATAGTAATTGACTGAAACAGGACATAGATAATTAGAATGTTCAGAGGATCAGGATGATATTAATTGACTGAAACAGGACATAGATAATTAGAATGTTCAGAGGATCAGGATGATAGTAATTGACTGAAACAGGACATAGATAATTAGAATGGACAGAGGATCAGGATGATAGTAATTGACTGAAACAGGACATAGATAATTAGAATGTTCAGAGGATCAGGATGATATTAATTGACTGAAACAGGACATAGATAATTAGAATGTTCAGAGGATCAGGATGATAGTAATTGACTGAAACAGGACATAGATAATTAGAATGGACAGAGGATCAGGATGATAGTAATTGACTGAAACAGGACATAGATAATTAGAATGTTCAGAGGATCAGGATGATAGTAATTGACTGAAACAGGACATAGATAATTAGAATGTTCAGAGGATCAGGATGATATTAATTGACTGAAACAGGACATAGATAATTAGAATGTTCAGAGGATCAGGATGATAGTAATTGACTGAAACAGGACATAGATAATTAGAATGGACAGAGGATCAGGATGATAGTAATTGACTGAAACAGGACATAGATAATTAGAATGTTCAGAGGATCAGGATGATATTAATTGACTGAAACAGGACATAGATAATTAGAATGTTCAGAGGATCAGGATGATAGTAATTGACTGAAACAGGACATAGATAATTAGAATGTTCAGAGGATCAGGATGATAGTAATTGACTGAAACAGGACATAGATAATTAGAATGGTCAGAGGATCAGGATGATAGTAATTGACTGAAACAGGACATAGATAATTAGAATGTTCAGAGGATCAGGATGATATTAATTGACTGAAACAGGACATAGATAATTAGAATGTTCAGAGGATCAGGATGATAGTAATTGACTGAAACAGGACATAGATAATTAGAATGTTTAGAGGATCAGGATGATATTAATTGACTGAAACAGGACATAGATAATTAGAATGTTCAGAGGATCAGGATGATAGTAATTGACTGAAACAGGACATAGATAATTAGAATGTTCAGAGGATCAGGATGATAGTAATTGACTGAAACAGGACATAGATAATTAGAATGGTCAGAGGATCAGGATGATAGTAATTGACTGAAACAGGACATAGATAATTAGAATGTTCAGAGGATCAGGATGACAGTAATTGACTGAAACAGGACATAGATAATTAGAACGGACAGAGGATCAGGATGACAGTAATTGACTGAAACAGGACATAGATAATTAGAATGGACAGAGGATCAGGATGATAGTAATTGACTGAAACAGGACATAAATAATTAGAATGTTCAGAGGATCAGGATGATAGTAATTGACTGAAACAGGACATAGATAATTAGAACGGACAGAGGATCAGGATGATAGTAATTGACTGAAACAGGACAGAAATAATTAGAATGTTCAGAGGATCAGGATGATAGTAATTGACTGAAACAGGACATAGATAATTAGAATGGACAGAGGATCAGGATGATAGTAATTGACTGAAACAGGACATAGATAATTAGAACGGACAGAGGATCAGGATGATAGTAATTGACTGAAACAGGACATAAAAAATTAGAATGTTCAGAGGATCAGGATGATATTAATTGACTGAAACAGGACATAAAAAATTAGAATGTTCAGAGGATCAGGATGATAGTAATTGACTGAAACAGGACATAAAAAATTAGAATGTTCAGAGGATCAGGATGATATTAATTGACTGAAACAGGACATAGATAATTAGAATGGACAGAGGATCAGGATGATAGTAATTGACTGAAACAGGACATAGATAATTAGAATGTTCAGAGGATCAGGATGATAGTAATTGACTGAAACAGGACATAGATAATTAGAATGGACAGAGGATCAGGATGATAGTAATTGACTGAAACAGGACATAAATAATTAGAATGTTCAGAGGATCAGGATGATAGTAATTGACTGAAACAGGACATAGATAATTAGAACGGACAGAGGATCAGGATGATAGTAATTGACTGAAACAGGACATAGATAATTAGAATAGACAGAGGATCAGGATGATAGTAATTGACTGAAACAGGACATAGATAATTAGAAAAGACAGAGGATCAGGATGATAGTAATTGACTGAAACAGGACATAGATAATTAGAATAGACAGAGGATCAGGAGGATAGTAATTGACTGAAACAGGACATAAATAATTAGAATGTTCAGAGGATCAGGATGATAGTAATTGACTGAAACAGGACATAGATAATTAGAACGGACAGAGGATCAGGATGATAGTAATTGACTGAAACAGGACATAAATAATTAGAATGTTCAGAGGATCAGGATGATAGTAATTGACTGAAACAGGACATAGATAATTAGAACGGACAGAGGATCAGGATGATAGTAATTGACTGAAACAGGACATAAATAATTAGAATGTTCAGAGGATCAGGATGATAGTAATTGACTGAAACAGGACATAGATAATTAGAACGGACAGAGGATCAGGATGATAGTAATTGACTGAAACAGGACATAAATAATTAGAATGGTCAGAGGATCAGGATGATAGTAATTGACTGAAACAGGACATAGATAATTAGAATGGACAGAGGATCAGGATGACAGTCATTGACTGAAACAGGACATAGATAATTAGAATGGACAGAGGATCAGGATGATAGTAATTGACTGAAACAGGACATAGATAATTAGAATGGACAGAGGATCAGGATGATAGTAATTGACTGAAACAGGACATAGATAATTAGAATGTTCAGAGGATCAGGATGATAGTAATTGACTGAAACAGGACATAGATAATTAGAATGGTCAGAGGATCAGGATGATAGTAATTGACTGAAACAGGACATAGATAATTAGAATGGACAGAGGATCAGGATGATAGTAATTGACTGAAACAGGACATAGATAATTAGAATAGACAGAGGATCAGGATGATAGTAATTGACTGAAACAGGACACAGATAATTAGAATAGACAGAGGATCAGGATGATAGTAATTGACTGAAACAGGACATAGATAATTAGAACGGACAGAGGATCAGGATGATAGTAATTGACTGAAACAGGACATAGATAATTAGAACGGACAGAGGATCAGGATGATAGTAATTGACTGAAACAGGACATAAATAATTAGAATGTTCAGAGGATCAGGATGATAGTAATTGACTGAAACAGGACATAGATAATTAGAATGGACAGAGGATCAGGATGATAGTAATTGACTGAAACAGGACATAGATAATTAGAACGGACAGAGGATCAGGATGATAGTAATTGACTGAAACAGGACATAAATAATTAGAATGTTCAGAGGATCAGGATGATAGTAATTGACTGAAACAGGACATAGATAATTAGAATGGACAGAGGATCAGGATGACAGTTATTGACTGAAACAGGACATAAATAATTAGAATGTTCAGAGGATCAGGATGATAGTAATTGACTGAAACAGGACATAGATAATTAGAATAGACAGAGGATCAGGATGATAGTAATAGACTGAAACAGGACATTGATAATTAGAATGTTCAGAGGATCAGGATGATAGTAATTGACTGAAACAGGACATAGATAATTAGAATGTTCAGAGGATCAGGATGATAGTAATTGACTGAAACAGGACATAGATAATTAGAACGGACAGAGGATCAGGATGATAGTAATTGACTGAAACAGGACATAAATAATTAGAATGTTCAGAGGATCAGGATGATAGTAATTGACTGACACAGGACATAGATAATTAGAATAGACAGAGGATCAGGATGATAGTAATTGACTGAAACAGGACATAGATAATTAGAATGGACAGAGGATCAGGATGACAGTAATTGACTGAAACAGGACATAAATAATTAGAATGTTCAGAGGATCAGGATGATAGTAATTGACTGAAACAGGACATAGATAATTAGAATGGACAGAGGATCAGGATGATAGTAATTGACTGAAACAGGACATTGATAATTAGAATAGACAGAGGATCAGGATGATAGTAATTGACTGAAACAGGACATTGATAATTAGAATTGACAGAGGATCA
Organism: Heterodontus francisci; assembly: GCF_036365525.1. Classification (NCBI taxonomy): domain Eukaryota; kingdom Metazoa; phylum Chordata; class Chondrichthyes; order Heterodontiformes; family Heterodontidae; genus Heterodontus; species Heterodontus francisci. The sequence goes on along the minus strand of NW_027140253.1, from coordinate 282,662 downwards.
GGATGATAGTAATTGACTGAAACAGGACATTGATAATTAGAATGGACAGAGGATCAGGATGATAGTAATTGACTGAAACAGGACATTGATAATTAGAATGGACAGAGGATCAGGATGATAGTAATTGACTGAAACAGGACATAGATAATTAGAATGGACAGAGGATCAGGATGATAGTAATTGACTGAAACAGGACATAGATAATTAGAATAGACAGAGGATCAGGATGATAGTAATTGACTGAAACAGGACATTGATAATTAGAATGGACAGAGGATCAGGATGATAGTAATTGACTGAAACAGGACATAGATAATTAGAATGGACAGAGGATCAGGATGATAGTAATAGACTGAAACAGGACATAGATAATTAGAATGGACAGAGGATCAGGATGATAGTAATTGACTGAAACAGGACATAGATAACTAGAATGGTCAGAGGATCAGGATGATAGTAATAGACTGAAAAAGGACATTGATAATTAGAATGGACAGAGGATCAGGATGATAGTAATAGACTGAAACAGGACATTGATAATTAGAATAGACAGAGGATCTGGATGATAGTCATTGACTGAAACAGGACATAGATAACTAGAATGGTCAGAGGATCAGGATGATAGTAATAGACTGAAACAGGACATTGATAATTAGAATGGACAGAGGATCAGGATGATAGTAATAGACTGAAACAGGACATTGATAATTAGAATGGACAGAGGATCAGGATGATAGTAATTGACTGAAACAGGACATAGATAATTAGAATGGACAGAGGATCAGGATGATAGTAATAGACTGAAACAGGACATAGATAATTAGAATGGACAGAGGATCAGGATGATAGTAATTGACTGAAACAGGACATAGATAACTAGAATGGTCAGAGGATCAGGATGATAGTAATAGACTGAAAAAGGACATTGATAATTAGAATGGACAGAGGATCAGGATGATAGTAATAGACTGAAACAGGACATTGATAATTAGAATAGACAGAGGATCTGGATGATAGTCATTGACTGAAACAGGACATAGATAACTAGAATGGTCAGAGGATCAGGATGATAGTAATAGACTGAAACAGGACATTGATAATTAGAATGGACAGAGGATCAGGATGATAGTAATAGACTGAAACAGGACATTGATAATTAGAATGGACAGAGGATCAGGATGATAGTAATTGACTGAAACAGGACATAGATAATTAGAATGGACAGAGGATCAGGATGATAGTAATTGACTGAAACAGGACATAGATAATTAGAATGGACAGAGGATCAGGATGATAGTAATTGACTGAAACAGGACATAAATAATTAGAATGTTCAGAGGATCAGGATGATAGTAATTGACTGAAACAGGACATAGATAATTAGAATAGACAGAGGATCAGGATGATATTAATTGACTGAAACAGGACATAGATAATTAGAACGGACAGAGGATCAGGATGATAGTAATTGACTGAAACAGGACATAAATAATTAGAATGTTCAGAGGATCAGGATGATAGTAATTGACTGAAACAGGACATAGATAATTAGAATGGACAGAGGATCAGGATGATAGTAATTGACTGAAACAGGACATAGATAATTAGAATGTTCAGAGGATCAGGATGATAGTAATTGACTGAAACAGGACATAGATAATTAGAATAGACAGAGGATCAGGATGATAGTAATTGACTGAAACAGGACATAGATAATTAGAATGTTCAGAGGATCAGGATGATATTAATTGACTGAAACAGGACATAGATAATTAGAATAGACAGAGGATCAGGATGATAGTAATTGACTGAAACAGGACATAGATAATTAGAACGGACAGAGGATCAGGATGATAGTAATTGACTGAAACAGGACATAAATAATTAGAATGTTCAGAGGATCAGGATGATAGTAATTGACTGAAACAGGACATAGATAATTAGAATGTTCAGAGGATCAGGATGATAGTAATTGACTGAAACAGGACATAGATAATTAGAATGTTCAGAGGATCAGGATGATAGTAATTGACTGAAACAGGACATAGATAATTAGAATGGACAGAGGATCAGGATGACAGTAATTGACTGAAACAGGACATAGATAATTAGAATGGACAGAGGATCAGGATGATAGTAATTGACTGAAACAGGACATAGATAATTAGAATAGACAGAGGATCAGGATGATAGTAATTGACTGAAACAGGACATAGATAATTAGAATGGACAGAGGATCAGGATGATAGTAATTGACTGAAACAGGACATAGATAATTAGAATGGACAGAGGATCAGGATGATAGTAATTGACTGAAACAGGACATAGATAATTAGAACGGACAGAGGATCAGGATGATAGTAATTGACTGAAACAGGACATAAATAATTAGAATGTTCAGAGGATCAGGATGATAGTAATTGACTGAAACAGGACATAGGTAATTAGAATGGACAGAGGATCAGGATGATAGTAATTGACTGAAACAGGACATAGATAATTAGAATGTTCAGAGGATCAGGATGATAGTAATTGACTGAAACAGGACATAGATAATTAGAATGGTCAGAGGATCAGGATGATAGTAATTGACTGAAACAGGACATAGATAATTAGAATGGACAGAGGATCAGGATGACAGTCATTGACTGAAACAGGACATAGATAATTAGAATGGACAGAGGATCAGGATGATAGTAATTGACTGAAACAGGACATAGATAATTAGAATAGACAGAGGATCAGGATGATAGTAATTGACTGAAACAGGACATTGATAGTTAGAATAGACAGAGGATCAGGATGATAGTAATTGACTGAAACAGGACATAGATAATTAGAATGGACAGAGGATCAGGATGATAGTAATTGACTGAAACAGGACATAGATAATTAGAACGGACAGAGGATCAGGATGATAGTAATTGACTGAAACAGGACATAAATAATTAGAATGTTCAGAGGATCAGGATGATAGTAATTGACTGAAACAGGACATAGATAATTAGAATGGACAGAGGATCAGGATGATAGTAATTGACTGAAACAGGACATAGATAATTAGAATAGACAGAGGATCAGGATGATAGTAATTGACTGAAACAGGACATAGATAATTAGAATGTTCAGAGGATCAGGATGATAGTCATTGACTGAAACAGGACATAGATAATTAGAATGGACAGAGGATCAGGATGATAGTAATTGACTGAAACAGGACATAGATAATTAGAATGTTCAGAGGATCAGGATGATAGTAATTGACTGAAACAGGACATAAATAATTAGAATGTTCAGAGGATCAGGATGATAGTAATTGACTGAAACAGGACATAGATAATTAGAATAGACAGAGGATCAGGATGATATTAATTGACTGAAACAGGACATAGATAATTAGAATGGACAGAGGATCAGGATGATAGTAATTGACTGAAACAGGACATAAATAATTAGAATGTTCAGAGGATCAGGATGATAGTAATTGACTGAAACAGGACATAGATAATTAGAATGGACAGAGGATCAGGATGATAGTAATTGACTGAAAAAGGACATAGATAATTAGAATGTTCAGAGGATCAGGATGATAGTAATTGACTGAAACAGGACATAGATAATTAGAATGGACAGAGGATCAGGATGATAGTAATTGACTGAAACAGGACATAAATAATTAGAATGTTCAGAGGATCAGGATGATAGTAATTGACTGAAACAGGACATAGATAATTAGAATAGACAGAGGATCAGGATGATATTAATTGACTGAAACAGAACATAGATAATTAGAACGGACAGAGGATCAGGATGATAGTAATTGACTGAAACAGGACATAGATAATTAGAATAGACAGAGGATCAGGATGATAGTAATTGACTGAAACAGGACATAGATAATTAGAATGTTCAGAGGATCAGGATGATAGTAATTGACTGAAACAGGACATAGATAATTAGAATAGACAGAGGATCAGGATGATAGTAATTGACTGAAACAGGACATAGATAATTAGAATGTTCAGAGGATCAGGATGATAGTAATTGACTGAAACAGGACATAGATAATTAGAATGGACAGAGGATCAGGATGATAGTAATTGACTGAAACAGGACATAGATAATTAGAATGGACAGAGGATCAGGATGATAGTAATTGACTGAAACAGGACATAGATAATTAGAATGTTCAGAGGATCAGGATGATAGTAATTGACTGAAACAGGACATAGATAATTAGAATAGACAGAGGATCAGGATGATAGTAATTGACTGAAACAGGACATAGATAATTAGAATGTTCAGAGGATCAGGATGATAGTAATTGACTGAAACAGGACATAGATAATTAGAATGTTCAGAGGATCAGGATGATAGTAATTGACTGAAACAGGACATAGATAATTAGAATGGACAGAGGATCAGGATGATAGTAATTGACTGAAACAGGACATAGATAATTAGAATGGACAGAGGATCAGGATGATAGTAATTGACTGAAACAGGACATAGATAATTAGAATGTTCAGAGGATCAGGATGATAGTAATTGACTGAAACAGGACATAGATAATTAGAATAGACAGAGGATCAGGATGATAGTAATTGACTGAAACAGGACATAGATAATTAGAATAGACAGAGGATCAGGATGATAGTAATTGACTGAAACAGGACATAGATAATTAGAATGTTCAGAGGATCAGGATGATAGTAATTGACTGAAACAGGACATAGATAATTAGAATGGACAGAGGATCAGGATGATAGTAATTGACTGAAACAGGACATAGATAATTAGAATGGACAGAGGATCAGGATGATAGTAATTGACTGAAACAGGACATAGATAATTAGAATGTTCAGAGGATCAGGATGATAGTAATTGACTGAAACAGGACATAGATAATTAGAATAGACAGAGGATCAGGATGATAGTAATTGACTGAAACAGGACATAGATAATTAGAATGTTCAGAGGATCAGGATGATAGTAATTGACTGAAACAGGACATAGATAATTAGAATGTTCAGAGGATCAGGATGATAGTAATTGACTGAAACAGGACATAGATAATTAGAATAGACAGAGGATCAGGATGATAGTAATTGACTGAAACAGGACACTGATAATTAGAATAGACAGAGGATCAGGATGATAGTAATTGACTGAAACAGGACATAGATAATTAGAATGGTCAGAGGATCAGGATGATAGTAATTGACTGAAACAGGACATAGATAATTAGAATGTTCAGAGGATCAGGATGATAGTAATTGACTGAAACAGGACATAGATAATTAGAATGTTTAGAGGATCAGGATGATATTAATTGACTGAAACAGGACATAGATAATTAGAATGTTCAGAGGATCAGGATGATAGTAATTGACTGAAACAGGACATAGATAATTAGAATGGACAGAGGATCAGGATGATAGTAATTGACTGAAACAGGACATAGATAATTAGAATGGACAGAGGATCAGGATGATAGTAATTGACTGAAACAGGACATAGATAATTAGAATGGACAGAGGATCAGGATGATAGTAATTGACTGAAACAGGACATAGATGATTAGAATAGACAGAGGATCAGGATGACAGTAATTGACTGAAACAGGACATAGATAATTAGAATGGACAGAGGATCAGGATGACAGTAATTGACTGAAACAGGACATAGATAATTAGAATGTTCAGAGGATCAGGATGATAGTAATTGACTGAAACAGGACATAGATAATTAGAACGGACAGAGGATCAGGATGACAGTAATTGACTGAAACAGGACATAGATAATTAGAATGGACAGAGGATCAGGATGATAGTAATTGACTGAAACAGGACATAAATAATTAGAATGTTCAGAGGATCAGGATGATAGTAATTGACTGAAACAGGACATAGATAATTAGAATAGACAGAGGATCAGGATGACAGTAATTGACTGAAACAGGACATAGATAATTAGAATGGACAGAGGATCAGGATGACAGTAATTGACTGAAACAGGACATAGATAATTAGAATGTTCAGAGGATCAGGATGATAGTAATTGACTGAAACAGGACATAGATAATTAGAACGGACAGAGGATCAGGATGACAGTAATTGACTGAAACAGGACATAGATAATTAGAATGGACAGAGGATCAGGATGATAGTAATTGACTGAAACAGGACATAAATAATTAGAATAGACAGAGGATCAGGATGACAGTAATTGACTGAAACAGGACATAGATAATTAGAATGGACAGAGGATCAGGATGACAGTAATTGACTGAAACAGGACATAGATAATTAGAATGTTCAGAGGATCAGGATGATAGTAATTGACTGAAACAGGACATAGATAATTAGAACGGACAGAGGATCAGGATGACAGTAATTGACTGAAACAGGACATAGATAATTAGAATGGACAGAGGATCAGGATGATAGTAATTGACTGAAACAGGACATAAATAATTAGAATGTTCAGAGGATCAGGATGATAGTAATTGACTGAAACAGGACATAGATAATTAGAACGGACAGAGGATCAGGATGATAGTAATTGACTGAAACAGGACAGAAATAATTAGAATGTTCAGAGGATCAGGATGATAGTAATTGACTGAAACAGGACATAGATAATTAGAATGGACAGAGGATCAGGATGATAGTAATTGACTGAAACAGGACATAGATAATTAGAACGGACAGAGGATCAGGATGATAGTAATTGACAGAAACAGGACATAAAAAATTAGAATGTTCAGAGGATCAGGATGATATTAATTGACTGAAACAGGACATAAAAAATTAGAATGCTCAGAGGATCAGGATGATAGTAATTGACTGAAACAGGACATAAAAAATTAGAATGTTCAGAGGATCAGGATGATAGTAATTGACTGAAACAGGACATAAAAAATTAGAATGTTCAGAGGATCAGGATGATATTAATTGACTGAAACAGGACATAGATAATTAGAACGGACAGAGGATCAGGATGATAGTAATTGACTGAAACAGGACATAAATAATTAGAATGTTCAGAGGATCAGGATGATAGTAATTGACTGAAACAGGACATAGATAATTAGAACGGACAGAGGATCAGGATGATAGTAATTGACTGAAACAGGACATAAATAATTAGAATGGTCAGAGGATCAGGATGATAGTAATTGACTGAAACAGGACATAGATAATTAGAATGGACAGAGGATCAGGATGACAGTCATTGACTGAAACAGGACATAGATAATTAGAATGGACAGAGGATCAGGATGATAGTAATTGACTGAAACAGGACATAGATAATTAGAATGGACAGAGGATCAGGATGATAGTAATTGACTGAAACAGGACATAGATAATTAGAATGTTCAGAGGATCAGGATGATAGTAATTGACTGAAACAGGACATAGATAATTAGAATGGTCAGAGGATCAGGATGATAGTAATTGACTGAAACAGGACATAGATAATTAGAATGGACAGAGGATCAGGATGATAGTAATTGACTGAAACAGGACATAGATAATTAGAACGGACAGAGGATCAGGATGATAGTAATTGACTGAAACAGGACATAAATAATTAGAATGTTCAGAGGATCAGGATGATAGTAATTGACTGAAACAGGACATAGATAATTAGAATGGACAGAGGATCAGGATGACAGTTATTGACTGAAACAGGACATAAATAATTAGAATGTTCAGAGGATCAGGATGATAGTAATTGACTGAAACAGGACATAGATAATTAGAATAGACAGAGGATCAGGATGATAGTAATAGACTGAAACAGGACATTGATAATTAGAATGTTCAGAGGATCAGGATGATAGTAATTGACTGAAACAGGACATAGATAATTAGAATGTTCAGAGGATCAGGATGATAGTAATTGACTGAAACAGGACATAGATAATTAGAACGGACAGAGGATCAGGATGATAGTAATTGACTGAAACAGGACATAAATAATTAGAATGTTCAGAGGATCAGGATGATAGTAATTGACTGAAACAGGACATAGATAATTAGAATGGACAGAGGATCAGGATGACAGTAATTGACTGAAACAGGACATAAATAATTAGAATGTTCAGAGGATCAGGATGATAGTAATTGACTGAAACAGGACATAGATAATTAGAATGGACAGAGGATCAGGATGATAGTAATTGACTGAAACAGGACATTGATAATTAGAATAGACAGAGGATCAGGATGATAGTAATTGACTGAAACAGGACATTGATAATTAGAATGGACAGAGGATCAGGATGATAGTAATTGACTGAAACAGGACATTGATAATTAGAATGGACAGAGGATCAGGATGATAGTAATTGACTGAAACAGGACATTGATAATTAGAATGGACAGAGGATCAGGATGATAGTAATTGACTGAAACAGGACATAGATAATTAGAATGTTCAGAGGATCAGGATGATAGTAATTGACTGAAACAGGACATAGATAATTAGAATAGACAGAGGATCAGGATGATAGTAATTGACTGAAACAGGACATAGATAATTAGAATGTTCAGAGGATCAGGATGATATTAATTGACTGAAACAGGACATAGATAATTAGAATAGACAGAGGATCAGGATGATAGTAATTGACTGAAACAGGACATAGATAATTAGAACGGACAGAGGATCAGGATGATAGTAATTGACTGAAACAGGACATAAATAATTAGAATGTTCAGAGGATCAGGATGATAGTAATTGACTGAAACAGGACATAGATAATTAGAATGTTCAGAGGATCAGGATGATAGTAATTGACTGAAACAGGACATAGATAATTAGAATGGACAGAGGATCAGGATGATAGTAATTGACTGAAACAGGACATAGATAATTAGAATGGACAGAGGATCAGGATGATAGTAATTGACTGAAACAGGACATAAATAATTAGAATGTTCAGAGGATCAGGATGATAGTAATTGACTGAAACAGGACATAGATAATTAGAATGTTCAGAGGATCAGGATGAAGGTAATTGACTGAAACAGGACATAGATAATTAGAATGGACAGAGGATCAGGATGACAGTAATTGACTGAAACAGGACATAGATAATTAGAATGGACAGAGGATCAGGATGATAGTAATTGATTGAAACAGGACATAAATAATTAGAATGTTCAGAGGATCAGGATGATAGTAATTGACTGAAACAGGACATACATAATTAGAACGGACAGAGGATCAGGATGATAGTAATTGACTGAAACAGGACATAAATAATTAGAATGGACAGAGGATCAGGATGATAGTAATTGACTGAAACAGGACATAGATAATTAGAATGGACAGAGGATCAGGATGATAGTAATTGACTGAAACAGGACATAGATAATTAGAACGGACAGAGGATCAGGATGACAGTAATTGACTGAAACAGGACATAGATAATTAGAATGGACAGAGGATCAGGATGATAGTAATTGACTGAAACAGGACATAGATAATTAGAACGGACAGAGGATCAGGATGACAGTAATTGACTGAAACAGGACATAGATAATTAGAATGGACAGAGGATCAGGATGATAGTAATTGATTGAAACAGGACATAAATAATTAGAATGTTCAGAGGATCAGGATGATAGTAATTGACTGAAACAGGACATAGATAATTAGAATGTTCAGAGGATCAGGATGATAGTAATTGACTGAAACAGGACATAGATAATTAGAACGGACAGAGGATCAGGATGATAGTAATTGACTGAAACAGGACATAAATAATTAGAATGTTCAGAGGATCAGGATGATAGTAATTGACTGAAACAGGACATAGATAATTAGAACGGACAGAGGATCAGGATGATAGTAATTGACTGAAACAGGACATAAATAATTAGAATGTTCAGAGGATCAGGATGATAGTAATTGACTGAAACAGGACATAGATAATTAGAACGGACAGAGGATCAGGATGATAGTAATTGACTGAAACAGGACATAAATAATTAGAATGGTCAGAGGATCAGGATGATAGTAATTGACTGAAACAGGACATAGATAATTAGAATGGACAGAGGATCAGGATGACAGTCATTGACTGAAACAGGACATAGATAATTAGAATGGACAGAGGATCAGGATGATAGTAATTGACTGAAACAGGACATAGATAATTAGAATGGACAGAGGATCAGGATGATAGTAATTGACTGAAACAGGACATAGATAATTAGAATGTTCAGAGGATCAGGATGATAGTAATTGACTGAAACAGGACATAGATAATTAGAATGGTCAGAGGATCAGGATGATAGTAATTGACTGAAACAGGACATAGATAATTAGAATGGACAGAGGATCAGGATGATAGTAATTGACTGAAACAGGACATAGATAATTAGAACGGACAGAGGATCAGGATGTTAGTAATTGACTGAAACAGGACATAAATAATTAGAATGTTCAGAGGATCAGGATGATAGTAATTGACTGAAACAGGACATAGATAATTAGAATGGACAGAGGATCAGGATGACAGTAATTGACTGAAACAGGACATAAATAATTAGAATGTTCAGAGGATCAGGATGATAGTAATTGACTGAAACAGGACATAGATAATTAGAATAGACAGAGGATCAGGATGATAGTAATAGACTGAAACAGGACATTGATAATTAGAATGTTCAGAGGATCAGGATGATAGTAATTGACTGAAACAGGACATAGATAATTAGAATGTTCAGAGGATCAGGATGATAGTAATTGACTGAAACAGGACATAGATAATTAGAACGGACAGAGGATCAGGATGATAGTAATTGACTGAAACAGGACATAGATAATTAGAACGGACAGAGGATCAGGATGATAGTAATTGACTGAAACAGGACATAAATAATTAGAATGTTCAGAGGATCAGGATGATAGTAATTGACTGAAACAGGACATAGATAATTAGAATGGACAGAGGATCAGGATGACAGTAATTGACTGAAACAGGACATAAATAATTAGAATGTTCAGAGGATCAGGATGATAGTAATTGACTGAAACAGGACATAGATAATTAGAATGGACAGAGGATCAGGATGATAGTAATTGACTGAAACAGGACATTGATAATTAGAATAGACAGAGGATCAGGATGATAGTAATTGACTGAAACAGGACATTGATAATTAGAATGGACAGAGGATCAGGATGATAGTAATTGACTGAAACAGGACATTGATAATTAGAATGGACAGAGGATCAGGATGATAGTAATTGACTGAAACAGGACATTGATAATTAGAATGGACAGAGGATCAGGATGATAGTAATTGACTGAAACAGGACATAGATAATAAGAATGGACAGAGGATCAGGATGATAGTAATTGACTGAAACAGGACATAGATAATTAGAATAGACAGAGGATCAGGATGATAGTAATTGACTGAAACAGGACATTGATAATTAGAATGGACAGAGGATCAGGATGATAGTAATTGACTGAAACAGGACATAGATAATTAGAATGGACAGAGGATCAGGATGATAGTAATAGACTGAAACAGGACATAGATAATTAGAATGGACAGAGGATCAGGATGATAGTAATTGACTGAAACAGGACATAGATAACTAGAATGGTCAGAGGATCAGGATGATAGTAATAGACTGAAACAGGACATTGATAATTAGAATGGACAGAGGATCAGGACGATAGTAATAGACTGAAACAGGACATTGATAATTAGAATAGACAGAGGATCAGGATGATAGTCATTGACTGAAACAGGACATAGATAACTAGAATGGTCAGAGGATCAGGATGATAGTAATAGACTGAAACAGGACATTGATAATTAGAATGGACAGAGGATCAGGATGATAGTAATAGACTGAAACAGGACATTGATAATTAGAATGGACAGAGGATCAGGATGATAGTAATTGACTGAAACAGGACATAGATAATTAGAATGGACAGAGGATCAGGATGATAGTAATAGACTGAAACAGCACATAGATAATTAGAATGGACAGAGGATCAGGATGATAGTAATTGACTGAAACAGGACACAGATAATTAGAATGGACAGAGGATCAGGATGATAGTAATAGACTGAAACAGCACATAGATAATTAGAATGGACAGAGGATCAGGATGATAGTAATAGACTGAAACAGGACATAGATAATTAGAATAGACAGAGGATCAGGATGATAGTAATTGACTGAAACAGGACATATATAATTGGAATGGACGGAGGATCAGGATGATAGTAATTGACTGAAACAGGACATAAATAATTAGAATGGACAGAGGATCAGGATGATAGAAATTGACTGAAACAGGACATAGATAATTAGAATAGACAGAGGATCAGGATGATAGTAATTGACTGAAACAGGACATAGATAATTACAAAAGAGAGAGGATCAGGATGATAGTAATTGACTGAAACACGACATAGATAATTAGAATGTTTAGAGGATCAGGATGATAGTAATTGACTGAAACAGGACATCGATAATTAGAATGGACAGAGGATCAGGATGATAGTAATTGACTGAAACAGGACATAGATAATTAGAATGGACAGAGGATCAGGATGATAGTAATTGACTGAAACAGGACATAGATAATTAATATGGACAGAGGATCAGGATGATAGTAATTGACTGAAACAGGACATAGATAATTAGAATGGACAGAGGATCAGGATGATAGTAATTGACTGAAACAGGACATAGATAATTAATATGGACAGAGGATCAGGATGATAGTAATTGACTGAAACAGGACATAGATAATTAGAATGGTCAGAGGATCAGGATGATAGTAATTGACTGAAACAGGACATAGATAATTAGAATAGACAGAGGATCAGGATGATAGTAATTGACTGAAACAGGACATAGATAATTAGAATGGACGGAGGATCAGGATGATAGTAATTGACTGAAACAGGACATAGATAATTAGAATGGACAGAGGATCAGGATGATAGAAATTGACTGAAACAGGACATAGATAATTAGAATAGACAGAGGATCAGGATGATAGTAATTGACTGAAACAGGACATAGATAATTACAAAAGAGTGAGGATCAGGATGATAGTAATTGACTGAAACACGACATAGATAATTAGAATGTTTAGAGGATCAGGATGATAGTAATTGACTGAAACAGGACATAGATAATTAGAATGGACAGAGGATCAGGATGATAGTAATTGACTGAAACAGGACATAGATAATTAGAATGGACAGAGGATCAGGATGATAGTAATTGACTGAAACAGGACATAGATAATTAATATGGACAGAGGATCAGGATGATAGTAATTGACTGAAACAGGACATAGATAATTAGAATGGTCAGAGGATCAGGATGATAGTAATTGACTGAAACAGGACATAGATAATTAGAATGGACAGAGGATCAGGATGATAGTAATTGACTGAAACAGGACATAGATAATTAATATGGACAGAGGATCAGGATGATAGTAATTGACTGAAACAGGACATAGATAATTAGAATGGTCAGAGGATCAGGATGATAGTAATTGACTGAAACAGGACATAGATAATTAGAATAGACAGAGGATCAGGATGATAGTAATTGACTGAAACAGGACATAGATAATTAGAATGGTCAGAGGATCAGGATGATAGTAATTGACTGAAACAGGACATAGATAATTAGAATAGACAGAGGATCAGGATGATAGTAATTGACTGAAACAGGACATAGATAATTTGAATGGTCAGAGGATCAGGATGATAGTAATTGACTGAAACAGGACATAGATAATTAGAATGGACAGAGGATCAGGATGATAGAAATTGACTGAAACAGGACATAGATAATTAGAATGGTCAGAGGATCAGGATGATAGTAATTGACTGAAACAGGACATAGATAATTAGAATGGTCAGAGGATCAGGATGATAGTAATTGACTGAAACAGGACATAGATAATTAGAATAGACAGAGGATCAGGATGATAGTAATTGACTGAAACAGGACATAGATAATTAGAATAGACAGAGGATCAGGATGATAGTAATTGACTGAAACAGGACATATATAATTGGAATGGACGGAGGATCAGGATGATAGTAATTGACTGAAACAGGACATAGATAATTAGAATGGACAGAGGATCAGGATGATAGAAATTGACTGAAACAGGACATTGATAATTAGAATAGACAGAGGATCAGGATGATAGTAATTGACTGAAACAGGACATAGATAATTACAAAAGAGAGAGGATCAGGATGATAGTAATTGACTGAAACACGACATAGATAATTAGAATGTTTAGAGGATCAGGATGATAGTAATTGACTGAAACAGGACATAGATAATTAGAATGGACAGAGGATCAGGATGATAGTAATTGACTGAAACAGGACATAGATAATTAGAATGGACAGAGGATCAGGATGATAGTAATTGACTGAAACAGGACATAGATAATTAATATGGACAGAGGATCAGGATGATAGTAATTGACTGAAACAGGACATAGATAATTAGAATGGTCAGAGGATCAGGATGATAGTAATTGACTGAAACAGGACATAGATAATTAGAATGGACAGAGGATCAGGATGATAGTAATTGACTGAAACAGGACATAGATAATTAATATGGACAGAGGATCAGGATGATAGTAATTGACTGAAACAGGACATAGATAATTAGAATGGTCAGAGGATCAGGATGATAGTAATTGACTGAAACAGGACATAGATAATTAGAATAGACAGAGGATCAGGATGATAGTAATTGACTGAAACAGGACATAGATAATTAGAATGGACGGAGGATCAGGATGATAGTAATTGACTGAAACAGGACATAGATAATTAGAATGGACAGAGGATCAGGATGATAGAAATTGACTGAAACAGGACATAGATAATTAGAATAGACAGAGGATCAGGATGATAGTAATTGACTGAAACAGGACATAGATAATTACAAAAGAGTGAGGATCAGGATGATAGTAATTGACTGAAACACGACATAGATAATTAGAATGTTTAGAGGATCAGGATGATAGTAATTGACTGAAACAGGACATAGATAATTAGAATGGACAGAGGATCAGGATGATAGTAATTGACTGAAACAGGACATAGATAATTAGAATGGACAGAGGATCAGGATGATAGTAATTGACTGAAACAGGACATAGATAATTAATATGGACAGAGGATCAGGATGATAGTAATTGACTGAAACAGGACATAGATAATTAGAATGGTCAGAGGATCAGGATGATAGTAATTGACTGAAACAGGACATAGATAATTAGAATGGACAGAGGATCAGGATGATAGTAATTGACTGAAACAGGACATAGATAATTAATATGGACAGAGGATCAGGATGATAGTAATTGACTGAAACAGGACATAGATAATTAGAATGGTCAGAGGATCAGGATGATAGTAATTGACTGAAACAGGACATAGATAATTAGAATAGACAGAGGATCAGGATGATAGTAATTGACTGAAACAGGACATAGATAATTAGAATGGTCAGAGGATCAGGATGATAGTAATTGACTGAAACAGGACATAGATAATTAGAATAGACAGAGGATCAGGATGATAGTAATTGACTGAAACAGGACATAGATAATTTGAATGGTCAGAGGATCAGGATGATAGTAATTGACTGAAACAGGACATAGATAATTAGAATGGACAGAGGATCAGGATGATAGAAATTGACTGAAACAGGACATAGATAATTAGAATGGTCAGAGGATCAGGATGATAGTAATTGACTGAAACAGGACATAGATAATTAGAATGGTCAGAGGATCAGGATGATAGTAATTGACTGAAACAGGACATAGATAATTAGAATAGACAGAGGATCAGGATGATAGTAATTGACTGAAACAGGACATAGATAATTAGAATGGTCAGAGGATCAGGATGATAGTAATTGACTGAAACAGGGCATAGATAATTAGAATGGACAGAGGATCAGGATGATAGTAATTGACTGAAACAGGACATAGATAATTAGAATGGACTGAGGATCAGGATGATAGTAATTGACTGAAACAGGACATAAATAATTAGAATGTTCAGAGGATCAGGATGATATTAATTGACTGAAACAGGACATAGATAATTAGAATAGACAGAGGATCAGGATGATAGTAATAGACTGAAACAGGACATAGATAATCAGAATGGACAGAGGATCAGGATGATAGTAATTGACTGAAACAGGACATCGATAATTAGAATGGACAGAGGATCAGGATGATAGTAATTGACTGAAACAGGACATTGATAATTAGAATAGACAGAGGATCAGGATGATAGTAATTGACTGAAACAGGACATAGATAATTAGAATGGACAGAGGATCAGGATGATAGTAATAGACTGAAACAGGACATAGATAATTAGAATGGACAGAGGATCAGGATGATAGTAATTGACTGAAACAGGACATAGATAACTAGAATGGTCAGAGGATCAGGATGATAGTAATAGACTGAAACAGGACATTGATAATTAGAATGGACAGAGGATCAGGATGATAGTAATAGACTGAAACAGGACATTGATAATTAGAATAGACAGAGGATCAGGATGATAGTCATTGACTGAAACAGGACATAGATAATTAGAATGGACAGAGGATCAGGATGATAGTAATTGACTGAAACAGGACATAGATAACTAGAATGGTCAGAGGATCAGGATGATAGTAATAGACTGAAACAGGACATTGATAATTAGAATGGACAGAGGATCAGGATGATAGTAATAGACTGAAACAGAACATTGATAATTAGAATGGACAGAGGATCAGGATGATAGTAATTGACTGAAACAGGACATAGATAATTAGAATGGACAGAGGATCAGGATGATAGTAATAGACTGAAACAGCACATAGATAATTAGAATGGACAGAGGATCAGGATGATAGTAATTGACTGAAACAGGACATATATAATTAGAATGGACGGAGGATCAGGATGATAGTAATTGACTGAAACAGGACATAGATAATTAGAATGGACAGAGGATCAGGATGATAGAAATTGACTGAAACAGGACATAGATAATTAGAATAGACAGAGGATCAGGATGATAGTAATTGACTGAAACAGGACATAGATAATTACAAAAGAGAGAGGATCAGGATGATAGTAATTGACTGAAACACGACATAGATAATTAGAATGTTTAGAGGATCAGGATGATAGTAATTGACTGAAACAGGACATAGATAATTAGAATGGACAGAGGATCAGGATGATAGCAATTGACTGAAACAGGACATAGATAATTAGAATGGACAGAGGATCAGGATGATAGTAATTGACTGAAACAGGACATAGATAATTAATATGGACAGAGGATCAGGATGATAGTAATTGACTGAAACAGGACATAGATAATTAGAATGGTCAGAGGATCAGGATGATAGTAATTGACTGAAACAGGACATAGATAATTAGAATGGACAGAGGATCAGGATGATAGTAATTGACTGAAACAGGACATAGATAATTAATATGGACAGAGGATCAGGATGATAGTAATTGACTGAAACAGGACATAGATAATTAGAATGGTCAGAGGATCAGGATGATAGTAATTGACTGAAACAGGACATAGATAATTAGAATAGAGAGAGGATCAGGATGATAGTAATTGACTGAAACAGGACATAGATAATTAGAATGGTCAGAGGATCAGGATGATAGTAATTGACTGAAACAGGACATAGATAATTAGAATAGACAGAGGATCAGGATGATAGTAATTGACTGAAACAGGACATAGATAATTAGAATGGTCAGAGGATCAGGATGATAGTAATTGACTGAAACAGGACATAGATAATTAGAATGGACAGAGGATCAGGATGATAGAAATTGACTGAAACAGGACATAGATAATTAGAATGGTCAGAGGATCAGGATGATAGTAATTGACTGAAACAGGACATAGATAATTAGAATGGTCAGAGGATCAGGATGATAGTAATTGACTGAAACAGGACATAGATAATTAGAATAGACAGAGGATCAGGATGATAGTAATTGACTGAAACAGGACATAGATAATTAGAATGTTCAGAGGATCAGGATGATAGTAATTGACTGAAACAGGACATAGATAATTAGAATGGTCAGAGGATCAGGATGATAGTAATTGACTGAAACAGGACATAGATAATTAGAATAGACAGAGGATCAGGATGATAGTAATTGACTGAAACAGGACATAGATAATTAGAATGGACAGAGGATCAGGATGATAGTTATTGACTGAAACAGGACATAGATAATTAGAATAGACAGAGGATCAGGATGATATTCATTGACTGAAACAGGACATAGATAATTAGAATAGACAGAGGATCAGGATGATAGTAATTGACTGAAACAGGACATAGATAATTAGAATGGACAGAGGATCAGGATGATAGTAATTGACTGAAAAAGGACATAGATAATCAGAATAGACAGAGGATCAGGATGATAGTAATTGACTGAAACAGGACATAGATAATTAGAATAGACAGAGGATCAGGATGATAGTAATTGACTGAATCAGGACATAGATAAATAGAATGGTCAGAGGATCAGGATGATAGTAATAGACTGAAACAGGACATTGATAATTAGAATGGACAGAGCATCAGGATGATAGTAATAGACTGAAACAGAACATTGATAATTAGAATGGACAGAGGATCAGGATGATAGTAATTGACTGAAACAGGACATAGATAATTAGAATGGACAGAGGATCAGGATGATAGTAATAGACTGAAACAGCACATAGATAATTAGAATGGACAGAGGATCAGGATGATAGTAATTGACTGAAACAGGACATATATAATTAGAATGGACGGAGGATCAGGATGATAGTAATTGACTGAAACAGGACATAGATAATTAGAATGGACAGAGCATCAGGATGATAGAAATTGACTGAAACAGGACATAGATAATTAGAATAGACAGAGGATCAGGATGATAGTAATTGACTGAAACAGGACATAGATAATTACAAAAGAGAGAGGATCAGGATGATAGTAATTGACTGAAACACGACATAGATAATTAGAATGTTTAGAGGATCAGGATGATAGTAATTGACTGAAACAGGACATAGATAATTAGAATGGATAGAGGATCAGGATGATAGCAATTGACTGAAACAGGACATAGATAATTAGAATGGACAGAGGATCAGGATGATAGTAATTGACTGAAACAGGACATAGATAATTAATATGGACAGAGGATCAGGATGATAGTAATTGACTGAAACAGGACATAGATAATTAGAATGGTCAGAGGATCAGGATGATAGTAATTGACTGAAACAGGACATAGATAATTAGAATGGACAGAGGATCAGGATGATAGTAATTGACTGAAACAGGACATAGATAATTAATATGGACAGAGGATCAGGATGATAGTAATTGACTGAAACAGGACATAGATAATTAGAATGGTCAGAGGATCAGGATGATAGTAATTGACTGAAACAGGACATAGATAATTAGAATAGAGAGAGGATCAGGATGATAGTAATTGACTGAAACAGGACATAGATAATTAGAATGGTCAGAGGATCAGGATGATAGTAATTGACTGAAACAGGACATAGATAATTAGAATAGACAGAGGATCAGGATGATAGTAATTGACTGAAACAGGACATAGATAATTAGAATGGTCAGAGGATCAGGATGATAGTAATTGACTGAAACAGGACATAGATAATTAGAATGGACAGAGGATCAGGATGATAGAAATTGACTGAAACAGGACATAGATAATTAGAATGGTCAGAGGATCAGGATGATAGTAATTGACTGAAACAGGACATAGATAATTAGAATGGTCAGAGGATCAGGATGATAGTAATTGACTGAAACAGGACATAGATAATTAGAATAGACAGAGGATCAGGATGATAGTAATTGACTGAAACAGGACATAGATAATTAGAATGGACAGAGGATCAGGATGATAGTAATTGACTGAAACAGGACATAGATAATTAGAATAGACAGAGGATCAGGATGATAGTCATTGACTGAAACAGGACATAGATAATTAGAATAGACAGAGGATCAGGATGATAGTAATTGACTGAAACAGGACATAGATAATTAGAATGGACAGAGGATCAGGATGATAGTAATTGACTGAAAAAGGACATAGATAATCAGAATAGACAGAGGATCAGGATGATAGTAATTGACTGAAACAGGACATAGATAATTATAATAGACAGAGGATCAGGATGATAGTAATTGACTGAAACAGGACATAGATAAATAGAATGGTCAGAGGATCAGGATGATAGTAATTGACTGAAACAGGACATAGATAATTAGAATGGACAGAGGATCAGGATGATAGTAATTGACTGAAACAGGACATAGATAATTAGAATGGACAGAGGATCAGGATGATAGTAATTGACTGAAAAAGGACATAGATAATCAGAATAGACAGAGGATCAGGATGATAGTAATTGACTGAAACAGGACATAGATAATTAGAATAGACAGAGGATCAGGATGATAGTAATTGACTGAAACAGGACATAGATAATTAGAATAGACAGAGGATCAGGATGATAGTAATTGACTGAAACAGGACATAGATAATTAGAATAGACAGAGGATCAGGATGATAGTAATTGACTGAAACAGGACATAGATAATTAGAATAGACAGAGGATCAGGATGATAGTAATTGACTGAAACAGGACATAGATAATTAGAATAGACAGAGGATCAGGATGATAGTAATTGACTGAAACAGGACATAGATAATTAGAATAGACAGAGGATCAGGATGATAGTAATTGACTGAAACAGGACATAGATAATTAGAATAGACAGAGGATCAGGATGATAGTAATTGACTGAAACAGGACATAGATAATTAGAATAGACAGAGGATCAGGATGATAGTAATTGACTGAAACAGGACATAGATAATTAGAATAGACAGAGGATCAGGATGATAGTAATTGACTGAAACAGGACATAGATAATTAGAATAGACAGAGGATCAGGATGATAGTAATTGACTGAAACAGGACATGGATAATTAGATTAGACAGAGGATCAGGATGATAGTAATTGACTGAAACAGGACATAGATAATTAGAATAGACAGAGGATCAGGATGATAGTAATTGACTGAAACAGGACATAGATAATTAGAATGGTCAGAGGATCAGGATGATAGTAATTGACTGAAACAGGACATAGATAATTAGAATGGTCAGAGGATCAGGATGATAGTAATTGACTGAAACAGGACATAGATAATTAGAATGGACAGAGGATCAGGATGATAGTAATTGACTGAAACAAGACATAGATAATTAGAATAGACAGAGGATCAGGATGATAGTAATTGACTGAAACAGGACATTGATAATCAGAATAGACAGAGGATCAGGATGATAGTAATTGACTGAAACAGGACATAGATAATTAGAATGGACAGAGGATCAGGATGATAGTAATTGACTGAAACAGGACATAGATAATTAGAATAGACAGAGGATCAGGATGATAGTAATTGACTGAAACAGGACATTGATAATCAGAATAGACAGAGGATCAGGATGATAGTAATTGACTGAAACAGGACATAGATAATTACAATGGTCAGAGGATCAGGATGATAGTAATTGACTGAAACAGGACATAGATAATTAGAATAGACAGAGGATCAGGATGATAGTAATTGACTGAAACAGGACATTGATAATCAGAATAGACAGAGGATCAGGATGATAGTAATTGACTGAAACAGGACATAGATAATTAGAATGGACAGAGGATCAGGATGGTAGTAATTGACTGAAACAGGACATAGATAATTAGAATAGACAGAGGATCAGGATGGTAGTAATTGACTGAAACAGGACATAGATAATCAGAATAGACAGAGGATCAGGATGATAGTAATTGACTGAAACAGGACATGGATAATCAGAATAGACAGAGGATCAGGATGATAGTAATTGACTGAAACAGGACATAGATAATCAGAATAGACAGAGGATCAGGATGGTAGTAATTGACTGAAACAGGACATAGATAATCAGAATAGACAGAGGATCAGGATGATAGTAATTGACTGAAACAGGACATAGATAATTAGAATGGACAGAGGATCAGGATGGTAGTAATTGACTGAAACAGGACATAGATAATTAGAATAGACAGAGGATCAGGATGATAGTAATTGACTGAAACAGGACATAGATAATCAGAATAGACAGAGGATCAGGATGGTAGTAATTGACTGAAACAGGACATAGATAATCAGAATAGACAGAGGATCAGGATGATAGTAATTGACTGAAACAGGACATAGATAATCATAATAGACAGAGCATCAGGATGGTAGTAATTGACTGAAACAGGACATAGATAATTAGAATAGACAGAGGATCAGGATGATTGTAATTGACTGAAACAGGACATAGATAATCAGAATAGACAGAGGATCAGGATGGTAGTAATTGACAGAAACAGGACATAGATAATTAGAATGGACAGTGGATCAGGATGATAGTAATTGACTGAAACAGGACATAGATAATTAGAATGTTCAGAGGATCAGGATGATAGTAATTGACTGAAACAGGACATAGATAATCAGAATAGACAGAGGATCAGGATGGTAGTAATTGACTGAAACAGGACATAGATAATTAGAATAGACGTAGGATCAGGATGATAGTAATTGACTGAAACAGGACATAGATAATTAGAATGTTCAGAGGATCAGGATGATAGTAATTGACTGAAACAGGACATAGATAATTAGAATGGACAGAGGATCAGGATGATAGTAATTGACTGAAACAGGACATAGATAATTAGAATGTTCAGAGGATCAGGATGATAGTAATTGACTGAAACAGGACATAGATAATTAGAATGGACAGAGGATCAGGATGATAGTAATTGACTGAAACAGGACATAGATAATTAGAATGGACAGAGGATCAGGATGATAGTAATTGACTGAAACAGGACATAGATAATTAGAATGTTCAGAGGATCAGGATGGTAGTAATTGACTGAAACAGGACATAGATAATTAGAATGGACAGAGGATCAGGATGATAGTAATTGACTGAAACAGGACATAGATAATCAGAATAGACAGAGGATCAGGATGATAGTAATTGACTGAAACAGGACATAGATAATTAGAATGTTCAGAGGATCAGGATGATAGTAATTGACTGAAACAGGACATAGATAATTAGAATAGACAGAGGATCAGGATGATAGTAATTGACTGAAACAGGACATAGATAATTAGAATGGACAGAGGATCAGGATGATAGTAATTGACTGAAACAGGACATAGATAATTAGAATGTTCAGAGGATCAGGATGATAGTAATTGACTGAAACAGGACATAGATAATTAGAATGTTCAGAGGATCAGGATGATAGTAATTGACTGAAACAGGACATAGATAATCAGAATAGACAGAGGATCAGGATGATAGTAATTGACTGAAACAGGACATAGATAATTAGAATGTTCAGAGGATCAGGATGATAGTAATTGACTGAAACAGGACATAGATAATTAGAATGGACAGAGGATCAGGATGATAGTAATTGACTGAAACAGGACATAGATAATTAGAATAGACAGAGGATCAGGATGATAGTAATTGACTGAAACAGGACATAGATAATTAGAATGTTCAGAGGATCAGGATGATAGTAATTGACTGAAACAGGACATAGATAATCAGAATAGACAGAGGATCAGGATGATAGTAATTGACTGAAACAGGACATAGATAATTAGAATGTTCAGAGGATCAGGATGATAGTAATTGACTGAAACAGGACATAGATAATTAGAATGTTCAGAGGATCAGGATGATAGTAATTGACTGAAACAGGACATAGATAATTAGAATGTTCAGAGGATCAGGATGATAGTAATTGACTGAAACAGGACATAGATAATCAGAATAGACAGAGGATCAGGATGATAGTAATTGACTGAAACCGGACATAGATAATTAGAATGGACAGAGGATCAGGATGGTAGTAATTGACTGAAACAGGACATAGATAATTAGAATGGACAGAGGATCAGGATGATAGTAATTGACTGAAACAGGACATAGATAATTAGAATGTTCAGAGGATCAGGATGATAGTAATTGACTGAAACAGGACATAGATAATCAGAATAGACAGAGGATCAGGATGATAGTAATTGACTGAAACCGGACATAGATAATTAGAATGGACAGAGGATCAGGATGGTAGTAATTGACTGAAACAGGACATAGATAATTAGAATGGACAGAGGATCAGGATGATAGTAATTGACTGAAACAGGACATTGATAATCAGAATAGACAGAGGATCAGGATGATAGTAATTGACTGAAACAGGACATTGATAATCAGAATAGACAGAGGATCAGGATGATAGTAATTGACTGAAACAGGACATAGATAATTACAATGGTCAGAGGATCAGGATGATAGTAATTGACTGAAACAGGACATAGATAATTAGAATAGACAGAGGATCAGGATGATAGTAATTGACTGAAACAGGACATTGATAATCAGAATAGACAGAGGATCAGGATGATAGTAATTGACTGAAACAGGACATAGATAATTAGAATGGACAGAGGATCAGGATGGTAGTAATTGACTGAAACAGGACATAGATAATTAGAATAGACAGAGGATCAGGATGGTAGTAATTGACTGAAACAGGACATAGATAATCAGAATAGACAGAGGATCAGGATGATAGTAATTGACTGAAACAGGACATGGATAATCAGAATAGACAGAGGATCAGGATGATAGTAATTGACTGAAACAGGACATAGATAATCAGAATAGACAGAGGATCAGGATGGTAGTAATTGACTGAAACAGGACATAGATAATCAGAATAGACAGAGGATCAGGATGATAGTAATTGACTGAAACAGGACATAGATAATTAGAATGGACAGAGGATCAGGATGGTAGTAATTGACTGAAACAGGACATAGATAATTAGAATAGACAGAGGATCAGGATGATAGTAATTGACTGAAACAGGACATAGATAATCAGAATAGACAGAGGATCAGGATGGTAGTAATTGACTGAAACAGGACATAGATAATCAGAATAGACAGAGGATCAGGATGATAGTAATTGACTGAAACAGGACATAGATAATCATAATAGACAGAGCATCAGGATGGTAGTAATTGACTGAAACAGGACATAGATAATTAGAATAGACAGAGGATCAGGATGATTGTAATTGACTGAAACAGGACATAGATAATCAGAATAGACAGAGGATCAGGATGGTAGTAATTGACAGAAACAGGACATAGATAATTAGAATGGACAGTGGATCAGGATGATAGTAATTGACTGAAACAGGACATAGATAATTAGAATGTTCAGAGGATCAGGATGATAGTAATTGACTGAAACAGGACATAGATAATCAGAATAGACAGAGGATCAGGATGGTAGTAATTGACTGAAACAGGACATAGATAATTAGAATAGACGTAGGATCAGGATGATAGTAATTGACTGAAACAGGACATAGATAATTAGAATGTTCAGAGGATCAGGATGATAGTAATTGACTGAAACAGGACATAGATAATTAGAATGGACAGAGGATCAGGATGATAGTAATTGACTGAAACAGGACATAGATAATTAGAATGTTCAGAGGATCAGGATGATAGTAATTGACTGAAACAGGACATAGATAATTAGAATGGACAGTGGATCAGGATGATAGTAATTGACTGAAACAGGACATAGATAATTAGAATGGACAGAGGATCAGGATGATAGTAATTGACTGAAACAGGACATAGATAATTAGAATGTTCAGAGGATCAGGATGGTAGTAATTGACTGAAACAGGACATAGATAATTAGAATGGACAGAGGATCAGGATGATAGTAATTGACTGAAACAGGACATAGATAATTAGAATGTTCAGAGGATCAGGATGATAGTAATTGACTGAAACAGGACATAGATAATCAGAATAGACAGAGGATCAGGATGATAGTAATTGACTGAAACAGGACATAGATAATTAGAATGTTCAGAGGATCAGGATGATAGTAATTGACTGAAACAGGACATAGATAATTAGAATGTTCAGAGAATCAGGATGATAGTAATTGACTGAAACAGGACATAGATAATTAGAATGTTCAGAGGATCAGGATGATAGTAATAGACTGAAACAGGACATAGATAATTAGAATGGACAGAGGATCAGGATGATAGTAATTGACTGAAACAGGACATAGATAATCAGAATAGACAGAGGATCAGGATGATAGTAATTGACTGAAACAGGACATAGATAATTAGAATGTTCAGAGGATCAGGATGATAGTAATTGACTGAAACAGGACATAGATAATTAGAATGTTCAGAGGATCAGGATGATAGTAATTGACTGAAACAGGACATAGATAATTAGAATGGACAGAGGATCAGGATGATAGTAATTGACTGAAACAGGACATAGATAATTAGAATGTTCAGAGGATCAGGATGATAGTAATTGACTGAAACAGGACATAGATAATCAGAATAGACAGAGGATCAGGATGATAGTAATTGACTGAAACCGGACATAGATAATTAGAATGGACAGAGGATCAGGATGGTAGTAATTGACTGAAACAGGACATTGATATTCAGAATAGACAGAGGATCAGGATGATAGTAATTGACTGAAACAGGACATAGATAATTAGAATGGACAGAGGATCAGGATGATAGTAATTGACTGAAACAGGACATAGATAATTAGAATAGACAGAGGATCAGGATGATAGTAATTGACTGAAACAGGACATTGATAATCAGAATAGACGGAGGATCAGGATGATAGTAATTGACTGAAACAGGACATAGATAATTACAATGGTCAGAGGATCAGGATGATAGTAATTGACTGAAACAGGACATAGATAATTAGAATAGACAGAGGATCAGGATGATAGTAATTGACTGAAACAGGACATTGATAATCAGTATAGACAGAGGATCAGGATGATAGTAATTGACTGAAACAGGACATAGATAATTAGAATGGACAGAGGATCAGGATGGTAGTAATTGACTGAAACAGGACATAGATAATTAGAATAGACAGAGGATCAGGATGGTAGTAATTGACTGAAACAGGACATAGATAATCAGAATAGACAGAGGATCAGGATGATAGTAATTGACTGAAACAGGACATGGATAATCAGAATAGACAGAGGATCAGGATGATAGTAATTGACTGAAACAGGACATAGATAATCAGAATAGACAGAGGATCAGGATGGTAGTAATTGACTGAAACAGGACATAGATAATCAGAATAGACAGAGGATCAGGATGATAGTAATTGACTGAAACAGGACATAGATAATTAGAATGGACAGAGGATCAGGATGGTAGTAATTGACTGAAACAGGACATAGATAATTAGAATAGACAGAGGATCAGGATGAATATAATTGACTGAAACAGGACATAGATAATCAGAATAGACAGAGGATCAGGATGGTAGTAATTGACTGAAACAGGACATAGATAATCAGAATAGACAGAGGATCAGGATGATAGTAATTGACTGAAACAGGACATAGATAATCAGAATAGACAGAGGATCAGGATGGTAGTAATTGACTGAAACAGGACATAGATAATTAGAATAGACAGAGGATCAGGATGATTGTAATTGACTGAAACAGGACATAGATAATCAGAATAGACAGAGGATCAGGATGGTAGTAATTGACAGAAACAGGACATAGATAATTAGAATGGACAGTGGATCAGGATGATAGTAATTGACTGAAACAGGACATAGATAATTAGAATAGACAGAGGATCAGGATGATAGTAATTGACTGAAACAGGACATAGATAATCAGAATAGACAGAGGATCAGGATGATAGTAATTGACTGAAACAGGACATAGATAATTAGAATAGACAGAGGATCAGGATGATAGTAATTGACTGAAACAGGACATAGATAATTAGAATAGACAGAGGATCAGGATGGTAGTAATAGACTGAAACAGGACATAGATAATTAGAATGGACAGAGGATCAGGATGATAGTAATTGACTGAAACAGGACATAGATAATTAGAATAGACAGAGGATCAGGTTGATAGTAATTGACTGAAACATGACATAGATAATCAGAATAGACAGAGGATCAGGATGATAGTAATTGACTGAAACAGGACATAGATAATTAGAATAGACAGAGGATCAGGATGATAGTAATTGACTGAAACAGGACATAGATAATCAGAATAGACAGAGGATCAGGATGGTAGTAATTGACTGAAACAGGACATAGATAATTAGAATGGACAGAGGATCAGGATGGTAGTAATTGACTGAAACAGGACATAGATAATTAGAATAGACGTAGGATCAGGATGATAGTAATTGACTGAAACAGGACATAGATAATCAGAATGGACAGAGGATCAGGATGGTAGTAATTGACTGAAACAGGACATAGATAATTAGAATAGACAGAGGATCAGGATGATAGTAATTGACTGAAACAGGACATAGATAATCAGAATAGACAGAGGATCAGGATGATAGTAATTGACTGAAACAGGACATAGATAATTAGAATGGACAGAGGATCATGATGGTAGTAATTGACTGAAACAGGACATAGATAATTAGAATAGACAGAGGATCAGGATGATAGTAATTGACTGAAACAGGACATAGATAATCAGAATAGACAGAGGGTCAGGATGATAGTAATTGACTGAAACAGGACATGGATAATTAGAATAGACAGAGGATCAGGATGATATTAATTGACTGAAACAGGACATAGATAATTAGAATGGACAGTGGATCAGGATGATAGTAATTGACTGAAACAGGACATAGATAATTAGAATGGACAGAGGATCAGGATGATAGTAATTGATTGAAACAGGACATTGATAATTAGAATAGACAGAGGATCAGGATGATGGTAATTGACTGAAACAGGACATAGATAATTAGAATGTTCAGAGGATCAGGATGATAGTAATTGACTGAAACAGGACATAGATAATTGGAATGGACAGAGGATCAGGATGATAGTAATTGACTGAAACAGGACATAGATAATTAGAATGTTCAGAGGATCAGGATGATAGTAATTGACTGAAACAGGACATAGATAATTAGAATGGACAGAGGATCAGGATGGTAGTAATTGACTGAAACAGGACATAGATAATTAGAATGTTCAGAGGATCAGGATGATAGTAATTGACTGAAACAGGACATAGATAATCAGAATGGACAGAGGATCAGGATGATAGTAATTGACTGAAACAGGACATAGATAATTAGAATGGACAGAGGATCAGGATGGTAGTAATTGACTGAAACAGGACATAGATAATTAGAATGTTCAGAGGATCAGGATGATAGTAATTGACTGAAACAGGACATAGATAATCAGAATGGACAGAGGATCAGGATGATAGTAATTGACTGAAACAGGACATAGATAATTAGAATGGACAGAGGATCAGGATGATAGTAATTGACTGAAACAGGACATAGATAATTAGAATAGACAGAGGATCAGGATGATAGTAATTGACTGAAACAGGACATAGATAATTAGAATGGACAGAGGATCAGGATGATAGTAATTGACTGAAACAGGACATAGATAATTAGAATGGACAGAGGATCAGGATGGTAGTAATTGACTGAAACAGGACATAGATAATTAGAATGTTCAGAGGATCAGGATGATAGTAATTGACTGAAACAGGACATAGATAATCAGAATGGACAGAGGATCAGGATGATAGTAATTGACTGAAACAGGACATAGATAATTAGAATGGACAGAGGATCAGGATGATAGTAATTGACTGAAACAGGACATAGATAATTAGAATGGACAGAGGATCAGGATGGTAGTAATTGACTGAAACAGGACATAGATAATTAGAATGTTCAGAGGATCAGGATGATAGTAATTGACTGAAACAGGACATAGATAATCAGAATGGACAGAGGATCAGGATGATAGTAATTGACTGAAACAGGACATAGATAATTAGAATGGACAGAGGATCAGGATGATAGTAATTGACTGAAACAGGACATAGATAATTAGAATAGACAGAGGATCAGGATGATAGTAATTGACTGAAACAGGACATAGATAATTAGAATGGACAGAGGATCAGGATGGTAGTAATTGACTGAAACAGGACATAGATAATTAGAATGTTCAGAGGATCAGGATGATAGTAATTGACTGAAACAGGACATAGATAATTAGAATGGACAGAGGATCAGGATGGTAGTAATTGACTGAAACAGGACATAGATAATTAGAATGTTCAGAGGATCAGGATGATAGTAATTGACTGAAACAGGACATAGATAATCAGAATGGACAGAGGATCAGGATGATAGTAATTGACTGAAACAGGACATAGATAATTAGAATGGACAGAGGATCAGGATGATAGTAATTGACTGAAACAGGACATAGATAATTAGAATAGACAGAGGATCAGGATGATAGTAATTGACTGAAACAGGACATAGATAATTAGAATGGACAGAGGATCAGGATGATAGTAATTGACTGAAACAGGACATAGATAATTAGAATGGACAGAGGATCAGGATGGTAGTAATTGACTGAAACAGGACATAGATAATTAGAATGGACAGAGGATCAGGATGGTAGTAATTGACTGAAACAGGACATAGATAATTAGAATGGACAGAGGATCAGGATGGTAGTAATTGACTGAAACAGGACATAGATAATTAGAATGGACAGAGGATCAGGATGGTAGTAATTGACTGAAACAGGACATAGATAATTAGAATGTTCAGAGGAACAGGATGATAGTAATTGACTGAAACAGGACATAGATAATTAGAATGTTCAGAGGATCAGGATGATAGTAATTGACTGAAACAGGACATAGATAATCAGAATGGACAGAGGATCAGGATGATAGTAATTGACTGAAACAGGACATAGATAATCAGAATGGACAGAGGATCAGGATGATAGTAATTGACTGAAACAGGACATAGATAATTAGAATGGACAGAGGATCAGGATGATAGTAATTGACTGAAACAGGACATAGATAATTAGAATAGACAGAGGATCAGGATGATAGTAATTGACTGAAACAGGACATAGATAATTAGAATGGACAGAGGATCAGGATGATAGTAATTGACTGAAACAGGACATAGATAATTAGAATGGACAGAGGATCAGGATGATAGTAATTGACTGAAACAGGACATAGATAATTAGAATGTTCAGAGGTTCAGGATGATAGTAATTGACTGAAACAGGACATAGATAATCAGAATAGACAGAGGATCAGGATGATAGTAATTGACTGAAACAGGACATAGATAATTAGAATGTTCAGAGGATCAGGATGATAGTAATTGACTGAAACAGGACATAGATAATTAGAATGTTCAGAGGATCAGGATGATAGTAATTGACTGAAACAGGACATAGATAATTAGAATGGACAGAGGATCAGGATGATAGTAATTGACTGAAACAGGACATAGATAATTAGAATGGACAGAGGATCAGGATGATAGTAATTGACTGAAACAGGACATAGATAATTAGAATGTTCAGAGGATCAGGATGGTAGTAATTGACTGAAACAGGACATAGATAATTAGAATGGACAGAGGATCAGGATGATAGTAATTGACTGAAACAGGACATAGATAATTAGAATGGACAGAGGATCAGGATGATAGTAATTGACTGAAACAGGACATAGATAATTAGAATGTTCAGAGGATCAGGATGGTAGTAATTGACTGAAACAGGACATAGATAATTAGAATGGACAGAGGATCAGGATGATAGTAATTGACTGAAACAGGACATAGATAATTAGAATGTTCAGAGGATCAGGATGATAGTAATTGACTGAAACAGGACATAGATAATCAGAATAGACAGAGAATCAGGATGATAGTAATTGACTGAAACAGGACATAGATAATTAGAATGTTCAGAGGATCAGGATGATAGTAATTGACTGAAACAGGACATAGATAATTAGAATGTTCAGAGGATCAGGATGATAGTAATTGACTGAAACATGACATAGATAATCAGAATAGACAGAGGATCAGGATGATAGTAATTGACTGAAACAGGACATAGATAATTAGAATGTTCAGAGGATCAGGATGATAGTAATTGACTGAAACAGGACATAGATAATTAGAATGTTCAGAGGATCAGGATGATAGTAATTGACTGAAAAAGGACATAGATAATTAGAATGGACAGAGGATCAGGATGATAGTAATTGACTGAAACAGGACATAGATAATTAGAATGTTCAGAGGATCAGGATGATAGTAATTGACTGAAACAGGACATAGATAATTAGAATGGACAGAGGATCAGGATGATAGTAATTGACTGAAACAGGACATAGATAATTAGAATGGACAGAGGATCAGGATGATAGTAATTGACTGAAACAGGACATAGATGATTAGAATGTTCAGAGGATCAGGATGATAGTAATTGACTGAAACAGGACATAGATAATTAGAATGTTCAGAGGATCAGGATGGTAGTAATTGACTGAAACAGGACATAGATAATTAGAATGGACAGAGGATCAGGATGATAGTAATTGACTGAAACAGGACATAGATAATTAGAATGTTCAGAGGATCAGGATGATAGTAATTGACTGAAACAGGACATAGATAATCAGAATAGACAGAGGATCAGGATGATAGTAATTGACTGAAACAGGACATAGATAATTAGAATGTTCAGAGGATCAGGATGATAGTAATTGACTGAAACAGGACATAGATAATCAGAATAGACAGAGGATCAGGATGATAGTAATTGACTGAAACAGGACATAGATAATTAGAATGTTCAGAGGATCAGGATGATAGTAATTGACTGAAACAGGACATAGATAATCAGAATAGACAGAGGATCAGGATGATAGTAATTGACTGAAACAGGACATAGATAATTAGAATGTTCAGAGGATCAGGAAGATAGTAATTGACTGAAACAGGACATAGATAATTAGAATGTTCAGAGGATCAGGATGATAGTAATTGACTGAAACAGGACATAGATAATCAGAATAGACAGAGGATCAGGATGATAGTAATTGACTGAAACAGGACATAGATAATTAGAATGTTCAGAGGATCAGGATGATAGTAATTGACTGAAACAGGACATAGATAATCAGAATAGACAGAGGATCAGGATGATAGTAATTGACTGAAACAGGACATAGATAATTAGAATGTTCAGAGGATCAGGAAGATAGTAATTGACTGAAACAGGACATAGATAATTAGAATGTTCAGAGGATCAGGAAGATAGTAATTGACTGAAACAGGACATAGATAATCAGAATAGACAGAGGATCAGGATGATAGTAATTGACTGAAACAGGACATAGATAATTAGAATGTTCAGAGGATCAGGATGATAGTAATTGACTGAAACAGGACATAGATAATTAGAATGTTCAGAGGATCAGGAAGATAGTAATTGACTGAAACAGGACATAGATAATCAGAATAGACAGAGGATCAGGATGATAGTAATTGACTGAAACAGGACATAGATAATTAGAATGTTCAGAGGATCAGGATGATAGTAATTGACTGAAACAGGACATAGATAATCAGAATAGACAGAGGATCAGGATGATAGTAATTGACTGAAACAGGACATAGATAATTAGAATGTTCAGAGGATCAGGATGATAGTAATTGACTGAAACAGGACATAGATAATTAGAATGTTCAGAGGATCAGGATGATAGTAATTGACTGAAACAGGACATAGATAATTAGAATAGACAGAGGATCAGGATGATAGTAATTGACTGAAACAGGACATAGATAATTAGAATAGACAGAGGATCAGGATGATATTAATTGACTGAAACAGGACATAGATAATTAGAATGTTCAGAGGATCAGGATGATAGTAATTGACTGAAACAGGACATAGATAATTAGAATGGACAGAGGATCAGGATGATAGTAATTGACTGAAACAGGACATAGATAATTAGAATGTTCAGAGGATCAGGATGATAGTAATTGACTGAAACAGGACATAGATAATCAGAATAGACAGAGGATCAGGATGATAGTAATTGACTGAAACAGGACATAGATAATTAGAATGGACAGAGGATCAGGATGGTAGTAATTGACTGAAACAGGACATAGATAATTAGAATGGACAGAGGATCAGGATGATAGTAATTGACTGAAACAGGACATAGATAATCAGAATGGACAGAGGATCAGGATGATAGTAATTGACTGAAACAGGACATAGATAATTAGAATGGACAGAGGATCAGGATGATAGTAATTGACTGAAACAGGACATAGATAATAAGAATAGACAGAGGATCAGGATGATAGTAATTGACTGAAACAGGACATAGATAATTAGAATAGACAGAGGATCAGGATGATAGTAATTGACTGAAACAGGACATAGATAATTAGAATGTTCAGAGGATCAGGATGATAGTAATTGACTGAAACAGGACATAGATAATCAGAATAGACAGAGGATCAGGATGATAGTAATTGACTGAAACAGGACATAGATAATTAGAATGGACAGAGGATCAGGATGATAGTAATAGACTGAAACAGGACATCGATAATTAGAATGGACAGAGGATCAGGATGATAGTAATTGACTGAAACAGGACATAGATAATCAGAATGGACAGAGGATCAGGATGATAGTAATTGACTGAAACAGGACATAGATAATTAGAATGGACAGAGGATCAGGATGATAGTAATTGACTGAAACAGGACATAGATAATAAGAATAGACAGAGGATCAGGATGATAGTAATTGACTGAAACAGGACATAGATAATTAGAATAGACAGAGGATCAGGATGATAGTAATTGACTGAAACAGGACATAGATAATTAGAATGTTCTGAGGATCAGGATGATAGTAATTGACTGAAACAGGACATAGATAATCAGAATAGACAGAGGATCAGGATGATAGTAATTGACTGAAACAGGACATAGATAATTAGAATGTTCAGAGGATCAGGATGATAGTAATTGACTGAAACAGGACATAGATAATCAGAATAGACAGAGGATCAGGATGATAGTAATTGACTGAAACAGGACATAGATAATTAGAATAGACAGAGGATCAGGATGATAGTAATTGACTGAAACAGGACATAGATAATTAGAATAGACAGAGGATCAGGATGATAGTAATTGACTGAAACAGGACATGGATAATTAGAATGGACAGGGGATCAGGATTATAGTAATTGACTGAAACAGGACATAGATAATTAGAATGGACAGAGGATCAGGATGATACTAATTGACTGAAACAGGACATAGATAATTAGAATGGACAGAGGATCAGGATGATAGTAATTGACTGAAACAGGACATAGATAATTAGAATGGTCAGAGGATCAGGATGATAGTAATTGACTGAAACAGGACATAGATAATTAGAATGGACAGAGGATCAGGATGGTAGTAATTGACTGAAACAGGACATAGATAATTAGAATGGACAGAGGATCAGGATGATAGTAATTGACTGAAACAGGACATAGATAATCAGAATGGACAGAGGATCAGGATGATAGTAATTGACTGAAACAGGACATAGATAATTAGAATGGACAGAGGATCAGGATGATAGTAATTGACTGAAACAGGACATAGATAATAAGAATAGACAGAGGATCAGGATGATAGTAATTGACTGAAACAGGACATAGATAATTAGAATAGACAGAGGATCAGGATGATAGTAATTGACTGAAACAGGACATAGATAATTAGAATAGACAGAGGATCAGGATGATAGTAATTGACTGAAACAGGACATAGATAATTAGAATGGACAGAGGATCAGGATGATAGTAATTGACTGAAACAGGACATAGATAATCAGAATAGACAGAGGATCAGGATGATAGTAATTGACTGAAACAGGACATAGATAATTAGAATAGACAGAGGATCAGGATGATAGTAATTGACTGAAACAGGACATAGATAATTAGAATGGTCAGAGGATCAGGATGATAGTAATTGACTGAAACAGGACATAGATAATTAGAATGGTCAGAAGATCAGGATGATAGTAATTGACTGAAACAGGACATAGATAATTAGAATGGACAGAGGATCAGGATGATAGTAATTGACTGAAACAGGACATAGATAATTAGAATGGACAGAGGATCAGGATGATAGTAATTGACTGAAACAGGACATAGATAATCAGAATGGACAGAGGATCAGGATGATAGTAATTGACTGAAACAGGACATAGATAATTAGAATGGACAGAGGATCAGGATGATAGTAATTGACTGAAACAGGACATAGATAATTAGAATGGACAGAGGATCAGGATGATAGTAATTGACTGAAACAGGACATAGATAATCAGAATAGACAGAGGATCAGGATGATAGTAATTGACTGAAACAGGACATAGATAATTAGAATGGACAGAGGATCAGGATGATAGTAATTGACTGAAACAGGACATAGATAATTAGAATGGACAGAGGATCAGGATGATAGTAATTGACTGAAACAGGACATAGATAATTAGAATGGTCAGAGGATCAGGATGATAGTAATTGACTGAAACAGGACATAGATAATTAGAATGGTCAGAGGATCAGGATGATAGTAATTGACTGAAACAGGACATAGATAATTAGAATGGACAGAGGATCAGGATGATATTAATTGACTGAAACAGGACATAGATAATTAGAATGGTCAGAGGATCAGGATGATAGTAATTGACTGAAACAGGACATAGATAATCAGAATGGTCAGAGGATCAGGATGATAGTAATTGACTGAAACAGGACATAGATAATTAGAATAGACAGAGGATCAGGATGATAGTAATTGACTGAAACAGGACATAGATAATTAGAATAGACAGAGGATCAGGATGATAGTAATTGACTGAAACAGGACATAGATAATTAGAATAGACAGAGGATCAGGATGATAGTAATTGACTGAAACAGGACATGGATAATTAGAATGGACAGAGGATCAGGATGATAGTAATTGACTGAAACAGGACATAGATAATTAGAATAGACAGAGGATCAGGATGATAGTAATTGACTGAAACAGGACATAGATAATTAGAATAGACAGAGGATCAGGATGATAGTAATTGACTGAAACAGGACATGGATAATTAGAATGGACAGAGGATCAGGATGATAGTAATTGACTGAAACAGGACATAGATGATTAGAATGGACAGAGGATCAGGATGATAGTAATTGACTGAAACAGGACATAGATAATTAGAATGGACAGAGGATCAGGATGATATTAATTGACTGAAACAGGACATAGATAATTAGAATGGTCAGAGGATCAGGATGATAGTAATTGACTGAAACAGGACATAGATAATTAGAATGGTCAGAGGATCAGGATGATAGTAATTGACTGAAACAGGACATAGATAATTAGAATGGACAGAGGATCAGGATGATAGTAATTGACTGAAACAGGACATAGATAATTAGAATGGACAGAGGATCAGGATGATAGTAATTGACTGAAACAGGACATAGATAATCAGAATAGACAGAGGATCAGGATGATAGTAATTGACTGAAACAGGACATAGATAATTAGAATAGACAGAGGATCAGGATGATAGTAATTGACTGAAACAGGACATAGATAATTAGAATGGACAGAGGATCAGGATGATAGTAATTGACTGAAACAGGACATAGATAATTAGAATGGACAGAGGATCAGGATGATAGTAATTGACTGAAACAGGACATAGATAATTAGAATGTTCAGAGGATCAGGATGATAGTAATTGACTGAAACAGGACATAGATAATCAGAATAGACAGAGGATCAGGATGATAGTAATTGACTGAAACAGGACATAGATAATTAGAATGGACAGAGGATCAGGATGGTAGTAATTGACTGAAACAGGACATAGATAATTAGAATGGACAGAGGATCAGGATGATAGTAATTGACTGAAACAGGACATAGATAATCAGAATGGACAGAGGATCAGGATGATAGTAATTGACTGAAACAGGACATAGATAATTAGAATGGACAGAGGATCAGGATGATAGTAATTGACTGAAACAGGACATAGATAATAAGAATAGACAAAGGATCAGGATGATAGTAATTGACTGAAACAGGACATAGATAATTAGAATAGACAGAGGATCAGGATGATAGTAATTGACTGAAACAGGACATAGATAATTAGAATGTTCAGAGGATCAGGGTGATAGTAATTGACTGAAACTGGACATAGATAATCAGAATAGACAGAGGATCAGGATGATAGTAATTGACTGAAACAGGACATAGATAATTAGAATGGACAGAGGATCAGGATGGTAGTAATTGACTGAAACAGGACATAGATAATTAGAATGGACAGAGGATCAGGATGATAGTAATTGACTGAAACGGGACATAGATAATCAGAATGGACAGAGGTTCAGGATGATAGTAATTGACTGAAACAGAACATAGATAATTAGAATGGACAGAGGATCAGGATGATAGTAATTGACTGAAACAGGACATAGATAATTAGAATAGACAGAGGATCAGGATGATAGTAATTGACTGAAACAGGACATAGATAATTAGAATGTTCAGAGGATCAGGATGATAGTAATTGACTGAAACAGGACATAGATAATCAGAATAGACAGAGGATCAGGATGATAGTAATTGACTGAAACAGGACATAGATAATTAGAATGTTCAGAGGATCAGGATGATAGTAATTGACTGAAACAGGACATAGATAATCTGAATAGACAGAGGATCAGGATGATAGTAATTGACTGAAACAGGACATAGATAATTAGAATGGACAGAGGATCAGGATGGTAGTAATTGACTGAAACAGGACATAGATAATTAGAATGGACAGAGGATCAGGATGATAGTAATTGACTGAAACAGGACATAGATAATCAGAATGGACAGAGGATCAGGATGATAGTAATTGACTGAAACAGGACATAGATAATTAGAATGGACAGAGGATCAGGATGATAGTAATTGACTGAAACAGGACATAGATAATAAGAATAGACAGAGGATCAGGATGATAGTAATTGACTGAAACAGGACATAGATAATTAGAATAGACAGAGGATCAGGATGATAGTAATTGACTGAAACAGGACATAGATAATTAGAATAGACAGAGGATCAGGATGATAGTAATTGACTGAAACAGGACATAGATAATTAGAATGGACAGAGGATCAGGATGATAGTAATTGACTGAAACAGGACATAGATAATTAGAATGGTCAGAGGATCAGGATGATAGTAATTGACTGAAACAGGACATAGATAATTGGAATGGTCAGAGGATCAGGATGATAGTAATTGACTGAAACAGGACATAGATAATTAGAATGGACAGAGGATCAGGATGATATTAATTGACTGAAACAGGACATAGATAATTAGAATGGTCAGAGGATCAGGATGATAGTAATTGACTGAAACAGGACATAGATAATCAGAATGGTCAGAGGATCAGGATGATAGTAATTGACTGAAACAGGACATAGATAATTAGAATAGACAGAGGATCAGGATGATAGTAATTGACTGAAACAGGACATAGATAATTAGAATAGACAGAGGATCAGGATGATAGTAATTGACTGAAACAGGACATGGATAATTAGAATGGACAGAGGATCAGGATGATAGTAATTGACTGAAACAGGACATAGATAATTAGAATAGACAGAGGATCAGGATGATAGTAATTGACTGAAACAGGACATAGATAATTAGAATAGACAGAGGATCAGGATGATAGTAATTGACTGAAACAGGACATGGATAATTAGAATGGACAGAGGATCAGGATGATAGTAATTGACTGAAACAGGACATAGATAATTAGAATGGACAGAGGATCAGGATGATACTAATTGACTGAAACAGGACATAGATAATTAGAATGGACAGAGGATCAGGATGATAGTAATTGACTGAAACAGGACATAGATAATTAGAATGGTCAGAGGATCAGGATGATAGTAATTGACTGAAACAGGACATAGATAATTAGAATGGACAGAGGATCAGGATGATACTAATTGACTGAAACAGGACATAGATAATCAGAATAGACAGAGGATCAGGATGATAGTAATTGACTGAAACAGGACATAGATAATTAGAATGGACAGAGGATCAGGATGGTAGTAATTGACTGAAACAGGACATAGATAATTAGAATGGACAGAGGATCAGGATGATAGTAATTGACTGAAACGGGACATAGATAATCAGAATGGACAGAGGATCAGGATGATAGTAATTGACTGAAACAGGACATAGATAATTAGAATGGACAGAGGATCAGGATGATAGTAATTGACTGAAACAGGACATAGATAATAAGAATAGACAGAGGATCAGGATGATAGTAATTGACTGAAACAGGACATAGATAATTAGAATAGACAGAGGATCAGGATGATAGTAATTGACTGAAACAGGACATTGATAATTAGAATAGACAGAGGATCAGGATGATAGTAATTGACTGAAACAGGACATAGATAATTAGAATGGACAGAGGATCAGGATGATAGTAATTGACTGAAACAGGACATAGATAATTAGAATGGTCAGAGGATCAGGATGATAGTAATTGACTGAAACAGGACATAGATAATTGGAATGGTCAGAGGATCAGGATGATAGTAATTGACTGAAACAGGACATAGATAATTAGAATGGACAGAGGATCAGGATGATATTAATTGACTGAAACAGGACATAGATAATTAGAATGGTCAGAGGATCAGGATGATAGTAATTGACTGAAACAGGACATAGATAATCAGAATGGTCAGAGGATCAGGATGATAGTAATTGACTGAAACAGGACATAGATAATTTGAATAGACAGAGGATCAGGATGATAGTAATTGACTGAAACAGGACATAGATAATTAGAATAGACAGAGGATCAGGATGATAGTAATTGACCGAAACAGGACATGGATAATTAGAATGGACAGAGGATCAGGATGATAGTAATTGACTGAAACAGGACATAGATAATTAGAATAGACAGAGGATCAGGATGATAGTAATTGACTGAAACAGGACATAGATAATTAGAATAGACAGAGGATCAGGATGATAGTAATTGACTGAAACAGGACATGGATAATTAGAATGGACAGAGGATCAGGATGATAGTAATTGACTGAAACAGGACATAGATAATTAGAATGGACAGAGGATCAGGATGATACTAATTGACTGAAACAGGACATAGATAATTAGAATGGACAGAGGATCAGGATGATAGTAATTGACTGAAACAGGACATAGATAATTAGAATGGTCAGAGGATCAGGATGATAGTAATTGACTGAAACAGGACATAGATAATTAGAATGGACAGAGGATCAGGATGATACTAATTGACTGAAACAGGACATAGATAATTAGAATAGACAGAGGATCAGGATGATAGTAATTGACTGAAACAGGACATAGATAATTAGAATGGACAGAGGATCAGGATGATAGTAATTGACTGAAACAGGACATAGATAATTAGAATGGACAGAGGATCAGGATGATAGTAATTGACTGAAACAGGACATAGATAATTAGAATGGTCAGATGATCAGGATGATAGTAATTGACTGAAACAGGACACAGATAATCAGAATGGTCAGAGGATCAGGATGATAGTAATTGACTGAAACAGGACATAGATAATTAGAATAGACAGAGGATCAGGATGATAGTAATTGACTGAAACAGGACATAGATAATTAGAATCGACAGAGGATCAGGATGATAGTAATTGACTGAAACAGGACATGGATAATTAGAATGGACAGAGGATCAGGATGATAGTAATTGACTGAAACAGGACATAGATAATTAGAATAGACAGAGGATCAGGATGATAGTAATTGACTGAAACAGGACATAGATAATTAGAATAGACAGAGGATCAGGATGATAGTAATTGACTGAAACAGGACATGGATAATTAGAATGGACAGAGGATCAGGATGATAGTAATTGACTGAAACAGGACATAGATAATTAGAATGGACAGAGGATCAGGATGATACTAATTGACTGAAACAGGACATAGATAATTAGAATGGACAGAGGATCAGGATGATAGTAATTGACTGAAACAGGACATAGATAATTAGAATGGTCAGAGGATCAGGATGATAGTAATTGACTGAAACAGGACATAGATAATTAGAATGGTCAGAGGATCAGGATGATAGTAATTGACTGAAACAGGACATTGATAATTAGAATAGACAGAGGATCAGGATGATAGTAATTGACTGAAACAGGACATTGATAATTAGAATAGACAGAGGATCAGGATGATAGTAATTGACTGAAACAGGACATAGATAATTAGAATAGACAGAGGATCAGGATGATAGTAATTGACTGAAACAGGACATAGATAATCAGAATAGACAGAGGATCAGGATGATAGTAATTGACTGAAACAGGACATTGATAATTAGAATGGACAGAGGATCAGGATGATAGTAATTGACTGAAACAGGACATTGATAATTAGAATAGACAGAGGGTCAGGATGATAGTAATTGACTGAAACAGGACATAGATAATTAGAATGGACAGAGGATCAGGATGATAGTAATTGACTGAAACAGGACATTGATAATTAGAATAGACACAGGATCAGGATGATAGTAATTGACTGAAACAGGACATAGATAATTAGAATGGACAGAGGATCAGGATGATAGTAATTGACTGAAACAGGACATAGATAATTAGAATGGACAGAGAATCAGGATGATACTAATTGACTGAAACAGGACATAGATAATCAGAATAGACAGAGGATCAGGATGATAGTAATTGACTGAAACAGGACATAGATAATTAGAATGGACAGAGGATCAGGATGATAGTAATTGACTGAAACAGGACATTGATAATTAGAATAGACAGAGGATCAGGATGATAGTAATTGACTGAAACAGGACATAGATAATTAGAATGGACAGAGGATCAGGATGATAGTAATTGACTGAAACAGGACATAGATAATTAGAATGGACAGAGGATCAGGATGATAGTAATTGACTGAAACAGGACATTGATAATTAGAATAGACAGAGGATCAGGATGATAGTAATTGACTGAAACAGGACATAGATAATTAGAATGGACAGAGGATCAGGATGATAGTAATTGACTGAAACAGGACATAGATAATTAGAATGGACAGAGGATCAGGATGATACTAATTGACTGAAACAGGACATAGATAATTAGAATGGACAGAGGATCAGGATGATAGTAATTGACTGAAACAGGACATAGATAATTAGAATGGTCAGAGGATCAGGATGATAGTAATTGACTGAAACAGGACATAGATAATTAGAATGGACAGAGGATCAGGATGATAGTAATTGACTGAAACTGGACATAGATAATCAGAATAGACAGAGGATCAGGATGATAGTAATTGACTGAAACAGGACATAGATAATTAGAATGGACAGAGGATCAGGATGGTAGTAATTGACTGAAATAGGACATAGATAATTAGAATGGACAGAGGATCAGGATGATAGTAATTGACTGAAACGGGACATAGATAATCAGAATGGACAGAGGTTCAGGATGATAGTAATTGACTGAAACAGGACATAGATAATTAGAATGGACAGAGGATCAGGATGATAGTAATTGACTGAAACAGGACATAGATAATTAGAATAGACAGAGGATCAGGATGATAGTAATTGACTGAAACAGGACATAGATAATTAGAATGTTCAGAGGATCAGGATGATAGTAATTGACTGAAACAGGACATAGATAATCAGAATAGACAGAGGATCAGGATGATAGTAATTGACTGAAACAGGACATAGATAATTAGAATGTTCAGAGGATCAGGATGATAGTAATTGACTGAAACAGGACATAGATAATCAGAATAGACAGAGGATCAGGATGATAGTAATTGACTGAAACAGGACATAGATAATTAGAATGGACAGAGGATCAGGATGGTAGTAATTGACTGAAACAGGACATAGATAATTAGAATGGACAGAGGATCAGGATGATAGTAATTGACTGAAACAGGACAT
Organism: Heterodontus francisci; assembly: GCF_036365525.1. Lineage (NCBI taxonomy): Eukaryota > Metazoa > Chordata > Chondrichthyes > Heterodontiformes > Heterodontidae > Heterodontus > Heterodontus francisci. The sequence goes on along the minus strand of NW_027140253.1, from coordinate 238,224 downwards.
AGATAATCAGAATGGACAGAGGATCAGGATGATAGTAATTGACTGAAACAGGACATAGATAATTAGAATGGACAGAGGATCAGGATGATAGTAATTGACTGAAACAGGACATAGATAATAAGAATAGACAGAGGATCAGGATGATAGTAATTGACTGAAACAGGACATAGATAATTAGAATAGACAGAGGATCAGGATGATAGTAATTGACTGAAACAGGACATAGATAATTAGAATAGACAGAGGATCAGGATGATAGTAATTGACTGAAACAGGACATTGATAATTAGAATGGACAGAGGATCAGGATGATAGTAATTGACTGAAACAGGACATAGATAATTAGAATGGTCAGAGGATCAGGATGATAGTAACTGACTGAAACAGGACATAGATAATTGGAATGGTCAGAGGATCAGGATGATAGTAATTGACTGAAACAGGACATAGATAATTAGAATGGACAGAGGATCAGGATGATATTAATTGACTGAAACAGGACATAGATAATTAGAATGGTCAGAGGATCAGGATGATAGTAATTGACTGAAACAGGACATAGATAATCAGAATGGTCAGAGGATCAGGATGATAGTAATTGACTGAAACAGGACATAGATAATTAGAATAGACAGAGGATCAGGATGATAGTAATTGACTGAAACAGGACATAGATAATTAGAATAGACAGAGGATCAGGATGATAGTAATTGACTGAAACAGGACATGGATAATTAGAATGGACAGAGGATCAGGATGATAGTAATTGACTGAAACAGGACATAGATAATTAGAATAGACAGAGGATCAGGATGATAGTAATTGACTGAAACAGGACATAGATAATTAGAATAGACAGAGGATCAGGATGATAGTAATTGACTGAAACAGGACATGGATAATTAGAATGGACAGAGGATCAGGATGATAGTAATTGACTGAAACAGGACATAGATAATTAGAATGGACAGAGGATCAGGATGATACTAATTGACTGAAACAGGACATAGATAATTAGAATGGACAGAGGATCAGGATGATAGTAATTGACTGAAACAGGACATAGATAATTAGAATGGTCAGAGGATCAGGATGATAGTAATTGACTGAAACAGGACATAGATAATTAGAATGGACAGAGGATCAGGATGATACTAATTGAATGAAACAGGACATAGATAATTAGAATAGACAGAGGATCAGGATGATGGTAATTGACTGAAACAGGACATAGATAATTAGAATGGACAGAGGATCAGGATGATAGTAATTGACTGAAACAGGACATAGATAATTGGAATGGACAGAGGATCAGGATGATAGTAATTGACTGAAACAGGACATAGATAATTAGAATGGTCAGAGGATCAGGATGATAGTAATTGACTGAAACAGGACACAGATAATCAGAATGGTCAGAGGATCAGGATGATAGTAATTGACTGAAACAGGACATTGATAATTAGAATAGACAGAGGATCAGGATGATAGTAATTGACTGAAACAGGACATAGATAATTAGAATAGACAGAGGATCAGGATGATAGTAATTGACTGAAACAGGACATGGATAATTAGAATGGACAGAGGATCAGGATGATAGTAATTGACTGAAACAGGACATAGATAATTAGAATAGACAGAGGATCAGGATGATAGTAATTGACTGAAACAGGACATAGATAATTAGAATAGACAGAGGATCAGGATGATAGTAATTGACTGAAACAGGACATGGATAATTAGAATGGACAGAGGATCAGGATGATAGTAATTGACTGAAACAGGACATAGATAATTAGAATGGACAGAGGATCAGGATGATACTAATTGACTGAAACAGGACATAGATAATTAGAATGGACAGAGGATCAGGATGATAGTAATTGACTGAAACAGGACATAGATAATTAGAATGGTCAGAGGATCAGGATGATAGTAATTGACTGAAACAGGACATAGATAATTAGAATGGTCAGAGGATCAGGATGATAGTAATTGACTGAAACAGGACATAGATAATTAGAATGGACAGAGGATCAGGATGATAGTAATTGACTGAAACAGGACATAGATAATTAGAATGGACAGAGGATCAGGATGATAGTAATTGACTGAAACAGGACATAGATAATCAGAATAGACAGAGGATCAGGATGATAGTAATTGACTGAAACAGGACATAGATAATTAGAATGGACAGAGGATCAGGATGATAGTAATTGACTGAAACAGGACAAAGATAATTAGAATGGACAGAGGATCAGGATGATAGTAATTGACTGAAACAGGACATAGATAATTAGAATGGACAGAGGATCAGGATGATAGTAATTGACTGAAACAGGACATAGATAATTAGAATGGACAGAGGATCCGGATGATAGTAATTGACTGAAACAGGACATAGATAATTAGAATGGACAGAGGATCAGGATGATAGTAATTGACTGAAACAGGACATAGATAATTAGAATAGACAGAGGATCAGGATGATAGTAATTGACTGAAACAGGACATAGATAATCAGAATGGACAGAGGATCAGGATGATAGTAATTGACTGAAACAGGACATAGATAATTAGAATGGACAGAGGATCAGGATGATAGTAATTGACTGAAACAGGACACAGATAATCAGAATGGACAGAGGATCAGGATGATAGTAATTGACTGAAACAGGACATAGATAATTAGAATGGACAGAGGATCAGGATGATAGTAATTGACTGAAACAGGACATAGATAATCAGAATGGACAGAGGATCAGGATGATAGTAATTGACTGAAACAGGACATAGATAATCAGAAAGGACAGAGGATCAGGATGATAGTAATTGACTGAAGCAGGACATAGATAATTAGAATAGACAGAGGATCAGGATGATAGTAATTGACTGAAACAGGACATAGATAATCAGAATAGACAGAGGATCAGGATGATAGTAATTGACTGAAACAGGACATGGATAATTAGAATGGACAGAGGATCAGGATGATAGTAATTGACTGAAACAGGACATAGATAATTAGAATGGACAGAGGATCAGGATGATAGTAATTGACTGAAACAGGACATAGATAATTAGAATGGACAGAGGATCAGGATGATAGTAATTGACTGAAACAGGACATAGATAATTAGAATAGACAGAGGATCAGGATGATAGTAATTGACTGAAACAGGACATAGATAATTAGAATGGTCAGAGGATCAGGATGATAGTAATTGACTGAAACAGGACATAGATAATTAGAATGGACAGAGGATCAGGATGATAGTAATTGACTGAAACAGGACATAGATAATTAGAATAGACAGAGGATCAGGATGATAGTAATTGACTGAAACAGGACATATATAATTAGAATGGACAGAGGATCAGGATGATAGTAATTGACTGAAACAGGAACATAGATAATTAGAATAGACAGAGGATCAGGATGATAGTAATTGACTGAAACAGGACATAGATAATCAGAATAGACAGAGGATCAGGATGATAGTAATTGACTGAAACAGGACATAGATAATTAGAATGGACAGAGGATCAGGATGATAGTAATTGACTGAAACAGGACATTGATAATTAGAATAGACAGAGGATCAGGATGATAGTAATTGACTGAAACAGGACATAGATAATTAGAATAGACAGAGGATCAGGATGATAGTAATTGACTGAAACAGGACATAGATAATCAGAATAGACAGAGGATCAGGATGATAGTAATTGACTGAAACAGGACATTGATAATTAGAATGGACAGAGGATCAGGATGATAGTAATTGACTGAAACAGGACATAGATAATTAGAATGGACAGAGGATCAGGATGATAGTAATTGATTGAAACAGGACATAGATAATTAGAATAGACAGAGGATCAGGATGATAGTAATTGACTGAAACAGGACATAGATAATTAGAATAGACAGAGGATCAGGATGATAGTAATTGACTGAAACAGGACATAGATAATTAGAATGGTCAGAGGATCAGGATGATAGTAATTGACTGAAACAGGACATAGATAATTAGAATGGACAGAGGATCAGGATGATAGTAATTGACTGAAACAGGACATAGATAATTAGAATAGACAGAGGATCAGGATGATAGTAATTGACTGAAACAGGACATAGATAATTAGAATGGACAGAGGATCAGGATGATAGTAATTGACTGAAACAGGAACATAGATAATTAGAATAGACAGAGGATCAGGATGATAGTAATTGACTGAAACAGGACATAGATAATCAGAATAGACAGAGGATCAGGATGATAGTAATTGACTGAAACAGGACATAGATAATTAGAATGGACAGAGGATCAGGATGATAGTAATTGACTGAAACAGGACATTGATAATTAGAATAGACAGAGGATCAGGATGATAGTAATTGACTGAAACAGGACATAGATAATTAGAATAGACAGAGGATCAGGATGATAGTAATTGACTGAAACAGGACATAGATAATCAGAATAGACAGAGGATCAGGATGATAGTAATTGACTGAAACAGGACATTGATAATTAGAATGGACAGAGGATCAGGATGATAGTAATTGACTGAAACAGGACATTGATAATTAGAATAGACAGAGGATCAGGATGATAGTAATTGACTGAAACAGGACATAGATAATTAGAATGGACAGAGGATCAGGATGATAGTAATTGACTGAAACAGGACATTGATAATTAGAATAGACACAGGATCAGGATGATAGTAATTGACTGAAACAGGACATAGATAATTAGAATGGACAGAGGATCAGGATGATAGTAATTGACTGAAACAGGACATAGATAATTAGAATGGACAGAGGATCAGGATGATACTAATTGACTGAAACAGGACATAGATAATCAGAATAGACAGAGGATCAGGTTGATAGTAATTGACTGAAACAGGACATAGATAATTAGAATGGACAGAGGATCAGGATGATAGTAATTGACTGAAACAGGACATTGATAATTAGAATAGACAGAGGATCAGGATGATAGTAATTGACTGAAACAGGACATAGATAATTAGAATGGACAGAGGATCAGGATGATAGTAATTGACTGAAACAGGACACAGATAATCAGAATGGACAGAGAATCAGGATGATAGTAATTGACTGAAACAGGACATAGATAATTAGAATGGACAGAGGATCAGGATGATAGTAATTGACTGAAACAGGACATAGATAATCAGAATGGACAGAGGATCAGGATGATAGTAATTGACTGAAACAGGACATAGATAATCAGAATGGACAGAGGATCAGGATGATAGTAATTGACTGAAACAGGACATAGATAATTAGAATAGACAGAGGATCAGGATGATAGTAATTGACTGAAACAGGACATAGATAATCAGAATAGACAGAGGATCAGGATGATAGTAATTGACTGAAACAGGACATGGATAATTAGAATGGACAGAGGATCAGGATGATAGTAATTGACTGAAACAGGACATAGATAATTAGAATGGACAGAGGATCAGGATGATAGTAATTGACTGAAACAGGACATAGATAATTAGAATGGACAGAGGATCAGGATGATAGTAATTGACTGAAACAGGACATAGATAATTAGAATAGACAGAGGATCAGGATGATAGTAATTGACTGAAACAGGACATAGATAATTTGAATGGTCAGAGGATCAGGATGATAGTAATTTACTGAAACAGGACATAGATAATTAGAATGGACAGAGGATCAGGATGATAGTAATTGACTGAAACAGGACATAGATAATTAGAATAGACAGAGGATCAGGATGATAGTAATTGACTGAAACAGGACATAGATAATTAGAATGGACAGAGGATCAGGATGATAGTAATTGACTGAACCAGGACATAGATAATTAGAATAGACAGAGGATCAGGATGATAGTAATTGACTGAAACAGGACATAGATAATCAGAATAGACAGAGGATCAGGATGATAGTAATTGACTGAAACAGGACATAGATAATTAGAATGGACAGAGGATCAGGATGATAGTAATTGACTGAAACAGGACATTGATAATTAGAATAGACAGAGGATCAGGATGATAGTAATTGACTGAAACAGGACATAGATAATTAGAATAGACAGAGGATCAGGATGATAGTAATTGAATGAAACAGGACATTGATAATTAGAATGGACAGAGGATCAGGACGATAGTAATTGACTGAAACAGGACATTGATAATTAGAATAGACAGAGGATCAGGATGATAGTAATTGACTGAAACAGGACATAGATAATTAGAATGGACAGAGGATCAGGATGATAGTAATTGACTGAAACAGGACATTGATAATTAGAATAGACACAGGATCAGGATGATAGTAATTGACTGAAACAGAACATAGATAATTAGAATGGACAGAGGATCAGGATGATAGTAATTGACTGAAACAGGACATAGATAATTAGAATGGACAGAGGATCAGGATGATACTAATTGACTGAAACAGGACATAGATAATCAGAATAGACAGAGGATCAGGATGATAGTAATTGACTGAAACAGGACATAGATAATTAGAATGGACAGAGGATCAGGATGATAGTAATTGACTGAAACAGGACATTGATAATTAGAATAGACAGAGGATCAGGATGATAGTAATTGACTGAAACAGGACATAGATAATTAGAATGGACAGAGGATCAGGATGATAGTAATTGACTGAAACAGGACATAGATAATTAGAATGGACAGAGGATCAGGATGATAGTAATTGACTGAAACAGGACATAGATAATTAGAATGGACAGAGGATCAGGATGATAGTAATTGACTGAAACAGGACATAGATAATTAGAATGGACAGAGGATCAGGATGATAGTAATTGACTGAAACAGGACATTGATAATTAGAATAGACAGAGGATCAGGATGATAGTAATTGACTGAAACAGGACATAGATAATTAGAATGTTCAGAGGATCAGGATGATAGTAATTGACTGAAACAGGACATTGATAATTAGAATAGACAGAGGATCAGGATGATAGTAATTGACTGAAACAGGACATAGATAATTAGAATGGACAGAGGATCAGGATGATAGTAATTGACTGAAACAGGACATTGACAATTAGAATAGACAGAGGATCAGGATGATAGTAATTGACTGAAACAGGACATAGATAATTAGAATAGACAGAGGATCAGGATGATAGTAATTGACTGAAACAGGACATAGATAATTAGAATGGACAGAGGATCAGGATGATAGTAATTGACTGAAACAGGACATTGATAATTAGAATAGACAGAGGATCAGGATGATAGTAATTGACTGAAAAAGGACATAGATAATTAGAATGTTCAGAGGATCAGGATGATAGTAATTGACTGAAACAGGACATAGATAATTAGAATGGACAGAGGATCAGGATGATAGTAATTGACTGAAACAGGACATAGATAATTAGAATGGTCAGAGGATCGGGATGAAAGTAATTGACTGAAACAGGACATAGATAATTAGAATGGACAGAGGATCAGGATGATAGTAATTGACTGAAACAGGACATAGATAATTAGAATGGTCAGAGGATCAGGATGATAGTAATTGACTGAAACAGGACATAGATAATTAGAATGGTCAGAGGATCAGGATGATAGTAATTGACTGAAACAGGACATAGATAATCAGAATAGACAGAGGATCAGGATGATAGTAATTGACTGAAACAGGACATAGATAATTAGAATGGTCAGAGGATCAGGATGATAGTAATTGACTGATACAGGACATAGATAATTAGAATGGACAGAGGATCAGGATGATAGTAATTGACTGAAACAGGACATAGATAATCAGAATAGACAGAGGATCAGGATGATAGTAATTGACTGAAACAGGACATAGATAATTAGAATGGACAGAGGATCAGGATGATAGTAATTGACTGAAACAGGACATAGATAATCAGAATAGACAGAGGATCAGGATGATAGTAATTGACTGAAACAGGACATGGATAATTTGAATGTTCAGAGGATCAGGATGATAGTAATTGACTGAAACAGGACATAGATAATCAGAATAGACAGAGGATCAGGATGATAGTAATTGACTGAAACAGGACATAGATAATTAGAATGTTCAGAGGATCAGGATGATAGTAATTGACTGAAACAGGACATAGATAATCAGAATAGACAGAGGATCAGGATGATAGTAATTGACTGAAACAGGACATAGATAATCAGAATAGACAGAGGATCAGGATGATAGTAATTGACTGAAACAGGACATAGATAATTAGAATGTTCAGAGGATCAGGATGATAGTAATTGACTGAAACAGGACATAGATAATTAGAATGTTCAGAGGATCAGGATGATAGTAATTGACTGAAACAGGACATAGATAATCAGAATAGACAGAGGATCAGGATGATAGTAATTGACTGAAACAGGACATAGATAATTAGAATGGACAGAGGATCAGGATGATAGTAATTGACTGAAACAGGACATAGATAATCAGAATAGACAGAGGATCAGGATGATAGTAATTGACTGAAACAGGACATAGATAATTAGAATGGACAGAGGATCAGGATGATATTAATTGACTGAAACAGGACATAGATAATCAGAATAGACAGCGGATCAGGATGATAGTAATTGACTGAAACAGGACATAGATAATTAGAATAGACAGAGGATCAGGATGATAGTAATTGACTGAAACAGGACATAGATAATCAGAATAGACAGAGGATCAGGATGATAGTAATTGACTGAAACAGGACATAGATAATTAGAATAGACAGAGGATCAGGATGATAGTAATTGACTGAAACAGGACATAGATAATTAGAATGGACAGAGGATCAGGATGATAGTAATTGACTGAAACAGGACATAGATAATTAGAATAGACAGAGGATCAGGATGATAGTAATTGACTGAAACAGGACATAGATAATCAGAATAGACAGAGGATCAGGATGATAGTAATTGACTGAAACAGGACATAGATAATTAGAATGGACAGAGGATCAGGATGATAGTAATTGACTGCAACAGGACATAGATAATCCGAATAGACAGAGGATCAGGATGATAGCAATTGACTGAAACAGGACATAGATAATTAGAATGGACAGAGGATCAGGATGATAGTAATTGACTGAAACAGGACATAGATAATTAGAATGGACAGAGGATCAGGATGATAGTAATTGACTGAAACAGGACATAGGTAATTAGAATAGACAGAGGATCAGGATGATAGTAATTGACTGAAACAGGACATAGATAATTAGAATGGACAGAGGATCAGGATGATAGTAATTGACTGAAACAGGACATAGATAATTAGAATAGACAGAGGATCAGGATGATAGTAATTGACTGAAAAAGGACATAGATAATTAGAATGGACAGAGGATCAGGATGATAGTAATTGACTGAAACAGGACATAGATAATTAGAATGGTCAGAGGATCAGGATGACAGTAATTGACTGAAACAGGACATAGATAATTAGAATGGACAGAGGATCAGGATGATAGTAATTGACTGAAACAGGACATAGATAATTAGAATGGACAGAGGATCAGGATGATAGTAATTGACTGAAACAGGACATAGATAATTAGAATGGTCAGAGGATCAGGATGATAGTAATTGACTGAAACAGGATATAGATAATTAGAATGGTCAGAGGATCAGGATGATAGTAATTGACTGAAACAGGACATAGATAATTAGAATAGACAGAGGATCAGGATGATAGTAATTGACTGAAACAGGACATAGATAATTAGAATGGTCAGAGGATCAGGATGATAGTAATTGACTGAAACAGGACATAGATAATTAGAATGGACAGAGGATCAGGATGATAGTAATTGACTGAAACAGGACATAGATAATTAGAATGGACAGAGGATCAGGATGATAGTAATTGACTGAAACAGGACATAGATAATTAGAATGGTCAGAGGATCGGGATGATAGTAATTGACTGAAACAGGACATAGATAATTAGAATGGTCAGAGGATCAGGATGATAGTAATTGACTGAAACAGGACATAGATAATTAGAATGGACAGAGGATCAGGATGATAGTAATTGACTGAAACAGGACATAGATAATTAGAATGGACAGAGGATCAGGATGATAGTAATTGACTGAAACAGGACATAGATAATTAGAATGGACAGAGGATCAGGATGATAGTAATTGACTGAAACAGGACATAGATAATTAGAATGGTCAGAGGATCGGGATGATAGTAATTGACTGAAACAGGACATAGATAATTAGAATGCACAGAGGATCAGGATGATGGTAATTGACTGAAACAGGACATAGATAATTAGAATGGTCAGAGGATCAGGATGATAGTAATTGACTGAAACAGGACATAGATAATTAGAATGGTCAGAGGATCAGGATGATAGTAATTGACTGAAACAGGACATAGATAATCAGAATAGACAGAGGATCAGGATGATAGTAATTGACTGAAACAGGACATAGATAATTAGAATGGTCAGAGGATCAGGATGATAGTAATTGACTGAAACAGGACATAGATAATTAGAATGGACAGAGGATCAGGATGATAGTAATTGACTGAAACAGGACATAGATAATCAGAATAGACAGAGGATCAGGATGATAGTAATTGACTGAAACAGGACATAGATAATTAGAATGGACAGAGGATCAGGATGATAGTAATTGACTGAAACAGGACATAGATAATCAGAATAGACAGAGGATCAGGATGATAGTAATTGACTGAAACAGGACATGGATAATTTGAATGGACAGAGGATCAGGATGATAGTAATTGACTGAAACAGGACATAGATAATTAGAATGGACAGAGGATCAGGATGATAGTAATTGACTGAAACAGGACATAGATAATCAGAATAGACAGAGGATCAGGATGATAGTAATTGACTGAAACAGGACATAGATAATCAGAATAGACAGAGGATCAGGATGATAGTAATTGACTGAAACAGGACATAGATAATTAGAATGGACAGAGGATCAGGATGATAGTAATTGACTGAAACAGGACATAGATAATTAGAATGGACAGAGGATCAGGATGATAGTAATTGACTGAAACAGGACATAGATAATTAGAATGGACAGAGGATCAGGATGATATTTATTGACTGAAACAGGACATAGATAATCAGAATAGACAGCGGATTAGGATGATAGTAATTGACTGAAACAGGAAATAGATAATTAGAATAGACAGAGGATCAGGATGATAGTAATTGACTGAAACAGGACATAGATAATCAGAATAGACAGAGGATCAGGATGATAGTAATTGACTGAAACAGGACATAGATAATTAGAATAGACAGAGGATCAGGATGATAGTAATTGACTGAAACAGGACATAGATAATTAGAATGGTCAGAGGATCAGGATGATAGTAATTGACTGAAACAGGACATAGATAATTAGAATGGACAGAGGATCAGGATGATAGTAATTGACTGAAACAGGACATAGATAATCAGAATAGACAGAGGATCAGGATGATAGTAATTGACTGAAACAGGACATAGATAATCAGAATAGACAGAGGATCAGGATGATAGTAATTGACTGAAACAGGACATAGATAATTAGAATAGACAGAGGATCAGAATGATAGTAATTGACTGAAACAGGACATAGATAATTAGAATGGTCAGAGGATCAGGATGATAGTAATTGACTGAAACAGGACATAGATAATTAGAATGGACAGAGGATCAGGATGATAGTAATTGACTGAAACAGGACATAGATAAGTAGAATAGACAGAGGATCAGGATGATAGTAATTGACTGAAACAGGACATAGATAATCAGAATAGACAGAGGATCAGGATGATAGTAATTGACTGAAACAGGACATAGATAATTAGAATGGACAGAGGATCAGGATGATAGTAATTGACTGAAACAGGACATAGATAATCAGAATAGACAGAGGATCAGGATGATAGTAATTGACTGAAACAGGACATAGATAATTAGAATGGACAGAGGATCAGGATGATAGTAATTGACTGAAACAGGACATAGATAATTAGAATGGTCAGAGGATCAGGATGATAGTAATTGACTGAAACAGGACATAGATAATTAGAATGGACAGAGGATCAGGATGATAGTAATTGACTGAAACAGGACATAGATAATTAGAATAGACAGAGGATCAGGATGATAGTAATTGACTGAAAAAGGACATAGATAATTAGAATGGTCAGAGGATCAGGATGATAGTAATTGACAGAAACAGGACATAGATAATTAGAATAGACAGAGGATCAGGATGATAGTAATTGACTGAAAAAGGACATAGATAATCAGAATAGACAGAGGATCAGGATGATAGTAATTGACTGAAACAGGACATAGATAATTAGAATGGACAGAGGATCAGGATGATAGTAATTGACTGAAACAGGACATAGATAATCAGAATAGACAGAGGATCAGGATGATAGTAATTGACTGAAACAGGACATAGATAATTAGAATGGACAGAGGATCAGGATGATAGTAATTGACTGAAACAGGACATAGATAATTAGAATGGTCAGAGGATCAGGATGATAGTAATTGACTGAAACAGGACATAGATAATTAGAATGGACAGAGGATCAGGATGATAGTAATTGACTGAAACAGGACATAGATAATTAGAATAGACAGAGGATCAGGATGATAGTAATTGACTGAAAAAGGACATAGATAATTAGAATGGTCAGAGGATCAGGATGATAGTAATTGACTGAAACAGGACATAGATAATTAGAATAGACAGAGGATCAGGATGATAGTAATTGACTGAAAAAGGACATAGATAATTAGAATGGACAGAGGATCAGGATGATAGTAATTGACTGAAACAGGACATAGATAATTAGAATGGTCAGAGGATCAGGATGATAGTAATTGACTGAAACAGGACATAGATAATTAGAATGGACGGAGGATCAGGATGATAGTAATTGACTGAAACAGGACATAGATAATTAGAATAGACAGAGGATCAGGATGATAGTAATTGACTGAAAAAGGACATAGATAATTAGAATGGTCAGAGGATCAGGATGATAGTAATTGACTGAAAAAGGACATAGATAATTAGAATAGACAGAGGATCAGGATGATAGTAATTGACTGAAAAAGGACATAGATAATTAGAATAGACAGAGGATCAGGATGATACTAATTGACTGAAAAAGGACATCGATAATTAGAATAGACAGAGGATCAGGATGATAGTAATTGACTGAAACAGGACATAGATAATTAGAATAGACAGAGGATCAGGATGATAGTAATTGACTGAAAAAGGACATAGATAATTAGAATGGTCAGAGGATCAGGATGATAGTAATTGACTGAAAAAGGACAAAGATAATTAGAATAGACAGAGGATCATGATGATAGTAATTGACTGAAAAAGGACATAGATAATTAGAATAGACAGAGGATCAGGATGATAGTAATTGACTGAAACAGGACTTTGATAGTTTAGCAGAATGGACAGACAGTCAGGATGATATTAATTGACTGAAACAGGACATTGATAGTTTAGCAGAATGGACAGACAGTCAGGATGATAGTAATTGACTGAAACAGGACATTGATAGTTTAGCAGAATGGACAGACAGTCAGGATGATAGTAATTGACTGAAACAGGACATTGATAGTTTAGCAGAATGGACAGACAGTCAGGATGATAGTAATTGACTGAAACAGGACATTGATAGTTTAGCAGAATGGACAGACAGTCAGGATGATAGTAATTGACTGAAACAGGACATTGATAGTTTAGCAGAATGGACAGACAGTCAGGATGATAGTAATTGACTGAAACAGGACATGGATAGTTTAGCAGAATGGACAGACAGTCAGGATGATAGTAATTGACTGAAACAGGACATAGATAATCAGAATAGACAGAGGATCCGGATGATAGTAATTGACTGAAACAGGACATAGATAATTAGAATGGTCAGAGGATCAGGATGATATTAATTGACTGAAACAGGACATAGATAATTAGAATAGACAGAGGATCAGGATGATAGTAATTGACTGAAACAGGACATAGATAATTAGAATGGTCAGAGGAGCAGGATGATAGTAATTGACTGAAACAGGACATAGATAATTAGAATGGTCAGAGGATCAGGATGATAGTAATTGACTGAAACAGGACATAGATAATTAGAATAGACAGAGGATCAGGATGATAGTAATTGACTGAAACAGGACATAGATAGTTAGAATAGACAGAGGATCAGGATGATAGTAATTGACTGAAACAGGACATAGATAATTAGAATGGTCAGAGGATCAGGATGATAGTAATTGACTGAAACAGGACATAGATAATTAGAATGGACAGAGGATCAGGATGATAGTAATTGACTGAAACAGGACATAGATAATTAGAATAGACAGAGGATCAGGATGATAGTAATTGACTGAAACAGGAGATAGATAATTAGAATAGACAGAGGATCAGGATGATAGTAATTGACTGAAACAGGACATGGATAATTAGAATGGACAGAGGATCAGGATGATAGTAATTGACTGAAACAGGACATAGATAATTAGAATGGACAGAGGATCAGGATGATAGTAATTGACTGAAACAGGACATAGTTAATTAGAATGGACAGAGGATCAGGATGATAGTAATTGACTGAAACAGGACATAGATAATTAGAATAGACAGATGATCAGGATGATAGTAATTGACTGAAACAGGACATAGATAATCAGAATAGACAGAGGATCAGGATGATAGTAATTGACTGAAACAGGACATAGATAATTAGAATGGAAAGAGGATCAGGATGATAGTAATTGACTGAAACAGGACATAGATAATTAGAATGTTCAGAGGATCAAGATGATAGTAATTGACTGAAACAGGACATGGATAATTAGAATGGACAGAGGATCAGGATGATAGTAATTGACTGAAACAGGACATAGATAATTAGAATGGACAGAGGATCAGGATGATAGTAATTGACTGAAACAGGACATAGATAATTAGAATGGTCAGAGGATCAGGATGATAGTAATTGACTGAAACAGGACATAGATAATTAGAATGGTCAGAGGATCAGGATGATAGTAATTGACTGAAACAGGACATAGATAATTAGAATAGACAGAGGATCAGGATGATAGTAATTGACTGAAACAGGACATAGATAATTAGAATGGTCAGAGGATCAGGATGATAGTAAATGACTGAAACAGGACATAGATAATTAGAATGGACAGAGGATCAGGATGATAGTAATTGACTGAAACAGGACATAGATAATTAGAATGGACAGAGGATCAGGATGATAGTAATTGACTGAAACAGGACATAGATAATTAGAATGGTCAGAGGATCGGGATGATAGTAATTGACTGAAACAGGACATAGATAATTAGAATGGACAGAGGATCAGGATAATAGTAATTGACTGAAACAGGACATAGATAATTAGAATGGACAGAGGATCAGGTTGATAGTAATTGACTGAAACAGGACATAGATAATTAGAATGGTCAGAGGATCGGGATGATAGTAATTGACTGAAACAGGACATAGATAATTAGAATGGACAGAGGATCAGGATGATAGTAATTGACTGAAACAGGACATAGATAATTAGAATGGACAGAGGATCAGGATGATAGTAATTGACTGAAACAGGACATAGATAATTAGAATGGACAGAGGATCAGGATGATAGTAATTGACTGAAACAGGACATAGATAATTAGAATGGACAGAGGATCAGGATGATAGTAATTGACTGAAACAGGACATAGATAATTAGAATGGTCAGAGGATCGGGATGATAGTAATTGACTGAAACAGGACATAGATAATTAGAATGGACAGAGGATCAGGATGATAGTAATTGACTGAAACAGGACATAGATAATTAGAATGGTCAGAGGATCAGGATGATAGTAATTGACTGAAACAGGACATAGATAATTAGAATGGTCAGAGGATCAGGATGATAGTAATTGACTGAAACAGGACATAGATAATCAGAATAGACAGAGGATCAGGATGATAGTAATTGACTGAAACAGGACATAGATAATTAGAATGGTCAGAGGATCAGGATGATAGTAATTGACTGAAACAGGACATAGATAATTAGAATGGACAGAGGATCAGGATGATAGTAATTGACTGAAACAGGACATAGATAATCAGAATAGACAGAGGATCAGGATGATAGTAATTGACTGAAACAGGACATAGATAATTAGAATGGACAGAGGATCAGGATGATAGTAATTGACTGAAACAGGACATAGATAATCAGAATAGACAGAGGATCAGGATGATAGTAATTGACTGAAACAGGACATGGATAATTAGAATGGACAGAGGATCAGGATGATAGTAATTGACTGAAACAGGACATAGATAATTAGAATGGACAGAGGATCAGGATGATAGTAATTGACTGAAACAGGACATAGATAATTAGAATGGACAGAGGATCAGGATGATAGTAATTGACTGAAACAGGACATAGATAATTAGAATGGACAGAGGATCAGGATGATATTAATTGACTGAAACAGGACATAGATAATCAGAATAGACAGCGGATCAGGATGATAATAATTGACTGAAACAGGACATAGATAATTAGAATAGACAGAGGATCAGGTTGATAGTAATTGACTGAAACAGGACATAGATAATCAGAATAGACAGAGGATCAGGATGATAGTAATTGACTGAAACAGGACATAGATAATTAGAATAGACAGAGGATCAGGATGATAGTAATTGACTGAAACAGGACATAGATAATTAGAATGGTCAGAGGATCAGGATGATAGTAATTGACTGAAACAGGACATAGATAATTAGAATGGACAGAGGATCAGGATGATAGTAATTGACTGAAACAGGACATAGATAATCAGAATAGACAGAGGATCAGGATGATAGTAATTGACTGAAACAGGACATAGATAATCAGAATAGACAGAGGATCAGGATGATAGTAATTGACTGAAACAGGACATAGATAATTAGAATAGACAGAGGATCAGGATGATAGTAATTGACTGAAACAGGACATAGATAATTAGAATGGTCAGAGGATCAGGATGATAGTAATTGACTGAAACAGGACATAGATAATTAGAATGGACAGAGGATCAGGATGATAGTAATTGACTGAAACAGGACATAGATAATTAGAATAGACAGAGGATCAGGATGATAGTAATTGACTGAAACAGGACATAGATAATCAGAATAGACAGAGGATCAGGATGATAGTAATTGACTGAAACAGGACATAGATAATTAGAATGGAAAGAGGATCAGGATGATAGTAATTGACTGAAACAGGACATAGATAATTAGAATGTTCAGAGGATCAAGATGATAGTAATTGACTGAAACAGGACATGGATAATTAGAATGGACAGAGGATCAGGATGATAGTAATTGACTGAAACAGGACATAGATAATTAGAATGGACAGAGGATCAGGATGATAGTAATTGACTGAAACAGGACATAGATAATTAGAATGGTCAGAGGATCAGGATGATAGTAATTGACTGAAACAGGACATAGATAATTAGAATGGTCAGAGGATCAGGATGATAGTAATTGACTGAAACAGGACATAGATAATTAGAATAGACAGAGGATCAGGATGATAGTAATTGACTGAAACAGGACATAGATAATTAGAATGGTCAGAGGATCAGGATGATAGTAAATGACTGAAACAGGACATAGATAATTAGAATGGACAGAGGATCAGGATGATAGTAATTGACTGAAACAGGACATAGATAATTAGAATGGACAGAGGATCAGGATGATAGTAATTGACTGAAACAGGACATAGATAATTAGAATGGTCAGAGGATCGGGATGATAGTAATTGACTGAAACAGGACATAGATAATTAGAATGGACAGAGGATCAGGATAATAGTAATTGACTGAAACAGGACATAGATAATTAGAATGGACAGAGGATCAGGTTGATAGTAATTGAATGAAACAGGACATAGATAATTAGAATGGTCAGAGGATCGGGATGATAGTAATTGACTGAAACAGGACATAGATAATTAGAATGGACAGAGGATCAGGATGATAGTAATTGACTGAAACAGGACATAGATAATTAGAATGGACAGAGGATCAGGATGATAGTAATTGACTGAAACAGGACATAGATAATTAGAATGGACAGAGGATCAGGATGATAGTAATTGACTGAAACAGGACATAGATAATTAGAATGGACAGAGGATCAGGATGATAGTAATTGACTGAAACAGGACATAGATAATTAGAATGGTCAGAGGATCGGGATGATAGTAATTGACTGAAACAGGACATAGATAATTAGAATGGACAGAGGATCAGGATGATAGTAATTGACTGAAACAGGACATAGATAATTAGAATGGTCAGAGGATCAGGATGATAGTAATTGACTGAAACAGGACATAGATAATTAGAATGGTCAGAGGATCAGGATGATAGTAATTGACTGAAACAGGACATAGATAATCAGAATAGACAGAGGATCAGGATGATAGTAATTGACTGAAACAGGACATAGATAATTAGAATGGTCAGAGGATCAGGATGATAGTAATTGACTGAAACAGGACATAGATAATTAGAATGGACAGAGGATCAGGATGATAGTAATTGACTGAAACAGGACATAGATAATCAGAATAGACAGAGGATCAGGATGATAGTAATTGACTGAAACAGGACATAGATAATTAGAATGGACAGAGGATCAGGATGATAGTAATTGACTGAAACAGGACATAGATAATCAGAATAGACAGAGGATCAGGATGATAGTAATTGACTGAAACAGGACATGGATAATTAGAATGGACAGAGGATCAGGATGATAGTAATTGACTGAAACAGGACATAGATAATTAGAATGGACAGAGGATCAGGATGATAGTAATTGACTGAAACAGGACATAGATAATCAGAATAGACAGAGGATCAGGATGATAGTAATTGACTGAAACAGGACATAGATAATCAGAATAGACAGAGGATCAGGATGATAGTAATTGACTGAAACAGGACATAGATAATTAGAATGGACAGAGGATCAGGATGATAGTAATTGACTGAAACAGGACATAGATAATTAGAATGGACAGAGGATCAGGATGATAGTAATTGACTGAAACAGGACATAGATAATTAGAATGGACAGAGGATCAGGATGATATTAATTGACTGAAACAGGACATAGATAATCAGAATAGACAGCGGATCAGGATGATAGTAATTGACTGAAACAGGACATAGATAATTAGAATAGACAGAGGATCAGGATGATAGTAATTGACTGAAACAGGACATAGATAATCAGAATAGACAGAGGATCAGGATGATAGTAATTGACTGAAACAGGACATAGATAATTAGAATGGACAGAGGATCAGGATGATAGTAATTGACTGAAACAGGACATAGATAATTAGAATGGACAGAGGATCAGGATGATAGTAATTGACTGAAACAGGACATAGATAATTAGAATGGACAGAGGATCAGGATGATATTAATTGACTGAAACAGGACATAGATAATCAGAATAGACAGCGGATCAGGATGATAGTAATTGACTGAAACAGGACATAGATAATTAGAATAGACAGAGGATCAGGATGATAGTAATTGACTGAAACAGGACATAGATAATTAGAATGGACAGAGGATCAGGATGATAGTAATTGACTGAAACAGGACATAGATAATTAGAATGGACAGAGGATCAGGATGATAGTAATTGACTGAAACAGGACATAGATAATCAGAATAGACAGAGGATCAGGATGATAGTAATTGACTGAAACAGGACATAGATAATCAGAATAGACAGAGGATCAGGATGATAGTAATTGACTGAAACAGGACATAGATAATTAGAATAGACAGAGGATCAGGATGATAGTAATTGACTGAAACAGGACATAGATAATTAGAATGGTCAGAGGATCAGGATGATAGTAATTGACTGAAACAGGACATAGATAATTAGAATGGACAGAGGATCAGGATGATAGTAATTGACTGAAACAGGACATAGATAATTAGAATAGACAGAGGATCAGGATGATAGTAATTGACTGAAACAGGACATAGATAATCAGAATAGACAGAGGATCAGGATGATAGTAATTGACTGAAACAGGACATAGATAATTAGAATGGACAGAGGATCAGGATGATAGTAATTGACTGAAACAGGACATAGATAATCAGAATAGACAGAGGATCAGGATGATAGTAATTGACTGAAACAGGACATAGATAATTAGAATGGACAGAGGATCAGGATGATAGTAATTGACTGAAACAGGACATAGATAATTAGAATGGACAGAGGATCAGGATGATAGTAATTGACTGAAACAGGACATAGATAATTAGAATGGTCAGAGGATCAGGATGATAGTAATTGACTGAAACAGGACATAGATAATTAGAATGGACAGAGGATCAGGATGATAGTAATTGACTGAAACAGGACATAGATAATTAGAATAGACAGAGGATCAGGATGATAGTAATTGACTGAAAAAGGACATAGATAATTAGAATGGTCAGAGGATCAGGATGATAGTAATTGACTGAAACAGGACATAGATAATTAGAATAGACAGAGGATCAGGATGATAGTAATTGACTGAAAAAGGACATAGATAATTAGAATGGACAGAGAATCAGGATGATAGTAATTGACTGAAACAGGACATAGATAATTAGAATGGTCAGAGGATCAGGATGATAGTAATTGACTGAAACAGGACATAGATAATTAGAATGGACAGAGGATCAGGATGATAGTAATTGACTGAAACAGGACATAGATAATTAGAATAGACAGAGGATCAGGATGATAGTAATTGACTGAAAAAGGACATAGATAATTAGAATGGTCAGAGGATCAGGATGATAGTAATTGACTGAAAAAGGACATAGATAATTAGAATAGACAGAGGATCAGGATGATAGTAATTGACTGAAAAAGGACATAGATAATTAGAATAGACAGAGGATCAGGATGATAGTAATTGACTGAAAAAGGGCATAGATAATTAGAATAGACAGAGGATCAGGATGATAGTAATTGACTGAAACAGGACATAGATAATTAGAATAGACAGAGGATCAGGATGATAGTAATTGACTGAAAAAGGACATAGATAATTAGAATGGTCAGAGGATCAGGATGATAGTAATTGACTGAAAAAGGACAAAGATAATTAGAATAGACAGAGGATCAGGATGATAGTAATTGACTGAAAAAGGACATAGATAATTAGAATAGACAGAGGATCAGGATGATAGTAATTGACTGAAACAGGACATTGATAGTTTAGCAGAATGGACAGACAGTCAAAATGAGATTAATTGACTGAAACAGGACATTGATAGTTTAGCAGAATGGACAGACAGTCAGGATGATAGTAATTGACTGAAACAGGACATTGAAAGTTTAGCAGAATGGACAGACAGTCTGGATGATAGTAATTGACTGAAACAGGACATTGATAGTTTAGCAGAATGGACAGACAGTCAGGATGATAGTAATTGACTGAAACAGGACATTGATAGTTTAGCAGAATGGACAGACAGTCAGGATGATAGTAATTGACTGAAACAGGACATTGATAGTTTAGCAGAATGGACAGACAGTCAGGATGATAGTAATTGACTGAAACAGGACATGGATAGTTTAGCAGAATGGACAGACAGTCAGGATGATAGTAATTGACTGAAACAGGACATTGATAAATTAGCAGAATGGACAGACAGTCAGGATGATAGTAATTGACTGAAACAGGACATGGATAGTTTAGCAAAATGGACAGACAGTCAGGATGATAGTAATTGACTGAAACAGGACAATGATAGTTAGCAAAATGGACAGACAGTCAGGATGATAGTAATTGACTGAAACAGGACATGGATAGTTTAGCAGAATGGACAGACAGTCAGGATGATAGTAATTGACTGAAACAGGACATTGATAGTTTAGCAGAATGGACAGACAGTCAGGATGATAGTAATTGACTGAAACAGGACATGGATAGTTTAGCAGAATGGATAGACAGTCAGGATGATAGTAATTGACTGAAACAGGACATTGATAGTTTTGCAGAATGGACAGACAGTCAGGATGATAGTAATTGACTTAAACAGGACATGGATAGTTTAGCGGAATGGACAGACAGTCAGGATGATAGTAATTGACTGAAACAGGACATTGATAGTTTAGCAGAATGGACAGACAGTCAGGATGATAGTAATTGACTGAAACAGGACATTGATAGATTAGCAGAATGGACAGACAGTCAGGATGATAGTAATTGACTGAAACAGGACATTGATAGTTTAGCAGAATGGACAGACAGTCAGGATGATAGTAATTGACTGAAACAGGACATGGATAGTTTAGCAGAATGGACAGACAGTCAGGATGATAGTAATTGACTGAAACAGGACATTGATAGTTTAGCAGAATGGACAGACAGTCAGGATGATAGTAATTGACTGAAACAGGACATTGATAGTTTAGCAGAATGGACAGACAGTCAGGATGATAGTAATTGACTGAAACTGGACATTGATAGTTTAGCAGAATGCACAGAGAGTCAGGATGATAGTAATTGACTGAAACAGGGCATGGATAGTTTAGCAGAATGGACAGACAGTCAGGATGATAGTAATTGACTGAAACAGGACATGGATAGTTTAGCAGAATGGACAGACAGTCAGGATGATAGTAATTGACTGAAACAGGACATTGAAAGTTTAGCAGAATGGACAGACAGTCACGATGATAGTAATTGACTGAAACAGGACATGGATAGTTTAGCAGAATGGACAGACAGTCAGGATGATAGTAATTGACTGAAACAGGACATGGATAGTTTAGCAAAATGGACAGACAGTCAGGATGATAGTAATTGACTGAAACAGGACATTGATAGTTTAGCAGAATGGACAGACAGTCAGGATGATAGTAATTGACTGAAACAGGACATGGATAGTTTAGCAGAATGGACAGACAGTCAGGATGATAGTAATTGACTGAAACAGGACATGGATAGTTTAGCAGAATGGACAGACAGTCAGGATGATAGTAATTGACTGAAACAGGACATTGATATTTTAGCAGAATGGACAGACAGTCAGGATGATAGTAATTGACTGAAACAGGACATGGATAGTTTAGCAGAATTGACAGACAGTCAGGATGATAGTAATTGACTGAAACAGGACATGGATAGTTTAGCAGAATGAACAGACAGTCAGGATGATAGTAATTGACTGAAACAGGACATGGATAGTTTAGCAGAATGGACAGACAGTCAGGATGATAGTAATTGACTGAAACAGGACATTGATAGTTTAGCAGAATGGACAGACAGTCAGGATGATAGTAATTGACTGAAACAGGACATTGATAGTTTAGCAGAATGGACAGACAGTCAGGATGATAGTAATTGACTGAAACAGGACATGGATAGTTTAGCAGAATGGACAGACAGTCAGGATGATAGTAATTGACTGAAACAGGACATTGATAGTTTAGCAGAATGGACAGACAGTCAGGATGATAGTAATTGACTTAAACAGGACATGGATAGTTTAGCAGAATGGACAGACAGTCAGGATGATAGTAATTGACTGAAACAGGACATTGAAAGTTTAGCAGAATGGACAGACATTCACGATGATAGTAATTGACTGAAACAGGACATGGATAGTTTAGCAGAATGGACAGACAGTCAGGATGATAGTAATTGACTGAAACAGGACATTGATAGCTTAGCAGAATGGACAGACAGTCAGGATGATAGTAATTGACTGAAACAGGACATTGATAGTTTAGCAGAATGGACAGACAGTCAGGATGATAGTAATTGACTGAAACAGGACATTGATAGTTTAGCAGAATGGACAGACAGTGAGGATGATAGTAATTGACTGAAACAGGACATGGATAGTTTAGCAGAATGGACAGACAGTCAGGATGATAGTAATTGACTGAAACAGGACATGGATAGTTTAGCAGAATGGACAGACAGTCACGATGATAGTAATTGACTGAAACAGGACATGGATAGTTTAGCAGAATGGACAGACAGTCAGGATGATAGTAATTGACAGAAACAGGACATTGATAGTTTAGCAGAATGGACAGACAGTCAGGATGATAGTAATTGACTGAAACAGGACATTGATAGTTTAGCAGAATGGATAGACAGTCAGGATGATAGTAATTGACTGAAACAGGACATGGATAGTTTCGCAGAATGGACAGAGAGTCAGGATGATAGTAATTGACTGAAACAGGACATTGATAGTTTAGCAGAATGGATAGACAGTCAGGATGATAGTAATTGACTTAAACAGGACATGGATAGTTTAGCAGAATGGACAGACAGTCAGGATGATAGTAATTGACTGAAACAGGACATTGATAGTTTAGCAGAATGGACAGACAGTCAGGATGATAGTAATTGACTGAAACAGGACATTGATAGTTTAGCAGAATGGACAGACAGTCAGGATGATAGTAATTGACTGAAACAGGACATTGATAGTTTAGCAGAATGGACAGACAGTCACGATGATAGTAATTGACTGAAACAGGACATGGATAGTTTAGCAGAATGGACAGACAGTCAGGATGATAGTAATTGACTGAAACAGGACATTGATAGTTTAGCAGAATGGACAGACAGTCAGGATGATAGTAATTGACTGAAACAGGACATAGATAATTAGAATAGACAGAGGATCAGGATGATAGTAATTGACTGAAACAGGACATAGATAATTAGAATGGTCAGAGGATCAGGATGATAGTAATTGACTGAAACAGGACATAGATAATTAGAATGGTCAGAGGATCAGGATGATAGTAATTGACTGAAACAGGACATTGATAATTAGAATAGACAGAGGATCAGGATGATAGTAATTGACTGAAACAGGACATAGATAATTAGAATAGACAGAGGATCAGGATGATAGTAATTGACTGAAACAGGACATAGATAATCAGAATAGACAGAGGATCAGGATGATAGTAATTGACTGAAACAGGACATTGATAAATTAGCAGAATGGACAGACAGTCAGGATGATAGTAATTGACTGAAACAGGACATGGATAGTTTAGCAAAATGGACAGACAGTCAGGATGATAGTAATTGACTGAAACAGGACATGGATAGTTTAGCAAAATGGACAGACAGTCAGGATGATAGTAATTGACTGAAACAGGACATTGATAGTTTAGCAGAATGGACAGACAGTCAGGATGATAGTAATTGACTGAAACAGGACATGGATAGTTTAGCAGAATGGATAGACATTCAGGATGATAGTAATTGACTGAAACAGGACATGGATAGTTTAGCAGAATGGACAGAGAGTCAGGATGATAGTAATTGACTTAAACAGGACATGGATAGTTTAGCAGAATGGACAGACAGTCAGGATGATAGTAATTGACTGAAACAGGACATTGAAAGTTTAGCAGAATGGACAGACAGTCACGATGATAGTAATTGACTGAAACAGGACATGGATAGTTTAGCAGAATGGACAGACAGTCAGGATGATAGTAATTGACTGAAACAGGACATTGAAAGTTTAGCAGAATGGACAGGCAGTCAGGATGATAGTAATTGACTGAAACAGGACATTGATAGTTTAGCAGAATGGACAGACAGTCAGGATGATAGTAATTGACATAAACAGGACATGGATAGTTTAGCAGAATGGACAGACAGTCAGGATGATAGTAATTGACTGAAACAGGACATTGAAAGTTTAGCAGAATGGACAGACAGTCACGATGATAGTAATTGACTGAAACAGGACATGGATAGTATAGCAGAATGGACAGACAGTCAGGATGATAGTAATTGACTGAAACAGGACATTGATAGTTTAGCAGAATGGACAGACAGTCAGGATGATAGTAATTGACTGAAACAGGACATTGATAGTTTAGCAGAATGGACAGACAGTCACGATGATAGTAATTGACTGAAACAGGACATGGATAGTTTAGCAGAATGGACAGACAGTCTGGATGATAGTAATTGACTGAAACAGGACATTGATAGTTTAGCAGAATGGCCAGACAGTCAGGATGATAGTAATTGACTGAAACAGGACATTGATAGTTTAGCAGAATGGATAGACTTTCAGGATGATAGTAATTGACTGAAACAGGACATTGATAGTTTAGCAGAATGGATAGACAGTCAGGATGATAGTAATTGACTGAAACTGGACATTGATAGGTTAGCAGAATGGACAGACAGTCAGGATGATAGTAATTGACTGACACAGGACATTGATAGTTTAGCAGAATGGATAGACAGTCAGGATGATCGTAATTGTCTGAAACAGGACATTGATAGTTTAGCAGAATGGACAGACAGTCAGGATGATAGTAATTGACTGAAACAGGACATTGATAGTTCAGCAGAATGGACAGACAGTCACGATGATAGTAATTGACTGAAACAGGACATGGATAGTATAGCAGAATGGACAGACAGTCAGGATGATAGTAATTGACTGAAACAGGACATTGATAGTTTAGCAGAATGGACAGACAGTCAGGATGATAGTAATTGACTGAAACAGGACATTGAAAGTTTAGCAGAATGGACAGACAGTCACGATGATAGTAATTGACTGAAACAGGACATGGATAGTATAGCAGAATGGACAGACAGTCACGATGATAGTAATTGACTGAAACAGGACATTGATAGGTTAGCAGAATGGACAGACAGTCAGGATGATAGTAATTGACTGACACAGGACATTGATAGTTTAGCAGAATGGACAGACAGTCAGGATGATAGTAATTGACTGAAACAGGACATTGATAGTTTAGCAGAATGGACAGACAGTCAGGATGATAGTAATTGACTGAAACAGGACATTGATAGTTTAGCAGAATGGATAGACAGTCAGGATGATAGTAATTGACTGAAACAGGACATGGATAGTTCAGCAGAATGGACAGACAGTCAGGATGATAGTAATTGACTGAAACAGGACATTGATAGTTCAGCAGAATGGACAGACAGTCACGATGATAGTAATTGACTGAAACAGGACATGGATAGTATAGCAGAATGGACAGACAGTCAGGATGATAGTAATTGACTGAAACAGGACATTGATAGTTTAGCAGAATGGACAGACAGTCAGGATGATAGTAATTGACTGAAACAGGACATTGAAAGTTTAGCAGAATGGACAGACAGTCACGATGATAGTAATTGACTGAAACAGGACATGGATAGTATAGCAGAATGGACAGACAGTCAGGATGATAGTAATTGACTGACACAGGACATTGATAGTTTAGCAGAATGGACAGACAGTCAGGATGATAGTAATTGACTGAAACAGGACATTGATAGTTTAGCAGAATGGACAGACAGTCACGATGATAGTAATTGACTGAAACAGGACATGGATAGTTTAGCAGAATGGACAGACAGTCTGGATGATAGTAATTGACTGAAACAGGACATTGATAGTTTAGCAGAATGGCCAGACAGTCAGGATGATAGTAATTGACTGAAACAGGACATTGATAGTTTAGCAGAATGGATAGACATTCAGGATGATAGTAATTGACTGAAACAGGACATTGATAGTTTAGCAGAATGGATAGACAGTCAGGATGATAGTAATTGACTGAAACAGGACATTGATAGGTTAGCAGAATGGACAGACAGTCAGGATGATAGTAATTGACTGACACAGGACATTGATAGTTTAGCAGAATGGACAGACAGTCAGGATGATAGTAATTGACTGAAACAGGACATTGATAGTTTAGCAGAATGGACAGACAGTCAGGATGATAGTAATTGACTGAAACAGGACATTGATAGTTTAGCAGAATGGATAGACAGTCAGGATGATAGTAATTGACTGAAACAGGACATGGATAGTTCAGCAGAATGGACAGACAGTCAGGATGATAGTAATTGACTGAAACAGGACATGGATAGTTTAGCAGAATGGACAGACAGTCAGGATGATAGTAATTGACTGAAACAGGACATTGATAGTTTAGCAGAATGGACAGACAGTCAGGATGATAGTAATTGACTGAAACAGGACATTGATAGTTTAGCAGAATGGACAGACATTCACGATGATAGTAATTGACTGAAACAGGACATGGATAGTTTAGCAGAATGGACAGACAGTCAGGATGATAGTAATTGACTGAAACAGGACATTGATAGTTTAGCAGAATGGACAGACAGTCAGGATGATAGTAATTGACTGAAACAGGACATGGATAGTTTAGCAGAATGGACAGACAGTCAGGATGATAGTAATTGACTGAAACAGGACATTGATAGTTTAGCAGAATGGACAGACAGTCAGGATGATAGTAATTGACTGAAACAGGACATTGATAGTTTAGCAGAATGGATAGACAGTCAGGATGATAGTAATTGACTGAAACAGGACATGGATAGTTTCGCAGAATGGACAGAGAGTCAGGATGATAGTAATTGACTGAAACAGGACATTGATAGTTTAGCAGAATGGACAGACAGTCAGGATGATAGTAATTGACTGAAACAGGACATGGATAGTTTCGCAGAATGGACAGACAGTCAGGATGATAGTAATTGACTGAAACAGGACATGGATAGTTTAGCAAAATGGACAGACAGTCAGGATGATAGTAATTGACTGAAACAGGACATGGATAGTTTAGCAAAATGGAAAGACAGTCAGGATGATAGTAATTGACTGAAACAGGACATTGATAGTTTAGCAGAATGGACAGACAGTCAGGATGATAGTAATTGACTGAAACAGGACATGGATAGTTTAGCAGAATGGATAGACAGTCAGGATGATAGTAATTGACTGAAACAGGACATGGATAGTTTAGCAGAATGGACAGAGAGTCAGGATGATAGTAATTGACTTAAACAGGACATGGATAGTTTAGCAGAATGGACAGACAGTCAGGATGATAGTAATTGACTGAAACAGGACATTGAAAGTTTAGCAGAATGGACAGACAGTCACGATGATAGTAATTGACTGAAACAGGACATGGATAGTTTAGCAGAATGGACAGACAGTCAGGATGATAGTAATTGACTGAAACAGGACATTGAAAGTTTAGCAGAATGGACAGACAGTCAGGATGATAGTAATTGACTGAAACAGGACATGGATAGTTTAGCAGAATGGACAGACAGTCAGGATGATAGTAATTGACTGAAACAGGACATTGAAAGTTTAGCAGAATGGACAGACAGTCAGGATGATAGTAATTGACTGAAACAGGACATTGATAGTTTAGCAGAATGGACAGACATTCACGATGATAGTAATTGACTGAAACAGGACATGGATAGTTCAGCAGAATGGACAGACAGTCAGGATGATAGTAATTGACTGAAACAGGACATGGATAGTTTAGCAGAATGGACAGACAGTCAGGATGATAGTAATTGACTGAAACAGGACATTGATAGTTTAGCAGAATGGACAGACAGTCAGGATGATAGTAATTGACTGAAACAGGACATTGATAGTTTAGCAGAATGGATAGACAGTCAGGATGATAGTAATTGACTGAAACAGGACATGGATAGTTTCGCAGAATGGACAGAGAGTCAGGATGATAGTAATTGACTGAAACAGGACATTGATAGTTTAGCAGAATGGACAGACAGTCAGGATGATAGTAATTGACTGAAACAGGACATGGATAGTTTCGCAGAATGGACAGACAGTCAGGATGATAGTAATTGACTGAAACAGGACATGGATAGTTTAGCAAAATGGACAGACAGTCAGGATGATAGTAATTGACTGAAACAGGACATGGATAGTTTAGCAAAATGGACAGACAGTCAGGATGATAGTAATTGACTGAAACAGGACATTGATAGTTTAGCAGAATGGACAGACAGTCAGGATGATAGTAATTGACTGAAACAGGACATGGATAGTTTAGCAGAATGGATAGACATTCAGGATGATAGTAATTGACTGAAACAGGACATGGATAGTTTAGCAGAATGGACAGAGAGTCAGGATGATAGTAATTGACTTAAACAGGACATGGATAGTTTAGCAGAATGGACAGACAGTCAGGATGATAGTAATTGACTGAAACAGGACATTGAAAGTTTAGCAGAATGGACAGACAGTCACGATGATAGTAATTGACTGAAACAGGACATGGAAAGTTTAGCAGAATGGACAGACAGTCAGGATGATAGTAATTGACTGAAACAGGACATTGATAGTTTAGCAGAATGGACAGACAGTCACGATGATAGTAATTGACTGAAACAGGACATGGATAGTTTAGCAGAATGGACAGACAGTCTGGATGATAGTAATTGACTGAAACAGGACATTGATAGTTCAGCAGAATGGACAGACAGTCAGGATGATAGTAATTGACTGAAACAGGACATTGATAGTTTAGCAGAATGGATAGACAGTCAGGATGATAGTAATTGACTGAAACAGGACATGGATAGTTTCGCAGAATGGACAGAGAGTCAGGATGATAGTAATTGACTGAAACAGGACATGGATAGTTTAGCAAAATGGACAGACAGTCAGGATGATAGTAATTGACTGAAACAGGACATGGATAGTTTAGCAAAATGGACAGACAGTCAGGATGATAGTAATTGACTGAAACAGGACATTGATAGTTTAGCAGAATGGACAGACAGTCAGGATGATAGTAATTGACTGAAACAGGACATGGATAGTTTAGCAAAATGGACAGACAGTCAGGATGATAGTAATTGACTGAAACAGGACATGGATAGTTTAGCAAAATGGACAGACAGTCAGGATGATAGTAATTGACTGAAACAGGACATTGATAGTTTAGCAGAATGGACAGACAGTCAGGATGATAGTAATTGACTGAAACAGGACATGGATAGTTTAGCAGAATGGATAGACATTCAGGATGATAGTAATTGACTGAAACAGGACATGGATAGTTTAGCAGAATGGACAGAGAGTCAGGATGATAGTAATTGACTTAAACAGGACATGGATAGTTTAGCAGAATGGACAGACAGTCAGGATGATAGTAATTGACTGAAACAGGACATTGAAAGTTTAGCAGAATGGACAGACAGTCACGATGATAGTAATTGACTGAAACAGGACATGGAAAGTTTAGCAGAATGGACAGACAGTCAGGATGATAGTAATTGACTGAAACAGGACATTGATAGTTTAGCAGAATGGACAGACAGTCTGGATGATAGTAATTGACTGAAACAGGACATTGATAGTTCAGCAGAATGGACAGACAGTCAGGATGATAGTAATTGACTGAAACAGGACATTGATAGTTTAGCAGAATGGATAGACAGTCAGGATGATAGTAATTGACTGAAACAGGACATGGATAGTTTCGCAGAATGGACAGAGAGTCAGGATGATAGTAATTGACTGAAACAGGACATTGATAGTTTAGCAGAATGGTTAGACAGTCAGGATGATAGTAATTGACTGAAACAGGACATGGATAGTTTAGCAGAATGGACAGACAGTCAGGATGATAGTAATTGACTGAAACAGGACATTGATAGTTTAGCAGAATGGACAGACAGTCAGGATGATAGTAATTGACTGAAACAGGACATGGATAGTTTAGCAGAATGGACAGACAGTCAGGATGATAGTAATTGACTGAAACAGGACATTGAATGTTTAGCAGAATGGACAGACAGTCAGGATGATAGTAATTGACTGAAACAGGACATTGATAGTTTAGCAGAATGGACAGACAGTCAGGATGATAGTAATTGACTGAAACAGGACATGGATAGTTTAGCAGAATGGACAGACAGTCAGGATGATAGTAATTGACTGAAACAGGACATTGATAGTTTAGCAGAATGGACAGACAGTCAGGATGATAGTAATTGACTGAAACAGGACATTGATAGTTTAGCAGAATGGACAGACAGTCAGGATGATAGTAATTGACTGAAACAGGACATGGATAGTTTAGCAGAATGGACAGACAGTCAGGATGATAGTAATTGACTGAAACAGGACATTGATAAATTAGCAGAATGGACAGACAGTCAGGATGATAGTAATTGACTGAAACAGGACATGGATAGTTTAGCAAAATGGACAGACAGTCAGGATGATAGTAATTGACTGAAACAGGACATGGATAGTTTAGCAAAATGGACAGACAGTCAGGATGATAGTAATTGACTGAAACAGGACATGGATAGTTTAGCAGAATGGACAGACAGTCAGGATGATAGTAATTGACTGAAACAGGACATTGATAGTTTAGCAGAATGGACAGACAGTCAGGATGATAGTAATTGACTGAAACAGGACATTGATAGTTTAGCAGAATGGACAGACAGTCAGGATGATAGTAATTGACTGAAACAGGACATGGATATTTTAGCAGAATGGATAGACAGTCAGGATGATAGTAATTGACTGAAACAGGACATTGATAGTTTTGCAGAATGGACAGACAGTCAGGATGATAGTAATTGACTTAAACAGGACATGGATAGTTTAGCAGAATGGACAGACAGTCAGGATGATAGTAATTGACTGAAACAGGACATTGATAGTTTAGCAGAATGGACAGACAGTCAGGATGATAGTAATTGACTGAAACAGGACATTGATAGATTAGCAGAATGGAAAGACAGTCAGGATGATAGTAATTGACTGAAACAGGACATTGATAGTTTAGCAGAATGGACAGACAGTCAGGATGATAGTAATTGACTGAAACAGGACATGGATAGTTTAGCAGAATGGACAGACAGTCAGGATGATAGTAATTGACTGAAACAGGACATTGATAGTTTAGCAGAATGGACAGACAGTCAGGATGATAGTAATTGACTGAAACAGGACATTGATAGTTTAGCAGAATGGACAGACAGTCAGTATGATAGTAATTGACTGAAACTGGACATTGATAGTTTAGCAGAACGCACAGAGAGTCAGGATGATAGTAATTGACTGAAACAGGGCATGGATAGTTTAGCAGAATGGACAGACAGTCAGGATGATAGTAATTGACTGAAACAGGACATGGATAGTTTAGCAGAATGGACAGACAGTCAGGATGATAGTAATTGACTGAAACAGGACATTGAAAGTTTAGCAGAATGGACAGACAGTCACGATGATAGTAATTGACTGAAACAGGACATGGATAGTTTAGCAGAATGGACAGACAGTCAGGATGATAGTAATTGACTGAAACAGGACATGGATAGTTTAGCAAAATGGACAGACAGTCAGGATGATAGTAATTGACTGAAACAGGACATGGATAGTTTAGCAGAATGGACAGACAGTCAGGATGATAGTAATTGACTGAAACAGGACATGGATAGTTTAGCAGAATGGACAGAGAGTCAGGATGATAGTAATTGACTGAAACAGGACATGGATAGTTTAGCAGAATGGACAGACAGTCAGGATGATAGTAATTGACTGAAACAGGACATTGATATTTTAGCAGAATGGACAGACAGTCAGGATGATAGTAATTGACTGAAACAGGACATGGATAGTTTAGCAGAATTGACAGACAGTCAGGATGATAGTAATTGACGGAAACAGGACATGGATAGTTTAGCAGAATGGACAGACAGTCAGGATGATAGTAATTGACTGAAACAGGACATTGATAGTTTAGCAGAATGGACAGACAGTCAGGATGATAGTAATTGACTGAAACAGGACATTGATAGTTTAGCAGAATGGACAGACAGTCAGGATGATAGTAATTGACTGAAACAGGACATGGATAGTTTAGCAGAATGGACAGACAGTCAGGATGATAGTAATTGACTGAAACAGGACATTGATAAATTAGCAGAATGGACAGACAGTCAGGATGATAGTAATTGACTGAAACAGGACATGGATAGTTTAGCAAAATGGACAGACAGTCAGGATGATAGTAATTGACTGAAACAGGACATGGATAGTTTAGCAAAATGGACAGACAGTCAGGATGATAGTAATTGACTGAAACAGGACATGGATAGTTTAGCAGAATGGACAGACAGTCAGGATGATAGTAATTGACTGAAACAGGACATTGATAGTTTAGCAGAATGGACAGACAGTCAGGATGATAGTAATTGACTGAAACAGGACATTGATAGT
Source organism: Heterodontus francisci (assembly GCF_036365525.1). Classification (NCBI taxonomy): domain Eukaryota; kingdom Metazoa; phylum Chordata; class Chondrichthyes; order Heterodontiformes; family Heterodontidae; genus Heterodontus; species Heterodontus francisci. The sequence goes on along the minus strand of NW_027140253.1, from coordinate 203,864 downwards.
TTAGCAGAATGGACAGACAGTCAGGATGATAGTAATTGACTGAAACAGGACATGGATATTTTAGCAGAATGGATAGACAGTCAGGATGATAGTAATTGACTGAAACAGGACATTGATAGTTTTGCAGAATGGACAGACAGTCAGGATGATAGTAATTGACTTAAACAGGACATGGATAGTTTAGCAGAATGGACAGACAGTCAGGATGATAGTAATTGACTGAAACAGGACATTGATAGTTTAGCAGAATGGACAGACAGTCAGGATGATAGTAATTGACTGAAACAGGACATTGATAGATTAGCAGAATGGAAAGACAGTCAGGATGATAGTAATTGACTGAAACAGGACATTGATAGTTTAGCAGAATGGACAGACAGTCAGGATGATAGTAATTGACTGAAACAGGACATGGATAGTTTAGCAGAATGGACAGACAGTCAGGATGATAGTAATTGACTGAAACAGGACATTGATAGTTTAGCAGAATGGACAGACAGTCAGGATGATAGTAATTGACTGAAACAGGACATTGATAGTTTAGCAGAATGGACAGACAGTCAGTATGATAGTAATTGACTGAAACTGGACATTGATAGTTTAGCAGAACGCACAGAGAGTCAGGATGATAGTAATTGACTGAAACAGGGCATGGATAGTTTAGCAGAATGGACAGACAGTCAGGATGATAGTAATTGACTGAAACAGGACATGGATAGTTTAGCAGAATGGACAGACAGTCAGGATGATAGTAATTGACTGAAACAGGACATTGAAAGTTTAGCAGAATGGACAGACAGTCACGATGATAGTAATTGACTGAAACAGGACATGGATAGTTTAGCAGAATGGACAGACAGTCAGGATGATAGTAATTGACTGAAACAGGACATGGATAGTTTAGCAAAATGGACAGACAGTCAGGATGATAGTAATTGACTGAAACAGGACATGGATAGTTTAGCAGAATGGACAGACAGTCAGGATGATAGTAATTGACTGAAACAGGACATGGATAGTTTAGCAGAATGGACAGAGAGTCAGGATGATAGTAATTGACTGAAACAGGACATGGATAGTTTAGCAGAATGGACAGACAGTCAGGATGATAGTAATTGACTGAAACAGGACATTGATATTTTAGCAGAATGGACAGACAGTCAGGATGATAGTAATTGACTGAAACAGGACATGGATAGTTTAGCAGAATTGACAGACAGTCAGGATGATAGTAATTGACGGAAACAGGACATGGATAGTTTAGCAGAATGGACAGACAGTCAGGATGATAGTAATTGACTGAAACAGGACATGGATAGTTTAGCAGAATGGACAGACAGTCAGGATGATAGTAATTGACTGAAACAGGACATTGATAGTTTAGCAGAATGGACAGACAGTCAGGATGATAGTAATTGACTGAAACAGGACATTGATAGTTTAGCAGAATGGACAGACAGTCAGGATGATAGTAATTGACTGAAACAGGACATGGATAGTTTAGCAGAATGGACAGACAGTCAGGATGATAGTAATTGACTGAAACAGGACATTGATAGTTTAGCAGAATGGACAGACAGTCAGGATGATAGTAATTGACTTAAACAGGACATGGATAGTTTAGCAGAATGGACAGACAGTCAGGATGATAGTAATTGACTGAAACAGGACATTGAAAGTTTAGCAGAATGGACAGACAGTCACGATGATAGTAATTGACTGAAACAGGACATGGATAGTTTAGCAGAATGGACAGACAGTCAGGATGATAGTAATTGACTGAAACAGGACATTGATAGTTTAGCAGAATGGACAGACAGTCAGGATGATAGTAATTGACTGAAACAGGACATTGATAGTTTAGCAGAATGGACAGACAGTCAGGATGATAGTAATTGACTGAAACAGGACATTGATAGTTTAGCAGAATGGACAGACAGTCAGGATGATAGTAATTGACTGAAACAGGACATGGATAGTTTAGCAGAATGGACAGACAGTCAGGATGATAGTAATTGACTGAAACAGGACATGGATAGTTTAGCAGAATGGACAGACAGTCACGATGATAGTAATTGACTGAAACAGGACATGGATAGTTTAGCAGAATGGACAGACAGTCAGGATGATAGTAATTGACTGAAACAGGACATTGATAGTTTAGCAGAATGGACAGACAGTCAGGATGATAGTAATTGACTGAAACAGGACATGGATAGTTTAGCAGAATGGACAGACAGTCAGGATGATAGTAATTGACTGAAACAGGACATTGATAGTTTAGCAGAATGGACAGACAGTCAGGATGATAGTAATTGACTGAAACATGACATTGATAGATTAGCAGAATGGACAGACAGTCAGGATGATAGTAATTGACTGAAACAGGACATTGATAGTTTAGCAGAATGGACAGACAGTCAGGATGATAGTAATTGACTGAAACAGGACATGGATAGTTTTAGCAGAATGGACAGACAGTCACGATGATAGTAATTGACTGAAACAGGACATGGATAGTTTAGCAGAATGGACAGACAGTCAGGATGATAGTAATTGACTGAAACAGGACATTGATAGTTTAGCAGAATGGACAGACAGTCAGGATGATAGTAATTGACTGAAACAGGACATTGATAGTTTAGCAGAATGGATAGACAGTCAGGATGATAGTAATTGACTGAAACAGGACATGGATAGTTTCGCAGAATGGACAGAGAGTCAGGATGATAGTAATTGACTGAAACAGGACATTGATAGTTTAGCAGAATGGATAGACAGTCAGGATGATAGTAATTGACTTAAACAGGACATGGATAGTTTAGCAGAATGGACAGACAGTCAGGATGATAGTAATTGACTGAAACAGGACATTGATAGTTTAGCAGAATGGACAGACAGTCACGATGATAGTAATTGACTGAAACAGGACATGGATAGTTTAGCAGAATGGACAGACAGTCAGGATGATAGTAATTGACTGAAACAGGACATTGATAGTTTAGCAGAATGGACAGACAGTCAGGATGATAGTAATTGACTGAAACAGGACATTGATAGTTTAGCAGAATGGACAGACAGTCAGGATGATAGTAATTGACTGAAACAGGACATGGATAGTTTAGCAGAATGGACAGACAGTCAGGATGATAGTAATTGACTGAAACAGGACATTGATAGTTTAGCAGAATGGACAGACAGTCAGGATGATAGTAATTGACTGAAACAGGACATAGATAATTAGAATAGACAGAGGATCAGGATGATAGTAATTGACTGAAACAGGACATAGATAATTAGAATAGACAGAGGATCAGGATGATAGTAATTGACTGAAAAAGGACATAGATAATTAGAATGGTCAGAGGATCAGGATGATAGTAATTGACTGAAAAAGGACAAAGATAATTAGAATAGACAGAGGATCAGGATGATAGTAATTGACTGAAAAAGGACATAGATAATTAGAATAGACAGAGGATCAGGATGATAGTAATTGACTGAAACAGGACAATGATAGTTTAGCAGAATGGACAGACAGTCAAAATGAGATTAATTGACTGAAACAGGACATTGATAGTTTAGCAGAATGGACAGACAGTCAGGATGATAGTAATTGACTGAAACAGGACATTGATAGTTTAGCAGAATGGACAGACAGTCAGGATGATAGTAATTGACTGAAACAGGACATTGATAGTTTAGCAGAATGGACAGACAGTCAGGATGATAGTAATTGACTGAAACAGGACATTGATAGTTTAGCAGAATGGACAGACAGTCAGGATGATAGTAATTGACTGAAACAGGACATTGATAGTTTAGCAGAATGGACAGACAGTCAGGATGATAGTAATTGACTGAAACAGGACATGGATAGTTTGGCAGAATGGACAGACAGTCAGGATGATAGTAATTGACTGAAACAGGACATTGATAAATTAGCAGAATGGACAGACAGTCAGGATGATAGTAATTGACTGAAACAGGACATGGATAGTTTAGCAAAATGGACAGACAGTCAGGATGATAGTAATTGACTGAAACAGGACATGGATAGTTTAGCAAAATGGACAGACAGTCAGGATGATAGTAATTGACTGAAACAGGACATGGATAGTTTAGCAGAATGGACAGACAGTCAGGATGATAGTAATTGACTGAAACAGGACATTGATAGTTTAGCAGAATGGACAGACAGTCAGGATGATAGTAATTGACTGAAACAGGACATTGATAGTTTAGCAGAATGGACAGACAGTCAGGATGATAGTAATTGACTGAAACAGGACATGGATAGTTTAGCAGAATGGATAGACAGTCAGGATGATAGTAATTGACTGAAACAGGACATTGATAGTTTTGCAGAATGGACAGACAGTCAGGATGATAGTAATTGACTTAAACAGGACATGGATAGTTTAGCAGAATGGACAGACAGTCAGGATGATAGTAATTGACTGAAACAGGACATTGATAGTTTAGCAGAATGGACAGACAGTCAGGATGATAGTAATTGACTGAAACAGGACATTGATAGATTAGCAGAATGGACAGACAGTCAGGATGATAGTAATTGACTGAAACAGGACATTGATAGTTTAGCAGAATGGACAGACAGTCAGGATGATAGTAATTGACTGAAACAGGACATGGATAGTTTAGCAGAATGGACAGACAGTCAGGATGATAGTAATTGACTGAAACAGGACATTGATAGTTTAGCAGAATGGACAGACAGTCAGGATGATAGTAATTGACTGAAACTGGACATTGATAGTTTAGCAGAATGCACAGAGAGTCAGGATGATAGTAATTGACTGAAACAGGGCATGGATAGTTTAGCAGAATGGACAGACAGTCAGGATGATAGTAATTGACTGAAACAGGACATGGATAGTTTAGCAGAATGGACAGACAGTCAGGATGATAGTAATTGACTGAAACAGGACATTGAAAGTTTAGCAGAATGGACAGACAGTCACGATGATAGTAATTGACTGAAACAGGACATGGATAGTTTAGCAGAATGGACAGACAGTCAGGATGATAGTAATTGACTGAAACAGGACATGGATAGTTTAGCAAAATGGACAGACAGTCAGGATGATAGTAATTGACTGAAACAGGACATTGATAGTTTAGCAGAATGGACAGACAGTCAGGATGATAGTAATTGACTGAAACAGGACATGGATAGTTTAGCAGAATGGACAGACAGTCAGGATGATAGTAATTGACTGAAACAGGACATGGATAGTTTAGCAGAATGGACAGACAGTCAGGATGATAGTAATTGACTGAAACAGGACATTGATATTTTAGCAGAATGGACAGACAGTCAGGATGATAGTAATTGACTGAAACAGGACATGGATAGTTCAGCAGAATTGACAGACAGTCAGGATGATAGTAATTGACTGAAACAGGACATGGATAGTTTAGCAGAATGGACAGACAGTCAGGATGATAGTAATTGACTGAAACAGGACATGGATAGTTTAGCAGAATGGACAGACAGTCAGGATGATAGTAATTGACTGAAACAGGACATTGATAGTTTAGCAGAATGGACAGACAGTCAGGATGATAGTAATTGACTGAAACAGGACATTGATAGTTTAGCAGAATGGACAGACAGTCAGGATGATAGTAATTGACTGAAACAGGACATGGATAGTTTAGCAGAATGGACAGACAGTCAGGATGATAGTAATTGAATGAAACAGGACATGGATAGTTTAGCAGAATGGATAGACAGTCAGGATGATAGTAATTGACTGAAACAGGACATTGATAGTTTAGCAGAATGGACAGACAGTCAGGATGATAGTAATTGACTTAAACAGGACATGGATACTTTAGCAGAATGGACAGACAGTCAGGATGATAGTAATTGACTGAAACAGGACATTGAAAGTTTAGCAGAATGGACAGACAGTCACGATGATAGTAATTGACTGAAACAGGACATGGATAGTTTAGCAGAATGGACAGACAGTCAGGATGATAGTAATTGACTGAAACAGGACATTGATAGTTTAGCAGAATGGACAGACAGTCAGGATGATAGTAATTGACTGAAACAGGACATTGATAGTTTAGCAGAATGGACAGACAGTCAGGATGATAGTAATTGACTGAAACAGGACATTGATAGTTTAGCAGAATGGACAGACAGTCAGGATGATAGTAATTGACTGAAACAGGACATGGATAGTTTAGCAGAATGGACAGACAGTCAGGATGATAGTAATTGACTGAAACAGGACATGGATAGTTTAGCAGAATGGACAGACAGTCACGATGATAGTAATTGACTGAAACAGGACATGGATAGTTTAGCAGAATGGACAGACAGTCAGGATGATAGTAATTGACTGAAACAGGACATTGATAGTTTAGCAGAATGGACAGACAGTCAGGATGATAGTAATTGACTGAAACAGGACATGGATAGTTTAGCAGAATGGACAGACAGTCAGGATGATAGTAATTGACTGAAACAGGACATTGATAGTTTAGCAGAATGGACAGACAGTCAGGATGATAGTAATTGACTGAAACAGGACATTGATAGTTTAGCAGAATGGACAGACAGTCAGGATGATAGTAATTGACTGAAACAGGACATTGATAGTTTAGCAGAATGGACAGACAGTCAGGATGATAGTAATTGACTGAAACAGGACATGGATAGTTTAGCAGAATGGACAGACAGTCACGATGATAGTAATTGACTGAAACAGGACATGGATAGTTTAGCAGAATGGACAGACAGTCAGGATGATAGTAATTGACTGAAACAGGACATTGATAGTTTAGCAGAATGGACAGACAGTCAGGATGATAGTAATTGACTGAAACAGGACATTGATAGTTTAGCAGAATGGATAGACAGTCAGGATGATAGTAATTGACTGAAACAGGACATGGATAGTTTCGCAGAATGGACAGAGAGTCAGGATGATAGTAATTGACTGAAACAGGACATTGATAGTTTAGCAGAATGGATAGACAGTCAGGATGATAGTAATTTACTTAAACAGGACATGGATAGTTTAGCAGAATGGACAGACAGTCAGGATGATAGTAATTGACTGAAACAGGACATTGATAGTTTAGCAGAATGGACAGACAGTCACGATGATAGTAATTGACTGAAACAGGACATGGAAAGTTTAGCAGAATGGACAGACAGTCAGGATGATAGTAATTGACTGAAACAGGACATTGATAGTTTAGCAGAATGGACAGACAGTCAGGATGATAGTAATTGACTGAAACAGGACATTGATAGTTTAGCAGAATGGACAGACAGTCAGGATGATAGTAATTGACTGAAACAGGACATGGATAGTTTAGCAGAATGGACAGACAGTCAGGATGATAGTAATTGACTGAAACAGGACATTGATAGTTTAGCAGAATGGACAGACAGTCAGGATGATAGTAATTGACTGAAACAGGACATTGATAGTTTAGCAGAATGGATAGACAGTCAGGATGATAGTAATTGACTGAAACAGGACATGGATAGTTTCGCAGAATGGACAGAGAGTCAGGATGATAGTAATTGACTGAAACAGGACATTGATAGTTTAGCAGAATGGATAGACAGTCAGGATGATAGTAATTTACTTAAACAGGACATGGATAGTTTAGCAGAATGGACAGACAGTCAGGATGATAGTAATTGACTGAAACAGGACATTGATAGTTTAGCAGAATGGACAGACAGTCACGATGATAGTAATTGACTGAAACAGGACATGGAAAGTTTAGCAGAATGGACAGACAGTCAGGATGATAGTAATTGACTGAAACAGGACATTGATAGTTTAGCAGAATGGACAGACAGTCAGGATGATAGTAATTGACTGAAACAGGACATTGATAGTTTAGCAGAATGGACAGACAGTCAGGATGATAGTAATTGACTGAAACAGGACATTGATAGTTTAGCAGAATGGATAGACAGTCAGGATGATAGTAATTGACTGAAACAGGACATTGATAGTTTAGCAGAATGGACAGACAGTCAGGATGATAGTAATTGACTGAAACAGGACATAGATAATTAGAATAGACAGAGGATCAGGATGATAGTAATTGACTGAAACAGGACATAGATAATTAGAATGGTCAGAGGATCAGGATGATAGTAATTGACTGAAACAGGACATAGATAATTAGAATGGTCAGAGGATCAGGATGATAGTAATTGACTGAAACAGGACATTGATAATTAGAATAGACAGAGGATCAGGATGATAGTAATTGACTGAAACAGGACATAGATAATTAGAATAGACAGAGGATCAGGATGATAGTAATTGACTGAAACAGGACATAGATAATCAGAATAGACAGAGGATCAGGATGATAGTAATTGACTGAAACAGGACATTGATAAATTAGCAGAATGGACAGACAGTCAGGATGATAGTAATTGACTGAAACAGGACATGGATAGTTTAGCAAAATGGACAGACAGTCAGGATGATAGTAATTGACTGAAACAGGACATGGATAGTTTAGCAAAATGGACAGACAGTCAGGATGATAGTAATTGACTGAAACAGGACATTGATAGTTTAGCAGAATGGACAGACAGTCAGGATGATAGTAATTGACTGAAACAGGACATGGATAGTTTAGCAGAATGGATAGACATTCAGGATGATAGTAATTGAGTGAAACAGGACATGGATAGTTTAGCAGAATGGACAGAGAGTCAGGATGATAGTAATTGACTTAAACAGGACATGGATAGTTTAGCAGAATGGACAGACAGTCAGGATGATAGTAATTGACTGAAACAGGACATTGAAAGTTTAGCAGAATGGACAGACAGTCACGATGATAGTAATTGACTGAAACATGACATGGATAGTTTAGCAGAATGGACAGACAGTCAGGATGATAGTAATTGACTGAAACAGGACATTGAAAGTTTAGCAGAATGGACAGGCAGTCAGGATGATAGTAATTGACTGAAACAGGACATTGATAGTTTAGCAGAATGGACAGACAGTCAGGATGATAGTAATTGACATAAACAGGACATGGATAGTTTAGCAGAATGGACAGACAGTCAGGATGATAGTAATTGACTGAAACAGGACATTGAAAGTTTAGCAGAATGGACAGACAGTCACGATGATAGTAATTGACTGAAACAGGACATGGATAGTATAGCAGAATGGACAGACAGTCAGGATGATAGTAATTGACTGAAACAGGACATTGATAGTTTAGCAGAATGGACAGACAGTCAGGATGATAGTAATTGACTGAAACAGGACATTGATAGTTTAGCAGAATGGACAGACAGTCACGATGATAGTAATTGACTGAAACAGGACATGGATAGTTTAGCAGAATGGACAGACAGTCTGGATGATAGTAATTGACTGAAACAGGACATTGATAGTTTAGCAGAATGGCCAGACAGTCAGGATGATAGTAATTGACTGAAACAGGACATTGATAGTTTAGCAGAATGGATAGACTTTCAGGATGATAGTAATTGACTGAAACAGGACATTGATAGTTTAGCAGAATGGATAGACAGTCAGGATGATAGTAATTGACTGAAACTGGACATTGATAGGTTAGCAGAGTGGACAGACAGTCAGGATGATAGTTATTGACTGACACAGGACATTGATAGTTTAGCAGAATGGACAGACAGTCAGGATGATCGTAATTGACTGTAGCAGGACATTGATAGTTTAGCAGAATGGACAGACAGTCAGGATGATAGTAATTGACTGAAACAGGACATTGATAGTTCAGCAGAATGGACAGACAGTCACGATGATAGTAATTGACTGAAACAGGACATGGATAGTATAGCAGAATGGACAGACAGTCAGGATGATAGTAATTGACTGAAACAGGACATTGATAGTTTAGCAGAATGGACAGACAGTCAGGATGATAGTAATTGACTGAAACAGGACATTGAAAGTTTAGCAGAATGGACAGACAGTCACGATGATAGTAATTGACTGAAACAGGACATGGATAGTATAGCAGAATGGACAGACAGTCAGGATGATAGTAATTGACTGACACAGGACATTGATAGTTTAGCAGAATGGACAGACAGTCAGGATGATAGTAATTGACTGAAACAGGACATTGATAGTTTAGCAGAATGGACAGACAGTCACGATGATAGTAATTGACTGAAACAGGACATGGATAGTTTAGCAGAATGGACAGACAGTCTGGATGATAGTAATTGACTGAAACAGGACATTGATAGTTTAGCAGAATGGCCAGACAGTCAGGATGATAGTAATTGACTGAAACAGGACATTGATAGTTTAGCAGAATGGATAGACATTCAGGATGATAGTAATTGACTGAAACAGGACATTGATAGTTTAGCAGAATGGATAGACAGTCAGGATGATAGTAATTGACTGAAACAGGACATTGATAGGTTAGCAGAATGGACAGACAGTCAGGATGATAGTAATTGACTGACACAGGACATTGATAGTTTAGCAGAATGGACAGACAGTCAGGATGATAGTAATTGACTGAAACAGGACATTGATAGTTTAGCAGAATGGACAGACAGTCAGGATGATAGTAATTGACTGAAACAGGACATTGATAGTTTAGCAGAATGGATAGACAGTCAGGATGATAGTAATTGACTGAAACAGGACATGGATAGTTCAGCAGAATGGACAGACAGTCAGGATGATAGTAATTGACTGAAACAGGACATGGATAGTTTAGCAGAATGGACAGACAGTCAGGATGATAGTAATTGACTGAAACAGGACATTGATAGTTTAGCAGAATGGACAGACAGTCAGGATGATAGTAATTGACTGAAACAGGACATTGATAGTTTAGCAGAATGGACAGACATTCACGATGATAGTTATTGACTGAAACAGGACATGGATAGTTTAGCAGAATGGACAGACAGTCAGGATGATAGTAATTGACTGAAACAGGACATTGATAGTTTAGCAGAATGGACAGACAGTCAGGATGATAGTAATTGACTGAAACAGGACATGGATAGTTTAGCAGAATGGACAGACAGTCAGGATGATAGTAATTGACTGAAACAGGACATTGATAGTTTAGCAGAATGGACAGACAGTCAGGATGATAGTAATTGACTGAAACAGGACATTGATAGTTTAGCAGAATGGATAGACAGTCAGGATGATAGTAATTGACTGAAACAGGACATGGATAGTTTCGCAGAATGGACAGAGAGTCAGGATGATAGTAATTGACTGAAACAGGACATTGATAGTTTAGCAGAATGGACAGACAGTCAGGATGATAGTAATTGACTGAAACAGGACATGGATAGTTTCGCAGAATGGACAGACAGTCAGGATGATAGTAATTGACTGAAACAGGACATGGATAGTTTAGCAAAATGGACAGACAGTCAGGATGATAGTAATTGACTGAAACAGGACATGGATAGTTTAGCAAAATGGACAGACAGTCAGGATGATAGTAATTGACTGAAACAGGACATTGAAAGTTTAGCAGAATGGACAGACAGTCAGGATGATAGTAATTGACTGAAACAGGACATTGATAGTTTAGCAGAATGGACAGACAGTCAGGATGATAGTAATTGACTTAAACAGGACATGGATAGTTTAGCAGAATGGACAGACAGTCAGGATGATAGTAATTGACTGAAACAGGACATTGAAAGTTTAGCAGAATGGACAGACAGTCACGATGATAGTAATTGACTGAAACAGGACATGGATAGTATAGCAGAATGGACAGACAGTCAGGATGATAGTAATTGACTGAAACAGGACATTGATAGTTTGGCAGAATGGACAGACAGTCAGGATGATAGTAATTGACTGAAACAGGACATTGATAGTTTAGCAGAATGGACAGAGAGTCAGGATGATAGTAATTGACTGAAACAGGACATTGATAGTTTGGCAGAATGGACAGACAGTCTGGATGATAGTAATTGACTGAAACAGGACATTGATAGTTTAGCAGAATGGACAGACAGTCAGGATGATAGTAATTGACTGAAACAGGACATTGATAGTTTAGCAGAATGGATAGACAGTCAGGATGATAGTAATTGACTGAAACAGGACATGGATAGTTTCGCAGAATGGACAGAGAGTCAGGATGATAGTAATTGACTGAAACAGGACATTGATAGTTTAGCAGAATGGATCGACAGTCAGGATGATAGTAATTGACTTAAACAGGACATGGATAGTTTAGCAGAATGGACAGACAGTCAGGATGATAGTAATTGACTGAAACAGGACATTGATAGTTTAGCAGAATGGACAGACAGTCACGATGATAGTAATTGACTGAAACAGGACATGGATAGTTTAGCAGAATGGACAGACAGTCAGGATGATAGTAATTGACTGAAACAGGACATTGATAGTTTAGCAGAATGGACAGACAGTCAGGATGATAGTAATTGACTGAAACAGGACATGGATAGTTTAGCAGAATGGACAGACAGTCAGGATGATAGTAATTGACTGAAACAGGACATGGATAGTTTAGCAGAATGGACAGACAGTCAGGATGATAGTAATTGACTGAAACAGGACATTGATAGTTTAGCAGAATGGACAGACAGTCAGGATGATAGTAATTGACTGAAACAGGACATGGATAATTAGAATGGTCAGAGGATCAGGATGATAGTAATTGACTGAAACAGGACATAGATAATTAGAATGGTCAGAGGATCAGGATGATAGTAATTGACTGAAACAGGACATAGATAATTAGAATGGTCAGAGGATCAGGATGATAGTAATTGACTGAAACAGGACATTGATAATTAGAATAGACAGAGGATCAGGATGATAGTAATTGACTGAAACAGGACATAGATAATTAGAATAGACAGAGGATCAGGATGATAGTAATTGACTGAAACAGGACATAGATAATCAGAATAGACAGAGGATCAGGATGATAGTAATTGACTGAAACAGGACATTGATAAATTAGCAGAATGGACAGACAGTCAGGATGATAGTAATTGACTGAAACAGGACATGGATAGTTTAGCAAAATGGACAGACAGTCAGGATGATAGTAATTGACTGAAACAGGACATGGATAGTTTAGCAAAATGGACAGACAGTCAGGATGATAGTAATTGACTGAAACAGGACATTGATAGTTTAGCAGAATGGACAGACAGTCAGGATGATAGTAATTGACTGAAACAGGACATGGATAGTTTAGCAGAATGGATAGACAGTCAGGATGATAGTAATTGACTGAAACAGGACATGGATAGTTTAGCAGAATGGACAGAGAGTCAGGATGATAGTAATTGACTTAAACAGGACATGGATTGTTTAGCAGAATGGACAGACAGTCAGGATGATAGTAATTGACTGAAACAGGACATTGAAAGTTTAGCAGATTGGACAGACAGTCACGATGATAGTAATTGACTGAAACAGGACATGGATAGTTTAGCAGAATGGACAGACAGTCAGGATGATAGTAATTGACTGAAACAGGACATTGAAAGTTTAGCAGAATGGACAGACAGTCAGGATGATAGTAATTGACTGAAACAGGACATTGATAGTTTAGCAGAATGGACAGACAGTCAGGATGATAGTAATTGACTTAAACAGGACATGGATAGTTTAGCAGAATGGACAGACAGTCAGGATGATAGTAATTGACTGAAACAGGACATTGAAAGTTTAGCAGAATGGACAGTCAGTCACGATGATAGTAATTGACTGAAACAGGACATGGATAGTATAGCAGAATGGACAGACAGTCAGGATGATAGTAATTGACTGAAACAGGACATTGATAGTTTAGCAGAATGGCCAGACAGTCAGGATGATAGTAATTGACTGAAACAGGACATTGATAGTTTAGCAGAATGGATAGACTTTCAGGATGATAGTAATTGACTGAAACAGGACATTGATAGTTTAGCAGAATGGATAGACAGTCAGGATGATAGTAATTGACTGAAACTGGACATTGATAGGTTAGCAGAATGGACAGACAGTCAGGATGATAGTAATTGACTGACACAGGACATTGATAGTTTAGCAGAATGGACAGACAGTCAGGATGATAGTAATTGACTGAAACAGGACATTGATAGTTTAGCAGAATGGACAGACAGTCAGGATGATAGTAATTGACTGCAACAGGACATTGATAGTTTAGCAGAATGGACAGACAGTCACGATGATAGTAATTGACTGAAACAGGACATGGATAGTATAGCAGAATGGACAGACAGTCAGGATGATAGTAATTGACTGAAACAGGACATTGATAGTTTAGCAGAATGGACAGACAGTCAGGATGATAGTAATTGACTGAAACAGGACATTGAAAGTTTAGCAGAATGGACAGACAGTCACGATGATAGTAATTGACTGAAACAGGACATGGATAGTATAGCAGAATGGACAGACAGTCAGGATGATAGTAATTGACTGAAACAGGACATTGATAGTTTAGCAGAATGGACAGACAGTCAGGATGATAGTAATTGACTGAAACAGTACATTGATAGTTTAGCAGAATGGACAGACAGCCACGATGATAGTAATTGACTGAAACAGGACATGGATAGTTTAGCAGAATGGACAGACAGTCTGGATGATAGTAATTGACTGAAACAGGACATTGATAGTTTAGCAGAATGGCCAGACAGTCAGGATGATAGTAATTGACTGAAACAGGACGTTGATAGTTTAGCAGAATGGATAGACATTCAGGATGATAGTAATTGACTGAAACAGGACATTGATAGTTTAGCAGAATGGATAGACAGTCAGGATGATAGTAATTGACTGAAACAGGACATTGATAGGTTAGCAGAATGGACAGACAGTCAGGATGATAGTAATTGACTGACACAGGACATTGATAGTTTAGCAGAATGGACAGACAGTCAGGATGATAGTAATTGACTGAAACAGGATATTGATAGTTTAGCAGAATGGACAGACAGTCAGGATGATAGTAATTGACTGAAACAGGACATTGATAGTTTAGCAGAATGGATAGACAGTCAGGATGATAGTAATTGACTGAAACAGGACATGGATAGTTTAGCAGAATGGACAGACAGTCAGGATGATAGTAATTGACTGAAACAGGACATGGATAGTTTAGCAGAATGGACAGACAGTCAGGATGATAGTAATTGACTGAAACAGGACATTGATAGTTTAGCAGAATGGACAGACAGTCAGGATGATAGTAATTGACTGAAACAGGACATTGATAGTTTAGCAGAATGGACAGACAGTCACGATGATAGTAATTGACTGAAACAGGACATGGATAGTTTAGCAGAATGGACAGACAGTCAGGATGATAGTAATTGACTGAAACAGGACATTGATAGTTCAGCAGAATGGACAGACAGTCAGGATGATAGTAATTGACTGAAACAGGACATGGATAGTTTAGCAGAATGGACAGACAGTCAGGATGATAGTAATTGACTGAAACAGGACATTGATAGTTTAGCAGAATGGACAGACAGTCAGGATGATAGTAATTGACTGAAACAGGACATTGATAGTTTAGCAGAATGGATAGACAGTCAGGATGATAGTAATTGACTGAAACAGGACATGGATAGTTTCGCAGAATGGACAGAGAGTCAGGATGATAGTAATTGACTGAAACAGGACATTGATAGTTTAGCAGAATGGACAGACAGTCAGGATGATAGTAATTGACTGAAACAGGACATTGATAGTTTAGCAGAATGGATAGACAGTCAGGATGATAGTAATTGACTGAAACAGGACAAGGATAGTTTCGCAGAATGGACAGACAGTCAGGATGATAGTAATTGACTGAAACAGGACATTGATAGTTCAGCAGAATGGACAGACAGTCAGGATGATAGTAATTGACTGAAACAGGACATGGATAGTTTAGCAGAATGGACAGACAGTCAGGATGATAGTAATTGACTGAAACAGGACATTGATAGTTTAGCAGAATGGACAGACAGTCAGGATGATAGTAATTGACTGAAACAGGACATTGATAGTTTAGCAGAATGGATAGACAGTCAGGATGATAGTAATTGACTGAAACAGGACATGGATAGTTTCGCAGAATGGACAGAGAGTCAGGATGATAGTAATTGACTGAAACAGGACATTGATAGTTTAGCAGAATGGACAGACAGTCAGGATGATAGTAATTGACTGAAACAGGACATTGATAGTTCAGCAGAATGGACAGACAGTCAGGATGATAGTAATTGACTGAAACAGGACATGGATAGTTTAGCAGAATGGACAGACAGTCAGGATGATAGTAATTGACTGAAACAGGACATTGATAGTTTAGCAGAATGGACAGACAGTCAGGATGATAGTAATTGACTGAAACAGGACATTGATAGTTTAGCAGAATGGATAGACAGTCAGGATGATAGTAATTGACTGAAACAGGACATGGATAGTTTCGCAGAATGGACAGAGAGTCAGGATGATAGTAATTGACTGAAACAGGACATTGATAGTTTAGCAGAATGGACAGACAGTCAGGATGATAGTAATTGACTGAAACAGGACATTGATAGTTTAGCAGAATGGATAGACAGTCAGGATGATAGTAATTGACTGAAACAGGACAAGGATAGTTTCGCAGAATGGACAGACAGTCAGGATGATAGTAATTGACTGAAACAGGACATTGATAGTTCAGCAGAATGGACAGACAGTCAGGATGATAGTAATTGACTGAAACAGGACATGGATAGTTTAGCAGAATGGACAGACAGTCAGGATGATAGTAATTGACTGAAACAGGACATTGATAGTTTAGCAGAATGGACAGACAGTCAGGATGATAGTAATTGACTGAAACAGGACATTGATAGTTTAGCAGAATGGATAGACAGTCAGGATGATAGTAATTGACTGAAACAGGACATGGATAGTTTCGCAGAATGGACAGAGAGTCAGGATGATAGTAATTGACTGAAACAGGACATTGATAGTTTAGCAGAATGGACAGACAGTCAGGATGATAGTAATTGACTGAAACAGGACATTGATAGTTTAGCAGAATGGATAGACAGTCAGGATGATAGTAATTGACTGAAACAGGACAAGGATAGTTTCGCAGAATGGACAGACAGTCAGGATGATAGTAATTGACTGAAACAGGACATGGATAGTTTAGCAGAATGGATAGACAGTCAGGATGATAGTAATTGACTGAAACAGGACATTGATAGTTTAGCAGAACGGACAGAGAGTCAGGATGATAGTAATTGACTGAAACAGGACATGGATAGTTTAGCAGAATGGACAGACTGTCAGGATGATAGTAATTGACTGAAACAGGACATTGATAGTTTAGCAGAATGGACAGACAGTCAGGATGATAGTAATTGACTGAAACAGGACATTGATAGTTTAGCAGAATGGACAGACAGTCACGATGATAGTAATTGACTGAAACAGGACATGGATAGTTTAGCAGAATGGACAGACAGTCAGGATGATAGTAATTGACTGAAACAGGACATTGATAGTTTAGCAGAATGGACAGACAGTCAGGATGATAGTAATTGACTGAAACAGGACATGGATAGTTTAGCAGAATGGACAGACAGTCAGGATGATAGTAATTGACTGAAACAGGACATTGATAGTTTAGCAGAATGGACAGACAGTCAGGATGATAGTAATTGACTGAAACAGGACATTGATAGTTTAGCAGAATGGATAGACAGTCAGGATGATAGTAATTGACTGAAACAGGACATGGATAGTTTCGCAGAATGGACAGACAGGCAGGATGATAGTAATTGACTGAAACAGGACATTGATAGTTTAGCAGAATGGACAGACTGTCAGGATGATAGTAATTGACTGAAACAGGACATTGATAGTTTAGCAGAATGGATAGACAGTCAGGATGATAGTAATTGACTGAAACAGGACATTGATAGTTTAGCAGAATGGACAGACAGTCACGATGATAGTAATTGACTGAAACAGGACATGGATAGTTTAGCAGAATGGACAGACAGTCAGGATGATAGTAATTGACTGAAACAGGACATTGATAGTTTAGCAGAATGGACAGACAGTCAGGATGATAGTAATTGACTGAAACAGGACATTGATAGTTTAGCAGAATGGACAGACAGTCAGGATGATAGTAATTGACTGAAACAGGACATTGATAGTTTAGCAGAATGGATAGACAGTCAGGATGATAGTAATTGACTGAAACAGGACATGGATAGTTTCGCAGAATGGACAGACAGGCAGGATGATAGTAATTGACTGAAACAGGACATTGATAGTTTAGCAGAATGGACAGACTGTCAGGATGATAGTAATTGACTGAAACAGGACATGGATAGTTTAGCAGAATGGATAGACAGTCAGGATGATAGTAATTGACTGAAACAGGACATGGATAGTTTTGCAGAATGGACAGACAGTCAGGATGATAGTAATTGACTGAAACAGGACATTGATAGTTTAGCAGAATGGATAGACAGTCAGGATGATAGTAATTGACTTAAACAGGACATGGATAGTTTAGCAGAATGGATAGACAGTCAGGATGATAGTAATTGACTGAAACAGGACATGGATAGTTTAGCAGAATGGACAGACAGTCAGGATGATAGTAATTGACTGAAACAGGACATTGATAGTTTAGCAGAATGGACAGACAGTCAGGATGATAGTAATTGACTGAAACAGGACATGGATAGTTTCGCAGAATGGACAGAGAGTCAGGATGATAGTAATTGACTGAAACAGGACATTGATAGTTTCGCAGAATAGACAGACAGTCAGGATGATAGTAATTGACTGAAACAGGACATTGATAGTTTAGCAGAATGGACAGAGAGTCAGGATGATAGTAATTGACTGAAACAGGACATGGATAGTTTAGCAGAATGGACAGACAGTCAGGATGATAGTAATTGACTGAAACAGGACATTGATAGTTTAGCAGAATGGACAGACAGTCAGGATGATAGTAATTGACTGAAACAGGACATGGATAGTTTAGCAGAATGGACAGACAGTCAGGATGATAGTAATTGACTGAAACAGGACATTGATAGTTTAGCAGAATGGACAGACAGTCAGGATGATAGTAATTGACTGAAACAGGACATTGATAGTTTAGCAGAATGGATAGACAGTCAGGATGATAGTAATTGACTGAAACAGGACATGGATAGTTTAGCAGAATGGACAGACAATCAGGATGATAGTAATTGACTGAAACAGGACATTGATAAATTAGCAGAATGGACAGACAGTCAGGGTGATAGTAAATGACTGAAACAGGACATTGATATGTTAGCAGAATGGATAGACAGTCAGGATGATAGTAAATGTCTGAAACAGGACATTGATAAATTAGCAGAATGGACAGACAGTCAGGATGATAGTAATTGACTGAAACAGGACATTGATAAATTAGCAGAATGGACAGACAGTCAGGGTGATAGTAAATGACTGAAACAGGACATTGATAGTTTAGCAGAATGGACAGACAGTCAGGATGATAGTAAAAGACTGAAACAGGACATGGATAGTTTAGCAGAATGGACAGACAGTCAGGATGATAGTAATTGACTGAAACAGGACATTGATAGTTTAGCAAAATGGACAGAGGATCAGGATGATAGTAATTGACTGAAACAGGACATTGATAGTTTAGCAGAATGGACAGACAGTCTGGATGATAGTAATTGACTGAAACAGGACATTGATAGTTTAGCAGAATGGACAGACAGTCAGGATGATAGTAATTGACTGAAACAGGACATGGATAGTTTAACAGAATGGACAGAGAGTCAGGATGATAGTAATTGACTGAAACAGGACATTGATAGTTTAGCAGAATGGATAGACAGTCAGGATGATAGTAATTGACTGAAACAGGACATTGATAGTTTAGCAGAATGGACAGACAGTCAGGATGATAGTAATTGACTGAAACAGGACGTGGATAGTATAGCAGAATGGATAGACATCAGGATGATAGTAATTGACTGAAACAGGACATTGATAAATTAGCAGTATGGACAGACAGTCTGTATGATAGTAATTGACTGAAACAGGACATGGATAGTTTAACAGAATGGACAGAGAGTCAGGATGATAGTAATTGACTGAAACAGGACATTGATAGTTTAACAGAATGGACAGAGAGTCAGGATGATAGTAATTGACTGAAACAGGACATGGATAGTTTAGCAAAATGGACAGACAGTCAGGATGATAGTAATTGACTGAAACAGGACATTGATAGTTTAGCAGAATGGATAGACAGTCTGGATGATAGTAATTGACTGAAACAGGACATGGATAGTTTAGCAGAATGGACAGACAGTCAGGATGATAGTAATTGACTGAAACAGGACATTGATAGTTTAGCAGAATGGATAGACAGTCTGGATGATAGTAATTGACTGAAACAGGACATGGATAGTTTCGCAGAATGGACAGAGAGTCAGGATGATAGTAATTGACTGAAACAGGACATTGATAGTTTAGCAGAATGGATAGACAGTCAGGATGATAGTAATTGACTTAAGCAGGACATGGATAGTTTAGCAGAATGGACAGACAGTCAGGATGATAGTAATTGACTGAAACAGGACATTGATAGTTTAGCAGAATGGACAGACAGTCACGATGATAGTAATTGACTGAAACAGGACATGGATAGTTTAGCAGAATGGACAGACAGTCAGGATGATAGTAATTGACTGAAACAGGACATTGATAGTTTAGCAGAATGGACAGACAGTCAGGATGATAATAATTGACTGAAACAGGACATTGATAGTTTAGCAGAATGGACAGACAGTCAGGATGATAGTAATTGACTGAAACAGGACATGGATAGTTTAGCAGAATGGACAGACAGTCAGGATGATAGTAATTGACTGAAACAGGACATTGATAGTTTAGCAGAATGGACAGACAGTCAGGATGATAGTAATTGACTGAAACAGGACATAGATAATTAGAATAGACAGAGGATCAGGATGATAGTAATTGACTGAAACAGGACATAGATAATTAGAATGGTCAGAGGATCAGGATGATAGTAATTGACTGAAACAGGACATAGATAATTAGAATGGTCAGAGGATCAGGATGATAGTAATTGACTGAAACAGGACATTGATAATTAGAATAGACAGAGGATCAGGATGATAGTAATTGACTGAAACAGGACATAGATAATTAGAATAGACAGAGGATCAGGATGATAGTAATTGACTGAAACAGGACATAGATAATCAGAATAGACAGAGGATCAGGATGATAGTAATTGACTGAAACAGGACATTGATAAATTAGCAGAATGGACAGACAGTCAGGATGATAGTAATTGACTGAAACAGGACATGGATAGTTTAGCAAAATGGACAGACAGTCAGGATGATAGTAATTGACTGAAACAGGACATGGATAGTTTAGCAAAATGGACAGACAGTCAGGATGATAGTTATTGACTGAAACAGGACATTGATAGTTTAGCAGAATGGACAGACAGTCAGGATGATAGTAATTGACTGAAACAGGACATGGATAGTTTAGCAGAATGGATAGACAGTCAGGATGATAGCAATTGACTGAAACAGGACATGGATAGTTTAGCAGAATGGACAGAGAGTCAGGATGATAGTAATTGACTTAAACAGGACATGGATAGTTTTGCAGAATGGACAGACAGTCAGGATGATAGTAATTGACTGAAACAGGACATTGAAAGTTTAGCAGAATGGACAGACAGTCACGATGATAGTAATTGACTGAAACAGGACATGGATAGTTTAGCAGAATGGACAGACAGTCAGGATGATAGTAATTGACTGAAACAGGAAATTGATAGTTTAGCAGAATGGACAGACAGTCAGGATGATAGTAATTGACTGAAACAGGACATTGATAGTTTAGCAGAATGGATAGACAGTCAGGATGATAGTAATTGACTGAAACAGGACATGGATAGTTTCGCAGAATGGACAGACAGGCAGGATGATAGTAATTGACTGAAACAGGACATTGATAGTTTAGCAGAATGGACAGACTGTCAGGATGATAGTAATTGACTGAAACAGGACATTGATAGTTTAGCAGAATGGATAGACAGTCAGGATGATAGTAATTGACTGAAACAGGACATTGATAGTTTAGCAGAATGGACAGACAGTCACGATGATAGTAATTGACTGAAACAGGACATGGATAGTTTAGCAGAATGGACAGACAGTCAGGATGATAGTAATTGACTGAAACAGGACATTGATAGTTTAGCAGAATGGACAGACAGTCAGGATGATAGTAATTGACTGAAACAGGACATTGATAGTTTAGCAGAATGGACAGACAGTCAGGATGATAGTAATTGACTGAAACAGGACATTGATAGTTTAGCAGAATGGATAGACAGTCAGGATGATAGTAATTGACTGAAACAGGACATGGATAGTTTCGCAGAATGGACAGACAGGCAGGATGATAGTAATTGACTGAAACAGGACATAGATAATTAGAATAGACAGAGGATCAGGATGATAGTAATTGACTGAAACAGGACATAGATAATTAGAATGGTCAGAGGATCAGGATGATAGTAATTGACTGAAACAGGACATAGATAATTAGAATGGTCAGAGGATCAGGATGATAGTAATTGACTGAAACAGGACATTGATAATTAGAATAGACAGAGGATCAGGATGATAGTAATTGACTGAAACAGGACATAGATAATTAGAATGGTCAGAGGATCAGGATGATAGTAATTGACTGAAACAGGACATAGATAATTAGAATGGTCAGAGGATCAGGATGATAGTAATTGACTGAAACAGGATATTGATAATTAGAATAGACAGAGGATCAGGATGATAGTAATTGACTGAAACAGGACATAGATAATTAGAATAGACAGAGGATCAGGATGATAGTAATTGACTGAAACAGGACATAGATAATCAGAATAGACAGAGGAACAGGATGATAGTAATTGACTGAAACAGGACATTGATAAATTAGCAGAATGGACAGACAGTCAGGATGATAGTAATTGACTGAAACAGGACATGGATAGTTTAGCAAAATGGACAGACAGTCAGGATGATAGTAATTGACTGAAACAGGACATGGATAGTTTAGAAAAATGGACAGACAGTCAGGATGATAGTAATTGACTGAAACAGGACATTGATAGTTTAGCAGAATGGACAGACAGTCAGGATGATAGTAATTGACTGAAACAGGACATGGATAGTTTAGCAGAATGGATAGACAGTCAGGATGATAGTAATTGACTGAAACAGGACATGGATAGTTTAGCAGAATGGACAGAGAGTCAGGATGATAGTAATTGACTTAAACAGGACATGGATAGTTTAGCAGAATGGACAGACAGTCAGGATGATAGTAATTGACTGAAACAGGACATTGAAAGTTTAGCAGAATGGACAGACAGTCACGATGATAGTGATTGACTGAAACAGGACATGGATAGTTTAGCAGAATGGACAGACAGTCAGGATGATAGTAATTGACTGAAACAGGACATTGATAGTTTAGCAGAATGGACAGACAGTCAGGATGATAGTAATTGACTGAAACAGGACATTGATAGTTTAGCAGAATGGATAGACAGTCAGGATGATAGTAATTGACTGAAACAGGACATGGATAGTTTCGCAGAATGGACAGACAGGCAGGATGATAGTAATTGACTGAAACAGGACATTGATAGTTTAGCAGAATGGACAGACTGTCAGGATGATAGTAATTGACTGAAACAGGACATTGATAGTTTAGCAGAATGGATAGACAGTCAGGATGATAGTAATTGACTGAAACAGGACATTGATAGTTTAGCAGAATGGACAGACAGTCACGATGATAGTAATTGACTGAAACAGGACATGGATAGTTTAGCAGAATGGACAGACAGTCAGGATGATAGTAATTGACTGAAACAGGACATTGATAGTTTAGCAGAATGGACAGACAGTCAGGATGATAGTAATTGACTGAAACAGGACATTGATAGTTTAGCAGAATGGACAGACAGTCAGGATGATAGTAATTGACTGAAACAGGACATTGATAGTTTAGCAGAATGGATAGACAGTCAGGATGATAGTAATTGACTGAAACAGGACATGGATAGTTTCGCAGAATGGACAGACAGGCAGGATGATAGTAATTGACTGAAACAGGACATTGATAGTTTAGCAGAATGGACAGACTGTCAGGATGATAGTAATTGACTGAAACAGGACATGGATAGTTTAGCAGAATGGACAGACAGTCAGGATGATAGTAATTGACTGAAACAGGACATGGATAGTTTAGCAGAATGGACAGACAGTCAGGATGATAGTAATTGACTGAAACAGGACATTGATAGTTTAGCAGAATGGATAGAAAGTCAGGATGATAGTAATTGACTTAAACAGGACATGGATAGTTTAGCAGAATGGATAGACAGTCAGGATGATAGTTATTGACTGAAACAGGACATGGATAGTTTAGCAGAATGGACAGACAGTCAGGATGATAGTAATTGACTGAAACAGGACATTGATAGTTTAGCAGAATGGACAGACAGTCAGGATGATAGTAATTGACTGAAACAGGACATGGATAGTTTCGCAGAATGGACAGAGAGTCAGGATGATAGTAATTGACTGAAACAGGACATTGATAGTTTCGCAGAATAGACAGACAGTCAGGATGATAGTAATTGACTGAAACAGGACATTGATAGTTTAGCAGAATGGACAGAGAGTCAGGATGATAGTAATTGACTGAAACAGGACATGGATAGTTTAGCAGAATGGACAGACAGTCAGGATGATAGTAATTGACTGAAACAGGACATTGATAGTTTAGCAGAATGGACAGACAGTCAGGATGATAGTAATTGACTGAAACAGGACATGGATAGTTTAGCAGAATGGACAGACAGTCAGGATGATAGTAATTGACTGAAACAGGACATTGATAGTTTAGCAGAATGGACAGACAGTCAGGATGATAGTAATTGACTGAAACAGGACATTGATAGTTTAGCAGAATGGATAGACAGTCAGGATGATAGTAATTGACTGAAACAGGACATGGATAGTTTAGCAGAATGGACAGACAGTCAGGATGATAGTAATTGACTGAAACAGGACATTGATAAATTAGCAGAATGGACAGACAGTCAGGGTGATAGTAAATGACTGAAACAGGACATTGATAGGTTAGCAGAATGGATAGACAGTCAGGATGATAGTAAATGACTGAAACAGGACATTGATAAATTAGCAGAATGGACAGACAGTCAGGATGATAGTAATTGACTGAAACAGGACATTGATAAATTAGCAGAATGGACAGACAGTCAGGGTGATAGTAAATGACTGAAACAGGACATTGATAGTTTAGCAGAATGGACAGACAGTCAGGATGATAGTAAAAGACTGAAACAGGACATGGATAGTTTAGCAGAATGGACAGACAGTCAGGATGATAGTAATTGACTGAAACAGGACATTGATAGTTTAGCAAAATGGACAGAGGATCAGGATGATAGTAATTGACTGAAACAGGACATTGATAGTTTAGCAGAATGGACAGACAGTCTGGATGATAGTAATTGACTGAAACAGGACATTGATAGTTTAGCAGAATGGACAGACAGTCAGGATGATAGTAATTGACTGAAACAGGACATGGATAGTTTAACAGAATGGACAGAGAGTCAGGATGATAGTAATTGACTGAAACAGGACATTGATAGTTTAGCAGAATGGATAGACAGTCAGGATGATAGTAATTGACTGAAACAGGACGTGGATAGTATAGCAGAATGGATAGACATCAGGATGATAGTAATTGACTGAAACAGGACATTGATAAATTAGCAGTATGGACAGACAGTCTGTATGATAGTAATTGACTGAAACAGGACATGGATAGTTTAACAGAATGGACAGAGAGTCAGGATGATAGTAATTGACTGAAACAGGACATTGATAGTTTAACAGAATGGACAGACAGTCAGGATGATAGTAATTGACTGAAACAGGACATGGATAGTTTAGCAAAATGGACAGACAGTCAGGATGATAGTAATTGACTGAAACAGGACATTGATAGTTTAGCAGAATGGACAGACAGTCAGGATGATAGTAATTGACTGAAACAGGACATTGATAGTTTAGCAGAATGGATAGACAGTCTGGATGATAGTAATTGACTGAAACAGGACATGGATAGTTTCGCAGAATGGACAGAGAGTCAGGATGATAGTAATTGACTGAAACAGGACATGGATAGTTTAGCAGAATGGACAGACAGTCAGGATGATAGTAATTGACTGAAACAGGACATTGATAGTTTAGCAGAATGGACAGACAGTCACGATGATAGTAATTGACTGAAACAGGACATGGATAGTTTAGCAGAATGGACAGACAGTCAGGATGATAGTAATTGACTGAAACAGGACATTGATAGTTTAGCAGAATGGACAGACAGTCAGGATGATAGTAATTGACTGAAACAGGACATTGATAGTTTAGCAGAATGGACAGACAGTCAGGATGATAGTAATTGACTGAAACAGGACATGGATAGTTTAGCAGAATGGACAGACAGTCAGGATGATAGTAATTGACTGAAACAGGACATAGATAATTAGAATAGACAGAGGATCAGGATGATAGTAATTGACTGAAACAGGACATAGATAATTAGAATGGTCAGAGGATCAGGATGATAGTAATTGACTGAAACAGGACATAGATAATTAGAATGGTCAGAGGATCAGGATGATAGTAATTGACTGAAACAGGACATTGATAATTAGAATAGACAGAGGATCAGGATGATAGTAATTGACTGAAACAGGACATAGATAATTAGAATAGACAGAGGATCAGGATGATAGTAATTGACTGAAACAGGACATAGATAATCAGAATAGACAGAGGATCAGGATGATAGTAATTGACTGAAACAGGACATTGATAAATTAGCAGAATGGACAGACAGTCAGGATGATAGTAATTGACTGAAACAGGACATGGATAGTTTAGCAAAATGGACAGACAGTCAGGATGATAGTAATTGACTGAAACAGGACATGGATAGTTTAGCAAAATGGACAGACAGTCAGGATGATAGTAATTGACTGAAACAGGACATTGATAGTTTAGCAGAATGGACAGACAGTCAGGATGATAGTAATTGACTGAAACAGGACATGGATAGTTTAGCAGAATGGATAGACAGTCAGGATGATAGTAATAGACTGAAACAGGACATGGATAGTTTAGCAGAATGGACAGAGAGTCAGGATGATAGTAATTGACTTAAACAGGACATGGATAGTTTAGCAGAAGGGACAGACAGTCAGGATGATAGTAATTGACTGAAACAGGACATTGAAAGTTTAGCAGAATGGACAGACAGTCACGATGATAGTAATTAACTGAAACAGGACATGGATAGTTTAGCAGAATGGACAGACAGTCAGGATGATAGTAATTGACTGAAACAGGACATTGAAAGTTTAGCAGAATGGACAGACAGTCAGGATGATAGTAATTGACTGAAACAGGACATTGATAGTTTAGCAGAATGGACAGACAGTCAGGATGATAGTAATTGACTTAAACAGGACATGGATAGTTTAGCAGAATGGACAGACAGTCAGGATGATAGTAATTGACTGAAACAGGACATTGAAAGTTTAGCAGAATGGACAGACAGTCACGATGATAGTAATTGACTGAAACAGGACATGGATAGTATAGCAGAATGGACAGACAGTCAGGATGATAGTAATTGACTGAAACAGGACATTGATAGTTTAGCAGAATGGACAGACAGTCAGGATGATAGTAATTGACTGAAACAGGACATTGATAGTTTAGCAGAATGGACAGACAGTCAGGATGATAGTAATTGACTGAAACAGGACATTGATAGTTTAGCAGAATGGATAGACAGTCTGGATGATAGTAATTGACTGAAACAGGACATGGATAGTTTAGCAGAATGGACAGACAGTCAGGATGATAGTAATTGACTGAAACAGGACATTGATAGTTTAGCAGAATGGATAGACAGTCTGGATGATAGTAATTGACTGAAACAGGACATGGATAGTTTCGCAGAATGGACAGAGAGTCAGGATGATAGTAATTGACTGAAACAGGACATTGATAGTTTAGCAGAATGGACAGACAGTCAGGATGATAGTAATTGACTGAAACAGGACATGGATAGTTTAGCAGAATGGACAGACAGTCAGGATGATAGTAATTGACTGAAACAGGACATTGATAGTTTAGCAGAATGGACAGACAGTCAGGATGATAGTAATTGACTGAAACAGGACATTGATAGTTTAGCAGAATGGACAGACAGTCACGATGATAGTAATTGACTGAAACAGGACATGGATAGTTTAGCAGAATGGACAGACAGTCAGGATGATAGTAATTGACTGAAACAGGACATTGATAGTTTAGCAGAATGGACAGACAGTCAGGATGATAGTAATTGACTGAAACAGGACATTGATAGTTTAGCAGAATGGACAGACAGTCAGGATGATAGTAATTGACTGAAACAGGACATGGATAGTTTAGCAGAATGGATAGACAGTCAGGATGATAGTAATTGACTGAAACAGGACATTGATAGTTTAGCAGAATGGACAGACAGTCAGGATAATAGTAATTGACTGAAACAGGACATAGATAATTAGAATAGACAGAGGATCAGGATGATAGTAATTGACTGAAACAGGACATAGATAATTAGAATGGTCAGAGGATCAGGATGATAGTAATTGACTGAAACAGGACATAGATAATTAGAATGGTCAGAGGATCAGGATGATAGTAATTGACTGAAACAGGACATTGATAATTAGAATAGACAGAGGATCAGGATGATAGTAATTGACTGAAACAGGACATAGATAATTAGAATAGACAGAGGATCAGGATGATAGTAATTGACTGAAACAGGACATAGATAATCAGAATAGACAGAGGATCAGGATGATAGTAATTGACTGAAACAGGACATTGATAAATTAGCAGAATGGACAGACAGTCAGGATGATAGTAATTGACTGAAACAGGACATGGATAGTTTAGCCAAATGGACAGACAGTCAGGATGATAGTAATTGACTGAAACAGGACATGGATAGTTTAGCAAAATGGACAGACAGTCAGGATGATAGTAATTGACTGAAACAGGACATTGATAGTTTAGCAAAATGGACAGACAGTCAGGATGATAGTAATTGACTGAAACAGGACATGGATAGTTTAGCAGAATGGATAGACAGTCAGGATGATAGTAATTGACTGAAACAGGACATGGATAGTTTAGCAGAATGGACAGAGAGTCAGGATGATAGTAATTGACTTAAACAGGACATGGATAGTTTAGCAGAATGGACAGACAGTCAGGATGATAGTAATTGACTGAAACAGGACATTGAAAGTTTAGCAGAATGGACAGACAGTCACGATGATAGTAATTGACTGAAACAGGACATGGATAGTTTAGCAGAATGGACAGACAGTCAGGATGATAGTAATTGACTGAAACAGGACATTGAAAGTTTAGCAGAATGGACAGACAGTCAGGATGATAGTAATTGACTGAAACAGGACATTGATAGTTTAGCAGAATGGACAGACAGTCAGGATGATAGTAATTGAATTAAACAGGACATGGATAGTTTAGCAGAATGGACAGACAGTCAGGATGATAGTAATTGACTGAAACAGGACATTGAAAGTTTAGCAGAATGGACAGACAGTCACGATGATAGTAATTGACTGAAACAGGACATGGATAGTATAGCAGAATGGACAGACAGTCAGGATGATAGTAATTGACTGAAACAGGACATTGATAGTTTAGCAGAATGGACAGACAGTCAGGATGATAGTAATTGACTGAAACAGGACATTGATAGTTTAGCAGAATGGACAGACAGTCACGATGATAGTAATTGACTGAAACAGGACATGGATAGTTTAGCAGAATGGACAGACAGTCTGGATGATAGTAATTGACTGAAACAGGACATTGATAGTTTAGCAGAATGGCCAGACAGTCAGGATGATAGTAATTGACTGAAACAGGACATTGATAGTTTAGCAGAATGGATAGACTTTCAGGATGATAGTAATTGACTGAAACAGGACATTGATAGTTTAGCAGAATGGACAGACAGTCAGGATGATAGTAATTGACTGAAACTGGACATTGATAGGTTAGCAGAATGGACAGACAGTCAGGATGATAGTAATTGACTGACACAGGACATTGATAGATTAGCAGAATGGACAGACAGTCAGGATGATAGTAATTGACTGAAACAGGACATTGATAATTTAGCAGAATGGACAGACAGTCAGGATGATAGTAATTGACTGAAACAGGACATTGATAATTTAGCAGAATGGACAGACAGTCACGATGATAGTAATTGACTGAAACAGGACATGGATAGTATAGCAGAATGGACAGACAGTCAGGATGATAGTAATTGACTGAAACAGGACATTGATAGTTTCGCAGAATAGAAAGACAGTCAGGATGATAGTAATTGACTGAAACAGGACATTGATAGTTTAGCAGAATGGACAGACAGTCAGGATGATAGTAATTGACTGAAACAGAACATTGATAGTTTAGCAGAATGGACAGACAGTCAGGATGATAGTAATTGACTGAAACAGGACATGAATAGTTTAGCAGAATGGATAGACAGTCTGGATGATAGTAATTGACTGAAACAGGACATTGATAGTTTAGCAGAATGGACAGACAGTCAGGATGATAGTAATTGACTGAAACAGGACATTGATAAATTAGCAGAATGGACAGACAGTCAGGATGATAGTAATTGACTGAAACAGGACATGGATAGATTAGCAGAATGGACAGAGAGTCAGGATGATAGTAATTGACTGAAACAGGACATGGATAGTTTAACAGAATGGACAGAGAGTCAGAATGATAGTAATTGACTGAAACAGGACATTGATAGTTTAGCAGAATGGACAGACAGTCAGGATGATAGTAATTGACTGAAACAGGACATTGATAGTTTAGCCGAATGGACAGACAGTCAGGATGATAGTAATTGACTGAAACAGGACATTGATAGTTTAGCAGAATGGATCGACAGTCAGGATGATAGTAATTGACTGAAACAGGACATGGATAGTTTAGCAGAATGGATCGACATCGGGATGATAGTAATTGACTGAAACAGGACATTGATAATTTAGCAGAATGGACAGTGAGTCTGTATGATAGTAATTGACTGAAACAGGACATGGATAGTTTAGCAGAATGGACTGACAGTCAGGATGATAGTAATTGACTGAAACAGGACATTGATAGTTTAGCAGAATGGACAGACAGTCAGGATGATAGTAATTGACTGAAACAGGACATTGATAGTTTAGCAGAATGGACAGACAGTCAGGATGATAGTAATTGACTGAAACAGGACATGGATAGATTAGCAGAATGGACAGACAGTCAGGATGATAGTAATTGACTAAAACAGGACATTGATAGTTTAGCAGAATGGACAGACAGTCAGGATGATAGTAAATGACTGAAACAGGACATTGATAGTTTAGCAGAATGGACAGACAGTCAGGATGATAGTAATTGACTGAAACAGGACATGGATAGATTAGCAGAATGGACAGACAGTCAGGATGATAGTAATTGACTGAAACAGGACATTGATAGTTTAGCAGAATGGACAGACAGTCAGGATGATAGTAATTGACTGAAACAGGACATGGATAGTTTAGCAGAATGGACAGACAGTCAGGATGATAGTAATTGACTGAAACAGGACATTGATAGTTTAGCAGAATGGACAGACAGTCAGGATGATAGTAATTGACTGAAACAGGACATTGATAGTTTAGCAGAATGGACAGACAGTCAGGATGATAGTAATTGACTGAAACAGGACATGGATAGATTAGCAGAATGGACAGACAGTCAGGATGATAGTAATTGACTGAAACAGGACATTGATAGTTTAGCAGAATGGACAGACAGTCAGGATGATAGCAAATGACTGAAACAGGACATTGATAGTTTAGCAGAATGGACAGACAGTCAGGATGATAGTAATTGACTGAAACAGGACATTGATAGTTTAGCAGAATGGACAGACAGTCAGGATGATAGTAATTGACTGAAACAGGACATGGATAGTTTAGCAGAATTGACAGACAGTCAGGATGATAGTAATTGACTGAAACAGGACATTGATAAATTAGCAGAATGGACAGACAGTCAGGATGATAGTAATTGACTGAAACAGGACATGGATAATTTAGCAGAATGGACAGACAGTCAGGATGATAGTAAATGACTGAAACAGGACATGGATAGTTTAGCAGAATGGACAGACAGTCAGGATGATAGTAATTGACTGAAACAGGACATTGATAAATTAGCAGAATGGACAGACAGTCAGGATGATAGTAATTGACTGAAACAGAACATTGATAGTTTAGCAGAATGGACAGACAGTCAGGATGATAGTAATTGACTGAAACAGGACATGAATAGTTTAGCAGAATGGATAGACAGTCTGGATGATAGTAATTGACTGAAACAGGACATTGATAGTTTAGCAGAATGGACAGACAGTCAGGATGATAGTAATTGACTGAAACAGGACATTGATAAATTAGCAGAATGGACAGACAGTCAGGATGATAGTAATTGACTGAAACAGGACATGGATAGATTAGCAGAATGGACAGAGAGTCAGGATGATAGTAATTGACTGAAACAGGACATGGATAGTTTAACAGAATGGACAGAGAGTCAGAATGATAGTAATTGACTGAAACAGGACATTGATAGTTTAGCAGAATGGACAGACAGTCAGGATGATAGTAATTGACTGAAACAGGACATTGATAGTTTAGCCGAATGGACAGACAGTCAGGATGATAGTAATTGACTGAAACAGGACATTGATAGTTTAGCAGAATGGATCGACAGTCAGGATGATAGTAATTGACTGAAACAGGACATGGATAGCTTAGCAGAATGGATCGACATCGGGATGATAGTAATTGACTGAAACAGGACATTGATAATTTAGCAGAATGGACAGAGAGTCTGTATGATAGTAATTGACTGAAACAGGACATGGATAGTTTAGCAGAATGGACTGACAGTCAGGATGATAGTAATTGACTGAAACAGGACATTGATAGTTTAGCAGAATGGACAGACAGTCAGGATGATAGTAATTGACTGAAACAGGACATTGATAGTTTAGCATGATGGACAGATAGTCAGGATGATAGTAATTGACTGAAACAGGACATGGATAGATTAGCAGAATGGACAGACAGTCAGGATGATAGTAATTGACTAAAACAGGACATTGATAGTTTAGCAGAATGGACAGACAGTCAGGATGATAGTAAATGACTGAAACAGGACATTGATAGTTTAGCAGAATGGACAGACAGTCAGGATGATAGTAATTGACTGAAACAGGACATGGATAGATTAGCAGAATGGACAGACAGTCAGGATGATAGTAATTGACTGAAACAGGACATTGATAGTTTAGCAGAATGGACAGACAGTCAGGATGATAGTAATTGACTGAAACAGGACATGGATAGTTTAGCAGAATGGACAGACAGTCAGGATGATAGTAATTGACTGAAACAGGACATTGATAGTTCAGCAGAATGGACAGACAGTCAGGATGATAGTAATTGACTGAAACAGGACATTGATAGTTTAGCAGAATGGACAGACAGTCAGGATGATAGTAATTGACTGAAACAGGACATGGATAGATTAGCAGAATGGACAGACAGTCAGGATGATAGTAATTGACTGAAACAGGACATTGATAGTTTAGCAGAATGGACAGACAGTCAGGATGATAGTAAATGACTGAAACAGGACATTGATAGTTTAGCAGAATGGACAGACAGTCAGGATGATAGTAATTGACTGAAACAGGACATTGATAGTTTAGCAGAATGGACAGACAGTCAGGATGATAGTAATTGACTGAAACAGGACATGGATAGTTTAGCAGAATTGACAGAAGTCAGGATGATAGTAATTGACTGAAACAGGAAATGGATAGTTTAGCAGAATGGACAGACAGTCAGGATGATAGTAATTGACTGAAACAGGACATTGATAGTTTAGCAGAATGGACAGACAGTCAGGATGATAGTAATTGACTGAAACAGGACATGGATAGTTTAGCAGAATTGACAGACAGTCAGGATGATAGTAATTGACTGAAACAGGACATTGATAGTTTAGCAGAATGGACAGACAGTCAGGATGATAGTACTTGACTGAAACAGGACATGGATAGTTTCGCAGAATGGACAGACAGTCAGGATGATAGTAATTGACTGAAACAGGACATTGATAGTTTAGCAGAATGGACAGACAGTCAGGATGATAGTAATTGACTGAAACAGGACATGGATAGTTTCGCAGAATGGACAGACAGTCAGGATGATAGTAATTGACTGAAACAGGACATGGATAATTTGGCAGAATGGACAGACAGTCAGGATGATAGTAATTGACTGAAACAGGACATTGATAGTTTAGCAGAATGGATAGACAGTCAGGATGATAGTAATTGAATGAAACAGGACATTGATAGTTTAGCAGAATGGATAGACAGTCAGGATGATAGTAATTGACTGAAACAAGACATTGATAGTTTAGCAGAATGGACAGACAGTCAGGATGATAGTAATTGACTGAAACAGGACATGGATAGTTTAGCAGAATGGACAGAGAGTCAGGATGATAGTAATTGACTGAAACAGGACATGGATAGTTTAGCAGAATGGACAGACAGTCAGGATGATAGTAATTGACTGAAACAGGACATTGATAGTTTAGCAGAATGGACAGACAGTCAGGATGATAGTTATTGACTGAAACAGGACATGGATAGTTTAGCAGAATGGACAGACAGTCAGGATGATAGTAATTGACTGAAACAGGACATTGATAGTTTAGCAGAATGGACAGACGGTCAGGATGATAGTAATTGACTGAAACAGGACATGGATAGTTTAGCAGAATGGACAGACAGTCAGGATGATAGTAATTGACTGAAACAGGACATTGATAGTTTAGCAGAATGGACAGACAGTCAGGATGATAGTAATTGACTGAAACAGGACATTGTTAGTTTAGCAGAATGGACAGAGAGTCAGGATGATAGTAATTGACTGAAACAGGACATTGATAGTTTAGCAGAATGGATAGACAGTCAGGATGATAGTAATTGACTGAAACAGGACATGGATAGTTTAGCAGAATGGATAGACAGTCAGGATGATAGTAATTGACTGAAACATGACATTGATAGTTTAGCAGAATGGACAGACAGTCAGGATGATAGTAGTTGACTGAAACAGGACATGGATAGATTAGCAGAATGGACAGACAGTCAGGATGATAGTAATTGACTGAAGCAGGACATGGATAGTTTAGCAGAATGGACAGACAGTCAGGATGATAGTAATTGACTGAAACAGGACATGGATAGTTTAGCAGAATGGATAGACAGTCAGGATGATAGTAATTGACTGAAACAGGACATGGATAGTTTAGCAGAATGGACAGACTGTCAGGATGATAGTAATTGACTGAAGCAGGACATTGATAGTTTAGCAGAATGGACAGACTGTCAGGATGATAGTAATTGACTGAAGCAGGACATTGATAGTTTAGCAGAATGGACAGACAGTCAGGATGATAGTAATTGACTGAAACAGGACATTGATAGTTTAGCAGAATGGACAGAGAGTCAGGATGATAGTAATTGACTGAAACAGGACATTGATAGTTTAGCAGAATGGACAGAGAGTCAGGATGATAGTAATTGACTGAAACAGGACATTGATAGTTTAGCAGAATGGATAGACATCAGGATGATAGTAATTGACTGAACCAGGACATTGATAGTTTAGCAGAATGGATAGACAGTCAGGATGATAGTAATTGACTGAACCAGGACATTGATAGTTTAGCAGAATGGATAGACAGTCAGGATGATAGTAATTGACTGAACCAGGACATTGATAGTTTAGCAGAATGGACAGACAGTCAGGATGATAGTAATTGACTGAAACAGGACATTGATAGTTTAGCAGAATGGACAGACAGTCAGGATGATAGTAATTGACTGAAACAGGACATTGATAGTTTAGCAGAATGGACAGAGAGTCAGGATGATAGTAATTGACTGAAACAGGACATTGATAGTTTAGCAGAATGGATAGACAGTCAGGATGATAGTAATTGACTGAAACAGGACATGGATAGTTTAGCAGAATGGATAGACAGTCAGGATGATAGTAATTGACTGAAACAGGACATTGATAGTTTAGCAGAATGGACAGACAGTCAGGATGATAGTAGTTGACTGAAACAGGACATGGATAGATTAGCAGAATGGACAGACAGTCAGGATGATAGTAATTGACTGAAGCAGGACATGGATAGTTTAGCAGAATGGACAGACAGTCAGGATGATAGTAATTGACTGAAACAGGACATGGATAGTTTAGCAGAATGGATAGACAGTCAGGATGATAGTAATTGACTGAAACAGGACATGGATAGTTTAGCAGAATGGACAGACTGTCAGGATGATAGTAATTGACTGAAGCAGGACATTGATAGTTTAGCAGAATGGACAGACTGTCAGGATGATAGTCATTGACTGAAGCAGGACATTGATAGTTTAGCAGAATGGACAGACAGTCAGGATGATAGTAATTGACTGAAACAGGACATTGATAGTTTAGCAGAATGGACAGAGAGTCAGGATGATAGTAATTGACTGAAACAGGACATTGATAGTTTAGCAGAATGGACAGACAGTGAGGATGATAGTAATTGACTGAAACAGGACATTGATAGTTTAGCAGAATGGATAGACATCAGGATGATAGTAATTGACTGAACCAGGACATTGATAGTTTAGCAGAATGGATAGACAGTCAGGATGATAGTAATTGACTGAACCAGGACATTGATAGTTTAGCAGAATGGATAGACAGTCAGGATGATAGTAATTGACTGAACCAGGACATTGATAGTTTAGC
This sequence comes from Heterodontus francisci, assembly GCF_036365525.1. NCBI lineage: Eukaryota > Metazoa > Chordata > Chondrichthyes > Heterodontiformes > Heterodontidae > Heterodontus > Heterodontus francisci. The sequence continues at coordinate 166,601 of NW_027140253.1, read as the reverse complement.
AGAATGGACAGACAGTCAGGATGATAGTAATTGACTGAAACAGGACATTGATAGTTTAGCAGAATGGACAGAGGATCAGGATGATAGTAATTGACTGAAACAGGACATTGATAGTTTAGCAGAATGGACAGACAGTCAGGATGATAGTAATTGACTGAAACAGGACATTGATAGTTTAGCAGAATGGATAGACAGTCAGGATGATTGTAATTGACTGAAACAGGACATTGATAGTTTAGCAGAATGGACAGACAGTCAGGATGATAGTAATTGACTGAAACAGGACATTGATAGTTTAGCAGTTTGGACAGACAGTCAGGATGATAGTAATTGACTGAAACAGGACATGGATAGTTTAGCAGAATGGACAGACAGTCAGGATGATAGTAATTGACTGAAACAGGAAATGGATAGTTTAGCAGAATGGACAGACAGTCAGGATGATAGTAATTGACTGAAACAGGACATTGATAGTTTAGCAGAATGGACAGACAGTCAGGATGATAGTAATTGACTGAAACAGGACATGGATAGTTTAGCAGAATGGACAGACAGTCAGGATGATAGTACTTGACTGAAACAGGACATGGATAGTTTCGCAGAATGGACAGACAGTCAGGATGATAGTAATTGACTGAAACAGGACATGGATAATTTAGCAGAATGGACAGACAGTCAGGATGATAGTAATTGACTGAAACAGGACATGGATAGTTGAGCAGAATGGACAGACAGTCAGGATGATAGTAATTGACTGAAACAGGACATGGATAGTTTAGCAGAATGGACAGACAGTCAGGATGATAGTAATTGACTGAAAAAGGACATTGATAGTTTTGCAGAATGGACAGACAGTCAGGATGATAGTAATTGACTGAAACAGGACATGGATAATTTAGCAGAATGGACAGACAGTCAGGATGATAGTAATTGACTGAAACAGGACATTGATAGTTTAGCAGAATGGACAGACAGTAAGGATGATAGTAATTGACTGAAACAGGACATGGATAGTTTAGCAGAATGGACAGACAGTCATGATGATAGTAATTGACTGAAACAGGACATGGATAATTTAGCAGAATGGACAGACAGTCAGGATGATAGTAATTGACTGAAACAGGACATTGATAGTTTAGCAGAATGGACAGACAGTCAGGATGATAGTAATTGACTGAAACAGGACATTGATAGTTTAGCAGAATGGACAGACAGTCAGGATGATAGTAATTGACTGAAGCAGGACATTGATAGTATAGCAGAATGGACAGACAGTCAGGATGATAGTAATTGACTGAAACAGGACATTGATAGTTTAGCAGAATGGACAGACAGTAAGGATGATAGTAATTGACTGAAACAGGACATGGATAATTTAGCAGAATGGACAGACAGTCAGGATGATAGTAATTGACTGAAACAGGACGTGGATAGTTTAGCAGAAAGGATAGACAGTCAGGATGATAGTAATTGACTGAAACAGGACATTGATAGTTTCGCAGAATGGACAGACAGTCAGGATGATAGTAATTGACTGAAACAGGACATGGATAGTTTAGCAGAATGGACAGACAGTCAGGATGATAGTAATTGACTGAAACAGGACATGGATAGTTTAGCAGAAAGGATAGACAGTCAGGATGATAGTAATTGACTGAAACAGGACATTGATAGTTTAGCAGAATGGACAGACAGTCAGGATGATAGTAATTGACTGAAACAGGACATGGATAGTTTAGCAGAATGGACAGAGAGTCAGGATGATAGTAACTGACTGAAACAGGACATTGATAGTTTAGCAGAATGGACAGACAGTCAGGATGATAGTAATTGACTGAAACAGGACATTGATAGTTTAGCAGAATGGACAGACAGTCAGGATGATGGTAATTGACTGATACAGGACATGGATAGTTTAGCAGAATGGACAGACAGTCATGATGATAGTAATTGACTGAAACAGGACATGGATAATTTAGCAGAATGGACAGACAGTCAGGATGATAGTAATTGACTGAAACAGGACATTGATAGTTCAGCAGAATGGACATACAGTCAGGATGATAGTAATTGACTGAAACAGGACGTGGATAGTTTAGCAGAAAGGATAGACAGTCAGGATGATAGTAATTGACTGAAACAGGACATTGATATTTCAGCAGAATGGACAGACAGTCAGGATGATAGTAATTGACTGAAACAGGACGTGGATAGTTTAGCAGAAAGGATAGACAGTCAGGATGATATTAATTGACTGAAACAGGACATTGATAGTTTAGCAGAATGGACAGACAGTCAGGATGATAGTAATTGACTGAACCAGGACATTGATAGTTTAGCAGAATGGACAGACAGTCAGGATGATAGTAATTGACTTAAACAGGACATGGATAGTTTAGCAGAATGGACAGTCAGTCAGGATGATAGTAATTGACTGAAACAGGACATGGGTAGTTTGGCAGAATGGACAGAGGATCAGGATGATAGTAATTGACTGAAACATGACATGGATAGTTTAGCAGAATGGACAGACAGTCAGGATGATAGTAATTGACTGAAACAGGACATTGATAGTTTAGCAGAATGGACATAGGATCAGGATGATAGTAATTGACTGAAACAGGACATTGATAGTTTAGCAGAATGGACAGAGGATCAGGATGATAGTAATTGACTGAAACATGACATGGATAGTTTAGCAGAATGGACAGACAGTCAGGATGATAGTAATTGACTGAAACAGGACATTGATAGTTTAGCAGAATGGATAGACAGTCAGGATGATAGTAATTGACTGAAACAGGACATTGATAGTTTAGCAGAATGGACAGACAGTCAGGATGATAGTAATTGACTGAAACAGGACATTGATAGTTTAGCAGAATGGACAGACAGTCAGGATGATAGTAATTGACTGAAACAGGACATTGATAGTTTAGCAGAATGGACAGACAGTCAGGATGATAGTAAATGACTGAAACAGGACATTGATAGTTTAGCAGAATGGACAGAGGATCAGGATGATAGTAATTGACTGAAACATGACATGGATAGATTAGCAGAATGGACAGACAGTCAGGATGATAGTAATTGACTGAAACAGGACATTGATAGTTTAGCAGAATGGATAGACAGTCAGGATGATAGTAATTGACTGAAACAGGACATGGATAGTTTAGCAGAATGGATAGACAGTCAGGATGATAGTAATTGACTGAAACAGGACATGGATAGTTCAGCAGAATGGACAGACTGTCAGGATGATAGTAATTGACTGAAGCAGGACATTGATAGTTTAGCAGAATGGACAGACTGTCAGGATGATAGTAATTGACTGAAGCAGGACATTGATAGTTTAGCAGGATGGACAGACAGTCAGGATGATAGTAATTGACTGAAACAGGACATGGATAGTTCAGCAGAATGGACAGACTGTCAGGATGATAGTAATTGACTGAAGCAGGACATTGATAGTTTAGCAGAATGGAGAGAGAGTCAGGATGATAGTAATTGACTGAAACAGGACATTGATAGATTAGCAGAATGGACAGACAGTGAGGATGATAGTAATTGACTGAAACAGGACATTGATAGTTTAGCAGAATGGATAGACATCAGGATGATAGTAATTGACTGAACCAGGACATTGATAGTTTAGCAGAATGGACAGACAGTCAGGATGATAGTAATTGACTGAACCAGGACATTGATAGTTTAGCAGAATGGACAGAGAGTCAGGATGATAGTAATTGACTGAAACAGGACATGGATAGTTTAGCAGAATGGACAGACAGTCAGGATGATAGTAATTGACTGAAACAGGAAATGGATAGTTTAGCAGAATGGACAGACAGTCAGGATGATAGTAATTGACTGAAACAGGACATTGATAGTTTAGCAGAATGGACAGACAGTCAGGATGATAGTAATTGACTGAAACAGGACATTGATAGTTTAGCAGAATGGACAGACAGTCAGGATGATAGTAATTGATTGAAACAGGACATTGATAGTTTAGCAGAATGGACAGACAGTCAGGATGATAGTAAATGACTGAAACAGGACATTGATAGTTTAGAAGAATGGACAGAGGATCAGGATGATAGTAATTGACTGAAACATGACATGGATAGATTAGCAGAATGGACAGACAGTCAGGATGATAGTAATTGACTGAAACAGGACATTGATAGTTTAGCAGAATGGATAGACAGTCAGGATGATAGTAATTGACTGAAACAGGACATGGATAGTTTAGCAGAATGGATAGACAGTCAGGATGATAGTAATTGACTGAAACAGGACATGGATAGTTTAGCAGAATGGACAGACTGTCAGGATGATAGTAATTGACTGAAGCAGGACATTGATAGTTTAGCAGAATGGACAGACTGTCAGGATGATAGTAATTGACTGAAGCAGGACATTGATAGTTTAGCAGAATGGACAGACAGTCAGGATGATAGTAATTGACTGAAACAGGACATTGATAGTTTAGCAGAATGGACAGAGAGTCAGGATGATAGTAATTGACTGAAACAGGACATGGATAGTTCAGCAGAATGGATAGACAGTCAGGATGATAGTAATTGACTGAACCAGGACATTGATAGTTTAGCAGAATGGATAGACAGTCAGGATGATAGTAATTGACTGAACCAGGACATTGATAGTTTAGCAGAATGGATAGACAGTCAGGATGATAGTAATTGACTGAACCAGGACATTGATAGTTTAGCAGAATGGATAGACAGTCAGGATGATAGTAATTGACTGAACCAGGACATTGATAGTTTAGCAGAATGGACAGACAGTCAGGATGATAGTAATTGACTGAAACAGGACATTGATAGTTTAGCAGAATGGACAGAGGATCAGGATGATAGTAATTGACTGAAACAGGACATTGATAGTTTAGCAGAATGGACAGACAGTCAGGATGATAGTAATTGACTGAAACAGGACATTGATAGTTTAGCAGAATGGATAGACAGTCAGGATGATTGTAATTGACTGAAACAGGACATTGATAGTTTAGCAGAATGGACAGACAGTCAGGATGATAGTAATTGACTGAAACAGGACATTGATAGTTTAGCAGAATGGACAGACAGTCAGGATGATAGTAATTGACTGAAACAGGACATGGATAGTTTTGCAGAATGGACAGACAGTCAGGATGATAGTAATTGACTGAAACAGGAAATGGATAGTTTAGCAGAATGGACAGACAGTCAGGATGATAGTAATTGACTGAAACAGGACATTGATAGTTTAGCAGAATGGACAGACAGTCAGGATGATAGTACTTGACTGAAACAGGACATGGATAGTTTCGCAGAATGGACAGACAGTCAGGATGATAGTAATTGACTGAAACAGGACATGGATAATTTAGCAGAATGGACAGACAGTCAGGATGATAGTAATTGACTGAAACAGGACATGGATAATTTAGCAGAATGGACAGACAGTCAGGATGATAGTAATTGACTGAAAGAGGACATTGATAGTTTAGCAGAATGGACAGACAGTAAGGATGATAGTAATTGACTGAAACAGGACATGGATAGTTTAGCAGAATGGACAGACAGTCATGATGATAGTAATTGACTGAAACAGGACATGGATAATTTAGCAGAATGGACAGACAGTCAGGATGATAGTAATTGACTGAAACAGGACATTGATAGTTTAGCAGAATGGACAGACAGTCAGGATGATAGTAATTGACTGAAACAGGACATTGATAGTTTAGCAGAATGGACAGACAGTCAGGATGATAGTAATTGACTGAAGCAGGACATTGATAGTTTAGCAGAATGGACAGACAGTCAGGATGATAGTAATTGACTGAAACAGGACATTGATAGTTTAGCAGAATGGACAGACAGTAATGATGATAGTAATTGACTGAAACAGGACATGGATAATTTAGCAGAATGGACAGACAGTCAGGATGATAGTAATTGACTGAAACAGGACGTGGATAGTTTAGCAGAAAGGATAGACAGTCAGGATGATAGTAATTGACTGAAACAGGACATTGATAGTTTAGCAGAATGGACAGACAGTCAGGATGATAGTAATTGACTGAAACAGGACATGGATAGTTTAGCAGAATGGACAGAGAGTCAGGATGATAGTAATTGACTGAAACAGGACATTGATGGTTTAGCAGAATGGACAGACAGTCAGGATGATAGTAATTGACTGAAACAGGACATTGATAGTTTAGCAGAATGGACAGACAGTCAGGATGATGGTAATTGACTGATACAGGACATGGATAGTTTAGCAGAATGGACAGACAGTCATGATGATAGTAATTGACTGAAACAGGTACACGGATAATTTAGCAGAATGGACAGACAGTCAGGATGATAGTAATTGAATGAAACAGGACATTGATAGTTCAGCAGAATGGACATACAGTCAGGATGATAGTAATTGACTGAAACAGGACGTGGTTAGTTTAGCAGAAAGGATAGACAGTCAGGATGATAGTAATTGACTGAAACAGGACATTGATAGTTCAGCAGAATGGACAGACAGTCAGGATGATAGTAATTGACTGAAACAGGACGTGGATAGTTTAGCAGAAAGGATAGACAGTCAGGATGATAGTAATTGACTGAAACAGGACATTGATAGTTTAGCAGAATGGACAGACAGTCAGGATAATAGTAATTGACTGAAACAGGACATTGATAGTTTAGCAGAATGGACAGACATTCAGGATGATAGTAATTGACTTAAACAGGACATGGATAGTTTAGCAGAATGGACAGTCAGTCAGGATGATAGTAATTGACTGAAACAGGACATGGGTAGTTTAGCAGAATGGACAGAGGATCAGGATGATAGTAATTGACTGAAACATGACATGGATAGTTTAGCAGAATGGACAGACAGTCAGGATGATAGTAATTGACTGAAACAGGACATTGATAGTTTAGCAGAATGGACATAGGATCAGGATGATAGTAATTGACTGAAACAGGACATTGATAGTTTAGCAGAATGGATAGACATCAGGATGATAGTAATTGACTGAACCAGGACATTGATAGTTTAGCAGAATGGACAGAGAGTCAGGATGATAGTAATTGACTGAACCAGGACATTGATAGTTTAGCAGAATGGACAGAGAGTCAGGATGATAGTAATTGACTGAAACAGGAAATGGATAGTTTAGCAGAATGGACAGACAGTCAGGATGATAGTAATTGACTGAAACAGGACATGGATAGTTCAGCAGAATGGATAGACAGTCAGGATGATAGTAATTGACTGAACCAGGACATTGATAGTTTAGCAGAATGGATAGACAGTCAGGATGATAGTAATTGACTGAACCAGGACATTGATAGTTTAGCAGAATGGATAGACAGTCAGGATGATAGTAATTGACTGAACCAGGACATTGATAGTTTAGCAGAATGGATAGACAGTCAGGATGATAGTAATTGACTGAACCAGGACATTGATAGTTTAGCAGAATGGACAGACAGTCAGGATGATAGTAATTGACTGAAACAGGACATTGATAGTTTAGCAGAATGGACAGAGGATCAGGATGATAGTAATTGACTGAAACAGGACATTGATAGTTTAGCAGAATGGACAGACAGTCAGGATGATAGTAATTGACTGAAACAGGACATTGATAGTTTAGCAGAATGGATAGACAGTCAGGATGATTGTAATTGACTGAAACAGGACATTGATAGTTTAGCAGAATGGACAGACAGTCAGGATGATAGTAATTGACTGAAACAGGACATTGATAGTTTAGCAGAATGGACAGACAGTCAGGATGATAGTAATTGACTGAAACAGGACATGGATAGTTTAGCAGAATGGACAGACAGTCAGGATGATAGTAATTGACTGAAACAGGAAATGGATAGTTTAGCAGAATGGACAGACAGTCAGGATGATAGTAATTGACTGAAACAGGACATTGATAGTTTAGCAGAATGGACAGACAGTCAGGATGATAGTACTTGACTGAAACAGGACATGGATAGTTTCGCAGAATGGACAGACAGTCAGGATGATAGTAATTGACTGAAACAGGACATGGATAATTTAGCAGAATGGACAGACAGTCAGGATGATAGTAATTGACTGAAACAGGACATGGATAGTTCAGCAGAATGGACAGACAGTCAGGATGATAGTAATTGACTGAAACAGGACATGGATAGTTTCGCAGAATGGACAGACAGTCAGGATGATAGTAATTGACTGAAAAAGGACATTGATAGTTTTGCAGAATGGACAGACAGTCAGGATGATAGTAATTGACTGAAACAGGACATGGATAATTTAGCAGAATGGACAGACAGTCAGGATGATAGTAATTGACTGAAACAGGACATTGATAGTTTAGCAGAATGGACAGACAGTAAGGATGATAGTAATTGACTGAAACAGGACATGGATAGTTTAGCAGAATGGACAGACAGTCATGATGATAGTAATTGACTGAAACAGGACATGGATAATTTAGCAGAATGGACAGACAGTCAGGATGATAGTAATTGACTGAAACAGGACATTGATAGTTTAGCAGAATGGACAGACAGTCAGGATGATAGTAATTGACTGAAACAGGACATTGATAGTTTAGCAGAATGGACAGACAGTCAGGATGATAGTAATTGACTGAAGCAGGACATTGATAGTTTAGCAGAATGGACAGATAGTCAGGATGATAGTAATTGACTGAAACAGGACATTGATAGTTTAGCAGAATGGACAGACAGTAAGGATGATAGTAATTGACTGAAACAGGACATGGATAATTTAGCAGAATGGACAGACAGTCAGGATGATAGTAATTGACTGAAACAGGACGTGGATAGTTTAGCAGAAAGGATAGACAGTCAGGATGATAGTAATTGACTGAAACAGGACATTGATAGTTTAGCAGAATGGACAGACAGTCAGGATGATAGTAATTGACTGAAACAGGACATGGATAGTTTAGCAGAATGGACAGACAGTCAGGATGATAGTAATTGTCTGAAACAGGACGTGGATAGTTTAGCAGAAAGGATAGGCAGTCAGGATGATAGTAATTGACTGAAACAGGACATTGATAGTTTAGCAGAATGGACAGACAGTCAGGATGATAGTAATTGACTGAAACAGGACATGGATAGTTTAGCAGAATGGACAGAGAGTCAGGATGATAGTAATTGACTGAAACAGGACATTGATAGTTTAGCAGAATGGACAGACAGTCAGGATGATAGTAATTGACTGAAACAGGACATTGATAGTTTAGCAGAATGGACAGACAGTCAGGATGATGGTAATTGACTGATACAGGACATGGATAGTTTAGCAGAATGGACAGACAGTCATGATGATAGTAATTGACTGAAGCAGGACATTGATAGTTTAGCAGAATGGAGAGATAGTCAGGATGATAGTAATTGACTGAAACAGGACATTGATAGTTTAGCAGAATGGACAGACAGTAAGGATGATAGTAATTGACTGAAACAGGACATGGATAATTTAGCAGAATGGACAGACATTCAGGATGATAGTAATTGACTTAAACAGGACATGGATAGTTTAGCAGAATGGACAGTCAGTCAGGATGATAGTAATTGACTGAAACAGGACATGGATAGTTTAGCAGAATGGATAGACAGTCAGGATGATAGTAATTGACTGAACCAGGACATTGATAGTTTAGCAGAATGGATAGACAGTCAGGATGATAGTAATTGACTGAACCAGGACATTGATAGTTGAGCAGAATGGATAGACAGTCAGGATGATAGTAATTGACTGAACCAGGACATTGATAGTTTAGCAGAATGGACAGACAGTCAGGATGATAGTAATTGACTGAAACAGGACATTGATAGTTTAGCAGAATGGACAGACAGTCAGGATGATGGTAATTGACTGATACAGGACATGGATAGTTTAGCAGAATGGACAGACAGTCATGATGATAGTAATTGACTGAAACAGGACATGGATAATTTAGCAGAATGGACAGACAGTCAGGATGATAGTAATTGACTGAAACAGGACATTGATAGTTCAGCAGAATGGACATACAGTCAGGATGATAGTAATTGACTGAAACAGGACGTGGATAGTTTAGCAGAAAGGATAGACAGTCAGGATGATAGTAATTGACTGAAACAGGACATTGATAGTTCAGCAGAATGGACAGACAGTCAGGATGATAGTAATTGACTGAAACAGGACGTGGACAGTTTAGCAGAAAGGATAGACAGTCAGGATGATAGTAATTGACTGAAACAGGACATTGATAGTTTAGCAAAATGGACAGACAGTCAGGATGATAGTAATTGACTGAAACAGGACATTGATAGTTTAGCAGAATGGACAGACAGTCAGGATGATAGTAATTGACTTAAACAGGACATGGATAGTTTAGCAGAATGGACAGTCAGTCAGGATGATAGTAATTGACTGAAACAGGACATGGGTAGTTTAGCAGAATGGACAGAGGATCAGGATGATAGTAATTGACTGAAACATGACATGGATAGTTTAGCAGAATGGACAGACAGTCAGGATGATAGTAATTGACTGAAACAGGACATTGATAGTTTAGCAGAATGGACATAGGATCAGGATGATAGTAATTGACTGAAACAGGACATTGATAGTTTAGCAGAATGGACAGAGAGTCAGGATGATAGTAATTGACTGAAACAGGACATGGATAGTTCAGCAGAATGGACAGACAGTCAGGATGATAGTAATTGACTGAAACAGGACATGGATAGTTTCGCAGAATGGACAGACAGTCAGGATGATAGTAATTGACTGAAAAAGGACATTGATAGTTTTGCAGAATGGACAGACAGTCAGGATGATAGTAATTGACTGAAACAGGACATGGATAATTTAGCAGAATGGACAGACAGTCAGGATGATAGTAATTGACTGAAACAGGACATTGATAGTTTAGCAGAATGGACAGACAGTAAGGATGATAGTAATTGACTGAAACAGGACATGGATAGTTTAGCAGAATGGACAGACAGTCATGATGATAGTAATTGACTGAAACAGGACATGGATAATTTAGCAGAATGGACAGACAGTCAGGATGATAGTAATTGACTGAAACAGGACATTGATAGTTTAGCAGAATGGACAGACAGTCAGGATGATAGTAATTGACTGAAACAGGACATTGATAGTTTAGCAGAATGGACAGACAGTCAGGATGATAGTAATTGACTGAAGCAGGACATTGATAGTTTAGCAGAATGGACAGATAGTCAGGATGATAGTAATTGACTGAAACAGGACATTGATAGTTTAGCAGAATGGACAGACAGTAAGGATGATAGTAATTGACTGAAACAGGACATGGATAATTTAGCAGAATGGACAGACAGTCAGGATGATAGTAATTGACTGAAACAGGACGTGGATAGTTTAGCAGAAAGGATAGACAGTCAGGATGATAGTAATTGACTGAAACAGGACATTGATAGTTTAGCAGAATGGACAGACAGTCAGGATGATAGTAATTGACTGAAACAGGACATGGATAGTTTAGCAGAATGGACAGACAGTCAGGATGATAGTAATTGTCTGAAACAGGACGTGGATAGTTTAGCAGAAAGGATAGACAGTCAGGATGATAGTAATTGACTGAAACAGGACATTGATAGTTCAGCAGAATGGACAGACAGTCAGGATGATAGTAATTGACTGAAACAGGACGTGGATAGTTTAGCAGAAAGGATAGACAGTCAGGATGATAGTAATTGACTGAAACAGGACATTGATAGTTTAGCAGAATGGACAGACAGTCAGGATGATAGTAATTGACTGAAACAGGACATTGATAGTTTAGCAGAATGGACAGACAGTCAGGATGATAGTAATTGACTTAAACAGGACATGGATAGTTTAGCAGAATGGACAGTCAGTCAGGATGATAGTAATTGACTGAAACAGGACATGGGTAGTTTAGCAGAATGGACAGAGGATCAGGATGATAGTAATTGACTGAAACATGACATGGATAGTTTAGCAGAATGGACAGACAGTCAGGATGATAGTAATTGACTGAAACAGGACATTGATAGTTTAGCAGAATGGACATAGGATCAGGATGATAGTAATTGACTGAAACAGGACATTGATAGTTTAGCAGAATGGACAGAGGATCAGGATGATAGTAATTGACTGAAACATGACATGGATAGTTTAGCAGAATGGACAGACAGTCAGGATGATAGTAATTGACTGAAACAGGACATTGATAGTTTAGCAGAATGGATAGACAGTCAGGATGATAGTAATTGACTGAAACAGGACATTGATAGTTTAGCAGAATGGACAGACAGTCAGGATGATAGTAATTGACTGAAACAGGACATTGATAGTTTAGCAGAATGGACAGACAGTCAGGATGATAGTAATTGACTGAAACAGGACATTGATAGTTTAGCAGAATGGACAGACAGTCAGGATGATAGTAAATGACTGAAACAGGACATTGATAGTTTAGCAGAACGGACAGAGGATCAGGATGATAGTAATTGACTGAAACATGACATGGATAGATTAGCAGAATGGACAGACAGTCAGGATGATATTAATTGACTGAAACAGGACATTGATAGTTTAGCAGAATGGATAGACAGTCAGGATGATAGTAATTGACTGAAACAGGACATTGATAGATTAGCAGAATGGACAGACAGTCAGGATGATAGTAATTGACTGAAACAGGACATTGATAGTTTAGCAGAATGGACAGAGAGTCAGGATGATAGTAATTGACTGAAACAGAACATGGATAATTTAGCAGAATGGACAGACAGTCAGGATGATAGTAATTGACTGAAACAGGACATGGATAGTTTAGCAGAATGGACAGACAGTCAGGATGATAGTAATTGACTGAAACAGGACATGGATAATTTAGCAGAATGGACAGACAGTCAGGATGATAGTAATTGACTGAAACAGGACATTGATAGTTTAGCAGAATGGACAGACAGTCAGGATGATAGTAATTGACTGAAACAGGACATTGATAGTTTAGCAGAATGGACAGACAGTCAGGATGATAGTAATTGACTGAAACAGGACATTGATAGTTTAGCAGAATGGACGGACAGTCAGGATGATAGTAATTGACTGAAACAGGACATGGATAGTTTTGCAGAATGGACAGACAGGCAGGATGATAGTAATTGACTGAAACAGGACATTGATAGTTTAGCAGAATGGACAGACAGTCAGGATGATAGTAATTGACTGAAACAGGACATTGATAGTTTAGCTGAATGGACAGACAGTCAGGATGATAGTAATTGACTGAAGCAGGACATTGATAGTTTAGCAGAATGGACAGACAGTCAGGATGATAGTAATTGACTGAAACAGGACATTGATAGTTTAGCAGAATGGACAGACAGTAAGGATGATAGTAATTGACTGAAACAGGACATTGATAGTTTAGCAGAATGGACAGACAGTCAGGATGATAGTAATTGACTGAAACAGGACATGGATAGTTTAGCAGAATGGACAGACAGTCAGGATGATAGTAATTGTCTGAAACAGGACGTGGATAGTTTAGCAGAAAGGATAGACAGTCAGGATGATAGTAATTGACTGAAACAGGACATTGATAGTTTAGCAGAATGGACAGACAGTCAGGATGATAGTAATTGACTGAAACAGGACATGGATAGTTTAGCAGAATGGACAGAGAGTCAGGATGATAGTAATTGACTGAAACAGGACATTGATAGTTTAGCAGAATGGACAGACAGTCAGGATGATAGTAATTGACTGAAACAGGACATTGATAGTTTAGCAGAATGGACAGACAGTCAGGATGATAGTAATTGACTTAAACAGGACATGGATAGTTTAGCAGAATGGACAGTCAGTCAGGATGATAGTAATTGACTGAAACAGGACATGGGTAGTTTAGCAGAATGGACAGAGGATCAGGATGATAGTAATTGACTGAAACATGACATGGATAGTTTAGCAGAATGGACAGACAGTCAGGATGATAGTAATTGACTGAAACAGGACATTGATAGTTTAGCAGAATGGACATAGGATCAGGATGATAGTAATTGACTGAGACAGGACATTGATAGTTTAGCAGAATGGACAGAGGATCAGGATGATAGTAATTGACTGAAACATGACATGGATAGTTTAGCAGAATGGACAGACAGTCAGGATGATAGTAATTGACTGAAACAGGACATTGATAGTTTAGCAGAATGGATAGACAGTCAGGATGATAGTAATTGACTGAAACAGGACATTGATAGTTTAGCAGAATGGACAGACAGTCAGGATGATAGTAATTGACTGAAACAGGACATTGATAGTTTAGCAGAATGGACAGACAGTCAGGATGATAGTAATTGACTGAAACAGGACATTGATAGTTTAGCAGAATGGACAGACAGTCAGGATGATAGTAAATGACTGAAACAGGACATTGATAGTTTAGCAGAACGGACAGAGGATCAGGATGATAGTAATTGACTGAAACATGACATGGATAGATTAGCAGAATGGACAGACAGTCAGGATGATATTAATTGACTGAAACAGGACATTGATAGTTTAGCAGAATGGATAGACAGTCAGGATGATAGTAATTGACTGAAACAGGACATTGATAGTTTAGCAGAATGGACAGACAGTCAGGATGATAGTAATTGACTGAAACAGGACATTGATAGTTTAGCAGAATGGACAGAGAGTCAGGATGATAGTAATTGACTGAAACAGAACATGGATAATTTAGCAGAATGGACAGACAGTCAGGATGATAGTAATTGACTGAAACAGGACATGGATAGTTTAGCAGAATGGACAGACAGTCAGGATGATAGTAATTGACTGAAACAGGACATGGATAATTTAGCAGAATGGACAGACAGTCAGGATGATAGTAATTGACTGAAACAGGACATTGATAGTTTAGCAGAATGGACAGACAGTAAGGATGATAGTAATTGACTGAAACAGGACATTGATAGTTTAGCAGAATGGACAGACAGTCAGGATGATAGTAATTGACTGAAACAGGACATGGATAGTTTAGCAGAATGGACAGACAGTCAGGATGATAGTAATTGTCTGAAACAGGACGTGGATAGTTTAGCAGAAAGGATAGACAGTCAGGATGATAGTAATTGACTGAAACAGGACATTGATAGTTTAGCAGAATGGACAGACAGTCAGGATGATAGTAATTGACTGAAACAGGACATGGATAGTTTAGCAGAATGGACAGAGAGTCAGGATGATAGTAATTGACTGAAACAGGACATTGATAGTTTAGCAGAATGGACAGACAGTCAGGATGATAGTAATTGACTGAAACAGGACATTGATAGTTTAGCAGAATGGACAGACAGTCAGGATGATGGTAATTGACTGATACAGGACATGGATAGTTTAGCAGAATGGACAGACAGTCATGATGATAGTAATTGACTGAAACAGGACATGGATAATTTAGCAGAATGGACAGACAGTCAGGATGATAGCAATTGACTGAAACAGGACATTGATAGTTCAGCAGAATGGACATACAGTCAGGATGATAGTAATTGACTGAAACAGGACGTGGATAGTTTAGCAGAAAGGAGAGACAGTCAGGATGATAGTAATTGACTGAAACAGGACATTGATAGTTCAGCAGAATGGACAGACAGTCAGGATGATAGTAATTGACTGAAACAAGACGTGGATAGTTTAGCAGAAAGGATAGACAGTCAGGATGATAGTAATTGACTGAAACAGGACATTGATAGTTTAACAGAATGGACAGACAGTCAGGATGATAGTAATTGACTGAAACAGGACATTGATAGTTTAGCAGAATGGACAGACAGTCAGGATGATAGTAATTGATTAAACAGGACATGGATAGTTTAGCAGAATGGACAGTCAGTCAGGATGATAGTAATTGACTGAAACAGGACATGGGTAGTTTAGCAGAATGGACAGAGGATCAGGATGATAGTAATTGACTGAAACATGACATGGATAGATTAGCAGAATGGACAGACAGTCAGGATGATAGTAATTGACTGAAACAGGACATTGATAGTTTAGCAGAATGGACATAGGATCAGGATGATAGTAATTGACTGAAACAGGACATTGATAGTTTAGCAGAATGGACAGAGGATCAGGATGATAGTAATTGACTGAAACATGACATGGATAGTTTAGCAGAATGGACAGACAGTCAGGATGATAGTAATTGACTGAAACAGGACATTGATAGTTTAGCGGAATGGATAGACAGTCAGGATGATAGTAATTGACTGAAACAGGACATTGATAGTTTAGCAGAATGGACAGACAGTCAGGATGATAGTAATTGACTGAAACAGGACATTGATAGTTTAGCAGAATGGACAGACAGTCAGGATGATAGTAATTGACTGAAACAGGACATTGATAGTTTAGCAGAATGGACAGACAGTCAGGATGATAGTAAATGACTGAAACAGGACATTGATAGTTTAGCAGAACGGACAGAGGATCAGGATGATAGTAATTGACTGAAACATGACATGGATAGATTAGCAGAATGGACAGACAGTCAGGATGATAGTAATTGACTGAAACAGGACATTGATAGTTTAGCAGAATGGATAGACAGTCAGGATGATAGTAATTGACTGAAACAGGACATTGATAGTTTAGCAGAATGGACAGACAGTCAGGATGATAGTAATTGACTGAAACAGGACATTGATAGTTTAGCAGAATGGACAGAGAGTCAGGATGATAGTAATTGACTGAAACAGGACATGGATAATTTAGCAGAATGGACAGACAGTCAGGATGATAGTAATTGACTGAAACAGGACATGGATAGTTTAGCAGAATGGACAGACAGTCAGGATGATAGTAATTGACTGAAACAGGACATGGATAATTTAGCAGAATGGACAGACAGTCAGGATGATAGTAATTGACTGAAACAGGACATTGATAGTTTAGCAGAATGGATAGACAGTCAGGATGATAGTAATTGACTGAAACAGGACATTGATAGTTTAGCAGAATGGATAGACAGTCAGGATGATAGTAATTGACTGAAACAGGACATTGATAGTTTAGCAGAATGGACAGACAGTCAGGATGATAGTAATTGACTGAAACAGGACATTGATAGTTTAGCAGAATGGACAGACAGTCAGGATGATAGTAATTGACTGAAACAGGACATTGATAGTTTAGCAGAATGGACAGACAGTCAGGATGATAGTAATTGACTGAAACAGGACATTGATAGTTTAGCAGAATGGACGGACAGTCAGGATGATAGTAATTGACTGAAACAGGACATGGATAGTTTTGCAGAATGGACAGACAGTCAGGATGATAGTAATTGACTGAAACAGGACATTGATAGTTTAGCAGAATGGACAGACAGTCAGGATGATAGTAATTGACTGAAACAGGACATTGATAGTTCAGCAGAATGGACGGACAGTCAGGATGATAGTAATTGACTGAAACAGGACATGGATAGTTTAGCAGAATGGACAGACAGTCAGGATGATAGTAATTGACTGAAACAGGACATGGATAGTTCAGCAGAATGGATGGACAGTCAGGATGATAGTAATTGACTGAAACAGGACATGGACAGTTTATCAGAATGGACAGACAGTCAGGATGACAGTAATTGACTGAAACAGGACATGGAAAGTTTAGCAGAAAGGACAGAGAGTCAGGATGATAGTAATTGACTGAAACAGGACATTGATAGTTTAGCAGAAGGGTCAGACAGTCAGGATGACAGTAATTGACTGAAACAGGACATTGATAGTTTAGCAGAATGGATAGACAGTCAGGATGATAGTAATTGACTGAAACAGGACATGGATAGTTTAGCAGAATGGACAGACAGTCAGGATGATAGTAATTGACTGAAACAGGACATTGATAGTTTAGCAGAATGGACAGACAGTCAGGATGATAGTAATTGACTGAAACAGGACATGGATAGTTTAGCAGAATGGACAGACAGTCAGGATGATAGTAATTGACTGAAACAGGACATTGATAGTTTAGCAGAATGGACAGACAGTCAGGATGATAGTAATTGACTGAAACAGGACATTGATAGTTTAGCAGAATGGACAGACTGTCAGGATGATAGTAATTGACTGAAACCGGACATGGATAGTTTAGCAGAATGGACAGACAGTCAGGATGATAGTAATTGACTGAAACAGGACATTGATAATTTAGCAGAATGGATAGACAGTCAGGATGATAGTAATTGACTGAAACAGGACATTGATAGGTTAGCAGAATGGAAGAACGGTCAGGATGATGGTAAATGACTGAAACAGGACAAGGATAGTTTAGCAGAATGGACAGACAGTCAGGATGATAGTAATTGACTGAAACAGGACATTGATAGTTTAGCAGAATGGACAGAGGATCAGGATGATAGTAATTGACTGAAACAGGACATGGATAGTTTAGCAGAATGGACAGACAGTCAGGATGATAGTAATTGACTGAAACAGGACATTGATAGTTTAGCAGAATGGACAGACAGTCAGGATGATAGTAATTGACTGAAACAGGACATTGATAGTTTAGCAGAATGGACAGACAGTCAGGATGATAGTAATTGACTGAAACAGGACATTGATAGTTTAGCAGAATGGACAGACAGTCAGGATGATAGTAATTGACTGAAACAGGACATTGATAGTTTAGCAGAATGGACAGACAGTCAGGATGATAGTAATTGACTGAAACAGGACATTGATAGTTTAGCAGAATGGACAGACAGTCAGGATGATAGTAATTGACTGAAACAGGACATTGATAGTTTAGCAGAATGGACAGACAGTCAGGATGACAGTAATTGACTGAAACAGGACATGGATAGTTTAGCAGAATGGACAGACAGTCAGGATGATAGTAATTGACTGAAACAGGACATGGATAATTTAGCAGAATGGACAGACAGTCAGGATGATAGTAATTGACTGAAACAGGACATTGATAGGTTAGCAGAATGGAAGAACGGTCAGGATGATGGTAAATGACTGAAACAGGACATTGATAGTTTAGCAAAATGGACAGAGGATCGGGATGATAGTAATTGACTGAAACAGGACATGGATAGTTTAGCAGAATGGACAGACAGTCAGGATGATAGTAATTGACTGAAACAGGACATGGATAGGTTAGCAGAATGGACAGACAGTCAGGATGATAGTTATTGACTGAAACAGGACATTGATGGTTTAGCAGAATGGACAGACAGTCAGGATGATAGTAATTAACTGAAACAGGACATTGATAGGTTAGCAGAATGGACAGACAGTCAGGATGATAGTAATTGACTGAAACAGGACATTGATAGTTTAGCAGAATGGACAGACTGTCAGGATGATAGTAATTGACTGAAACAGGACATTGATAGTTTAGCAGAATGGACAGAGAGTCAGGATGATAGTAATTGACTGAAACAGGACATGGATAGATTAGCAGAATGGACAGACAGTCAGGATGACAGTAATTGACTGAAACAGGACATTGATAGGTTAGCAGAATGGACAGACAGTCAGGATGATAGTAATTGACTGAAACAGGACATTGATAGTTTAGCAGAATGGACAGACAGTCAGGATGATAGTAAATGACTGAAACAGGACATTGATAGTTTAGCAGAACGGACAGAGGATCAGGATGATAGTAATTGACTGAAACATGACATGGATAGATTAGCAGAATGGACAGACAGTCAGGATGATATTAATTGACTGAAACAGGACATTGATAGTTTAGCAGAATGGATAGACAGTCAGGATGATAGTAATTGACTGAAACAGGACATTGATAGTTTAGCAGAATGGACAGACAGTCAGGATGATAGTAATTGACTGAAACAGGACATTGATAGTTTAGCAGAATGGACAGAGAGTCAGGATGATAGTAATTGACTGAAACAGAACATGGATAATTTAGCAGAATGGACAGACAGTCAGGATGATAGTAATTGACTGAAACAGGACATGGATAGTTTAGCAGAATGGACAGACAGTCAGGATGATAGTAATTGACTGAAACAGGACATGGATAATTTAGCAGAATGGACAGACAGTCAGGATGATAGTAATTGACTGAAACAGGACATTGATAGTTTAGCAGAATGGACAGACAGTCAGGATGATAGTAATTGACTGAAACAGGACATTGATAGTTTAGCAGAATGGACAGACAGTCAGGATGATAGTAATTGACTGAAACAGGACATTGATAGTTTAGCAGAATGGACGGACAGTCAGGATGATAGTAATTGACTGAAACAGGACATGGATAGTTTTGCAGAATGGACAGACAGTCAGGATGATAGTAATTGACTGAAACAGGAGATTGATAGTTTAGCAGAATGGACAGACAGTCAGGATGATAGTAATTGACTGAAACAGGACATTGATAGTTTAGCAGAATGGACAGACAGTCAGGATGATAGTAATTGACTGAAGCAGGACATTGATAGTTTAGCAGAATGGACAGACAGTCAGGCTGATAGTAATTGACTGAAACAGGACATTGATAGTTTAGCAGAATGGACAGACAGTAAGGATGATAGTAATTGACTGAAACAGGACATTGATAGTTTAGCAGAATGGACAGACAGTCAGGATGATAGTAATTGACTGAAACAGGACATGGATAGTTTAGCAGAATGGACAGACAGTCAGGATGATAGTAATTGTCTGAAACAGGACGTGGATAGTTTAGCAGAAAGGATAGACAGTCAGGATGATAGTAATTGACTGAAACAGGACATTGATAGTTTAGCAGAATGGACAGACAGTCAGGATGATAGTAATTGACTGAAACAGGACATGGATAGTTTAGCAGAATGGACAGAGAGTCAGGATGATAGTAATTGACTGAAACAGGACATTGATAGTTTAGCAGAATGGACAGACAGTCAGGATGATAGTAATTGACTGAAACAGGACATTGATAGTTTAGCAGAATGGACAGACAGTCAGGATGATGGTAATTGACTGATACAGGACATGGATAGTTTAGCAGAATGGACAGACAGTCATGATGATAGTAATTGACTGAAACAGGACATGGATAATTTAGCAGAATGGACAGACAGTCAGGATGATAGCAATTGACTGAAACAGGACATTGATAGTTCAGCAGAATGGACATACAGTCAGGATGATAGTAATTGACTGAAACAGGACGTGGATAGTTTAGCAGAAAGGAGAGACAGTCAGGATGATAGTAATTGACTGAAACAGGACATTGATAGTTCAGCAGAATGGACAGACAGTCAGGATGATAGTAATTGACTGAAACAAGACGTGGATAGTTTAGCAGAAAGGATAGACAGTCAGGATGATAGTAATTGACTGAAACAGGACATTGATAGTTTAACAGAATGGACAGACAGTCAGGATGATAGTAATTGACTGAAACAGGACATTGATAGTTTAGCAGAATGGACAGACAGTCAGGATGATAGTAATTGATTAAACAGGACATGGATAGTTTAGCAGAATGGACAGTCAGTCAGGATGATAGTAATTGACTGAAACAGGACATGGGTAGTTTAGCAGAATGGACAGAGGATCAGGATGATAGTAATTGACTGAAACATGACATGGATAGATTAGCAGAATAGACAGACAGTCAGGATGATAGTAATTGACAGAAACAGGACATTGATAGTTTAGCAGAATGGACATAGGATCAGGATGATAGTAATTGACTGAAACAGGACATTGATAGTTTAGCAGAATGGACAGAGGATCAGGATGATAGTAATTGACTGAAACATGACATGGATAGTTTAGCAGAATGGACAGACAGTCAGGATGATAGTAATTGACTGAAACAGGACATTGATAGTTTAGCGGAATGGATAGACAGTCAGGATGATAGTAATTGACTGAAACAGGACATTGATAGTTTAGCAGAATGGACAGACAGTCAGGATGATAGTAATTGACTGAAACAGGACATTGATAGTTTAGCAGAATGGACAGACAGTCAGGATGATAGTAATTGACTGAAACAGGACATTGATAGTTTAGCAGAATGGACAGACAGTCAGGATGATAGTAAATGACTGAAACAGGACATTGATAGTTTAGCAGAACGGACAGAGGATCAGGATGATAGTAATTGACTGAAACATGACATGGATAGATTAGCAGAATGGACAGACAGTCAGGATGATAGTAATTGACTGAAACAGAACATTGATAGTTTAGCAGAATGGATAGACAGTCAGGATGATAGTAATTGACTGAAACAGGACATTGATAGTTTAGCAGAATGGACAGACAGTCAGGATGATAGTAATTGACTGAAACAGGACATTGATAGTTTAGCAGAATGGACAGAGAGTCAGGATGATAGTAATTGACTGAAACAGGACATGGATAATTTAGCAGAATGGACAGACAGTCAGGATGATAGTAATTGACTGAAACAGGACATGGATAGTTTAGCAGAATGGACAGACAGTCAGGATGATAGTAATTGACTGAAACAGGACATGGATAATTTAGCAGAATGGACAGACAGTCAGGATGATAGTAATTGACTGAAACAGGACATTGATAGTTTAGCAGAATGGACAGACAGTCAGGATGATAGTAATTGACTGAAACAGGACATTGATAGTTTAGCAGAATGGACAGACAGTCAGGATGATAGTAATTGACTGAAACAGGACATTGATAGTTTAGCAGAATGGACGGACAGTCAGGATGATAGTAATTGACTGAAACAGGACATTGATAGTTTAGCAGAATGGACAGACAGTCAGGATGATAGTAATTGACTGAAACAGGACATTGATAGTTCAGCAGAATGGACGGACAGTCAGGATGATAGTAATTGACTGAAACAGGACATGGATAGTTTAGCAGAATGGACAGACAGTCAGGATGATAGTAATTGACTGAAACAGGACATTGATAGTTCAGCAGAATGGATGGACAGTCAGGATGATAGTAATTGACTGAAACAGGACATGGACAGTTTATCAGAATGGACAGACAGTCAGGATGACAGTAATTGACTGAAACAGGACATGGAAAGTTTAGCAGAAAGGACAGAGAGTCAGGATGATAGTAATTGACTGAAACAGGACATTGATAGTTTAGCAGAAGGGTCAGACAGTCAGGATGACAGTAATTGACTGAAACAGGACATTGATAGTTTAGCAGAATGGATAGACAGTCAGGATGATAGTAATTGACTGAAACAGGACATGGATAGTTTAGCAGAATGGACAGACAGTCAGGATGATAGTAATTGACTGAAACAGGACATTGATAGTTTAGCAGAATGGACAGACAGTCAGGATGATAGTAATTGACTGAAACAGGACATGGATAGTTTAGCAGAATGGACAGACAGTCAGGATGATAGTAATTGACTGAAACAGGACATTGATAGTTTAGCAGAATGGACAGACAGTCAGGATGATAGTAATTGACTGAAACAGGACATTGATAGTTTAGCAGAATGGACAGACAGTCAGGATGATAGTAATTGACTGAAACCGGACATGGATAGTTTAGCAGAATGGACAGACAGTCAGGATGATAGTAATTGACTGAAACAGGACATTGATAATTTAGCAGAATGGATAGACAGTCAGGATGATATTAATTGACTGAAACAGGACATTGATAGGTTAGCAGAATGGAAGAACGGACTGGATGATGGTAAATGACTGAAACAGGACAAGGATAGTTTAGCAGAATGGACAGACAGTCAGGATGATAGTAATTGACTGAAACAGGACATTGATAGTTTAGCAGAATGGACAGAGGATCAGGATGATAGTAATTGACTGAAAAAGGACATGGATAGTTTAGCAGAATGGACAGACAGTCAGGATGATAGTAATTGACTGAAACAGGACATTGATAGTTTAGCAGAATGGACAGACAGTCAGGATGATAGTAATTGACTGAAACAGGACATTGATAGTTTAGCAGAATGGACAGACAGTCAGGATGATAGTAATTGACTGAAACAGGACATTGATAGTTTAGCAGAATGGACAGACAGTCAGGATGATAGTAATTGACTGAAACAGGACATTGATAGTTTAGCAGAATGGACAGACAGTCAGGATGATAGTAATTGACTGAAACAGGACATTGATAGTTTAGCAGAATGGACAGACAGTCAGGATGATAGTAATTGACTGAAACAGGACATTGATAGTTTAGCAGAATGGACAGACAGTCAGGATGATAGTAATTGACTGAAACAGGACATTGATAGTTTAGCAGAATGGACAGACAGTCAGGATGACAGTAATTGACTGAAACAGGACATGGATAGTTTAGCAGAATGGACAGACAGTCAGGATGATAGTAATTGACTGAAACAGGACATGGATAATTTAGCAGAATGGACAGACAGTCAGGATGATAGTAATTGACTGAAACAGGACATTGATAGGTTAGCAGAATGGAAGAACGGTCAGGATGATGGTAAATGACTGAAACAGGACATTGATAGTTTAGCAAAATGGACAGAGGATCGGGATGATAGTAATTGACTGAAACAGGACATGGATAGTTTAGCAGAATGGACAGACAGTCAGGATGATAGTAATTGACTGAAACAGGACATGGATAGGTTAGCAGAATGGACAGACAGTCAGGATGATAGTTATTGACTGAAACAGGACATTGATGGTTTAGCAGAATGGACAGACAGTCAGGATGATAGTAATTGACTGAAACAGGACATTGATAGGTCAGCAGAATGGACAGACAGTCAGGATGATAGTAATTGACTGAAACAGGACATTGATAGTTTAGCAGAATGGACAGACTGTCAGGATGATAGTAATTGACTGAAACAGGACATTGATAGTTTAGCAGAATGGACAGAGAGTCAGGATGATAGTAATTGACTGAAACAGGACATGGATAGTTTAGCAGAATGGACAGACAGTCGGGATGATAGTAATTGACTGAAACTGGACATTGATAGTTTAGCAGAATGGACAGAGGATCAGGATGTTAGTAATTGACTGAAACATGACATGGATAGTTTAGCAGAATGGACAGACATTCAGGATGATAGTAATTGACTGAAACAGGACATTGATAGGTTAGCAGAATGGACAGACAGTCAGGATCATAGTAATTGACTGAAACAGGACATTGATAGTTTAGCAGAATGGACAGACAGTCAGGATGATAGTAATTGACTGAAACAGGACATGGATAGATTAGCAGAATGGACAGACAGTCAGGATGACAGTAATTGACTGAAACAGGACATTGATAGGTTAGCAGAATGGACAGACAGTCAGGATGATAGTAATTGACTGAAACAGGACATTGATAGTTTAGCAGAATGGACAGACAGTCAGGATGATAGTAATTGACTGAAACAGGACATTGATAGTTTAGCAGAATGGACAGACAGTCAGGATGATAGTAATTGACTGAAACAGGACATTGATAGTTTAGCAGAATGGATAGACAGTCAGGATGATAGTAATTGACTGAAACAGGACATTGATAGTTTAGCAGAATGGACAGACAGTCAGGATGATAGCAATTGACTGAAACAGGACATTGATAGTTTAGCAGAATGGACAGACAGTCAGGATGATAGTAATTGACTGAAACAGGACATGGATAGTTTAGCAGAATGGATAGACAGTCAGGATGATAGTAATTGACTGAAACAGGACATTGATAGTTTAGCAGAATGGACAGACAGTCAGGATGATAGTAATTGACTGAAACAGGACATGGATAGTTTAGCAGAATGGACAGACAGTCAGGATGATAGTAATTGACTGAAACAGGACATTGATAATTTAGCAGAATGGACAGAGAGTCAGGATGATAGTAATTGACTGAAACAGGACATTGATAGTTTAGCAGACTGGACAGACAGTCAGGATGATAGTAATTGACTGAAACAGGACATTGATAGTTTAGCAGAATGGACAGACAGTCAGGATGATAGTAATTGACTGAAACAGGACATTGATAGTTTAGCAGAATGGATAGACAGTCAGGATGATAGTAATTGACTGAAACAGGACATGGATAGTTTAGCTGAATGGACAGAGAGTCACTATGATAGTAATTGACTGAAACAGGACATTGATAGTTTAGCAGAATGGACAGACAGTCAGGATGATAGTAATTGACTGAAACAGGACATTGATACTTCAGCAGAATGGACAGACAGTCAGGATGATAGTAATTGACTGAAACAGGACATTGATAGTTTAGCAGAATGGACAGACAGTCAGGATGATAGTAATTGACTGAAACAGGACATTGATAGTTTAGCAGAATGGACAGACAGTCAGGATGATAGTAATTGACTGAAACAGGACATGGATAGTTTAGCAGAATGGACAGACAGTCAGGATGATAGTAATTGACTGAAACAGGACATGGATAAGTTAGCAGAATGGACAGACAGTCAGGATGATAGTAATTGACTGAAACAGGACATTGATAGGTTAGCAGAATGGACAGACAGTCAGGATGATGGTAAATGACTGAAACAGGACATGGATAGTTTAGCAGAATGGACAGACAGTCAGGATGATAGTAATTGACTGAAACAGGACATGGATAGTTTAGCAGAATGGACGGACAGTCAGGATGATAGTAATTGACTGAAACAGGACATGGATAGTTTAGCAGAATGGACAGACAGTCAGGATGATAGTAATTGACTGAAACAGGACATTGATAGTTCAGCAGAATGGATGGACAGTCAGGATGATAGTAATTGACTGAAACAGGACATGGACAGTTTATCAGAATGGACAGACAGTCAGGATGACAGTAATTGACTGAAACAGGACATGGAAAGTTTAGCAGAAAGGACAGAGAGTCAGGATGATAGTAATTGACTGAAACAGGACATTGATAGTTTAGCAGAAGGGTCAGACAGTCAGGATGACAGTAATTGACTGAAACAGGACATTGATAGTTTAGCAGAATGGATAGACAGTCAGGATGATAGTAATTGACTGAAACAGGACATGGATAGTTTAGCAGAATGGACAGACAGTCAGGATGATAGTAATTGACTGAAACAGGACATTGATAGTTTAGCAGAATGGACAGACAGTCAGGATGATAGTAATTGACTGAAACAGGACATGGATAGTTTAGCAGAATGGACAGACAGTCAGGATGATAGTAATTGACTGAAACAGGACATTGATAGTTTAGCAGAATGGACAGACAGTCAGGATGATAGTAATTGACTGAAACAGGACATTGATAGTTTAGCAGAATGGACAGACAGTCAGGATGATAGTAATTGACTGAAACCGGACATGGATAGTTTAGCAGAATGGACAGACAGTCAGGATGATAGTAATTGACTGAAACAGGACATTGATAATTTAGCAGAATGGATAGACAGTCAGGATGATATTAATTGACTGAAACAGGACATTGATAGGTTAGCAGAATGGAAGAACGGTCTGGATGATGGTAAATGACTGAAACAGGACAAGGATAGTTTAGCAGAATGGACAGACAGTCAGGATGATAGTAATTGACTGAAACAGGACATTGATAGTTTAGCAGAATGGACAGAGGATCAGGATGATAGTAATTGACTGAAAAAGGACATGGATAGTTTAGCAGAATGGACAGACAGTCAGGATGATAGTAATTGACTGAAACAGGACATTGATAGTTTAGCAGAATGGACAGACAGTCAGGATGATAGTAATTGACTGAAACAGGACATTGATAGTTTAGCAGAATGGACAGACAGTCAGGATGATAGTAATTGACTGAAACAGGACATTGATAGTTTAGCAGAATGGACAGACAGTCAGGATGATAGTAATTGACTGAAACAGGACATTGATAGTTTAGCAGAATGGACAGACAGTCAGGATGATAGTAATTGACTGAAACAGGACATTGATAGTTTAGCAGAATGGACAGACAGTCAGGATGATAGTAATTGACTGAAACAGGACATTGATAGTTTAGCAGAATGGACAGACAGTCAGGATGACAGTAATTGACTGAAACAGGACATGGATAGTTTAGCAGAATGGACAGACAGTCAGGATGATAGCAATTGACTGAAACAGGACATGGATAATTTAGCAGAATGGACAGACAGTCAGGATGATAGTAATTGACTGAAACAGGACATTGATAGGTTAGCAGAATGGAAGAACGGTCAGGATGATGGTAAATGACTGAAACAGGACATTGATAGTTTAGCAAAATGGACAGAGGATCGGGATGATAGTAATTGACTGAAACAGGACATGGATAGTTTAGCAGAATGGACAGACAGTCAGGATGATAGTAATTGACTGAAACAGGACATGGATAGGTTAGCAGAATGGACAGACAGTCAGGATGATAGTTATTGACTGAAACAGGACATTGATGGTTTAGCAGAATGGACAGACAGTCAGGATGATAGTAATTGACTGAAACAGGACATTGATAGGTTAGCAGAATGGACAGACAGTCAGGATGATAGTAATTGACTGAAACAGGACATTGATAGTTTAGCAGAATGGACAGACTGTCAGGATGATAGTAATTGACTGAAACAGGACATTGATAGTTTAGCAGAATGGACAGAGAGTCAGGATGATAGTAATTGACTGAAACAGGACATGGATAGTTTAGCAGAATGGACAGAGGATCAGGATGTTAGTAATTGACTGAAACATGACATGGATAGTTTAGCAGAATGGACAGACATTCAGG
Organism: Heterodontus francisci; assembly: GCF_036365525.1. Lineage (NCBI taxonomy): Eukaryota > Metazoa > Chordata > Chondrichthyes > Heterodontiformes > Heterodontidae > Heterodontus > Heterodontus francisci. Next base: position 137,784 of record NW_027140253.1, on the reverse strand, counting down.
ATGATAGTAATTGACTGAAACAGGACATTGATAGTTTAGCAGAATGGACAGACAGTCAGGATGATAGTAATTGACTGAAACAGGACATGGATAGATTAGCAGAATGGACAGACAGTCAGGATGATAGTAATTGACTGAAACAGGACATTGATAGGTTAGCAGAATGGACAGACAGTCAGGATCATAGTAATTGACTGAAACAGGACATTGATAGTTTAGCAGAATGGACAGACAGTCAGGATGATAGTAATTGACTGAAACAGGACATGGATAGATTAGCAGAATGGACAGACAGTCAGGATGACAGTAATTGACTGAAACAGGACATTGATAGGTTAGCAGAATGGACAGACAGTCAGGATGATAGTAATTGACTGAAACAGGACATTGATAGTTTAGCAGAATGGACAGACAGTCAGGATGATAGTAATTGACTGAAACAGGACATTGATAGTTTAGCAGAATGGACAGACAGTCAGGATGATAGTAATTGACTGAAACAGGACATTGATAGTTTAGCAGAATGGATAGACAGTCAGGATGATAGTAATTGACTGAAACAGGACATTGATAGTTTAGCAGAATGGACAGACAGTCAGGATGATAGCAATTGACTGAAACAGGACATTGATAGTTTAGCAGAATGGACAGACAGTCAGGATGATAGTAATTGACTGAAACAGGACATGGATAGTTTAGCAGAATGGATAGACAGTCAGGATGATAGTAATTGACTGAAACAGGACATTGATAGTTTAGCAGAATGGACAGACAGTCAGGATGATAGTAATTGACTGAAACAGGACATGGATAGTTTAGCAGAATGGACAGACAGTCAGGATGATAGTAATTGACTGAAACAGGACATTGATAATTTAGCAGAATGGACAGAGAGTCAGGATGATAGTAATTGACTGAAACAGGACATTGATAGTTTAGCAGACTGGACAGACAGTCAGGATGATAGTAATTGACTGAAACAGGACATTGATAGTTTAGCAGAATGGACAGACAGTCAGGATGATAGTAATTGACTGAAACAGGACATTGATAGTTTAGCAGAATGGATAGACAGTCAGGATGATAGTAATTGACTGAAACAGGACATGGATAGTTTAGCTGAATGGACAGAGAGTCACTATGATAGTAATTGACTGAAACAGGACATTGATAGTTTAGCAGAATGGACAGACAGTCAGGATGATAGTAATTGACTGAAACAGGACATTGATACTTCAGCAGAATGGACAGACAGTCAGGATGATAGTAATTGACTGAAACAGGACATTGATAGTTTAGCAGAATGGACAGACAGTCAGGATGATAGTAATTGACTGAAACAGGACATTGATAGTTTAGCAGAATGGACAGACAGTCAGGATGATAGTAATTGACTGAAACAGGACATGGATAGTTTAGCAGAATGGACAGACAGTCAGGATGATAGTAATTGACTGAAACAGGACATGGATAAGTTAGCAGAATGGACAGACAGTCAGGATGATAGTAATTGACTGAAACAGGACATTGATAGGTTAGCAGAATGGACAGACAGTCAGGATGATGGTAAATGACTGAAACAGGACATGGATAGTTTAGCAGAATGGACAGACAGTCAGGATGATAGTAATTGACTGAAACAGGACATGGATAGTTTAGCAGAATGGACAGAGAGTCAGGATGATAGTAATTGACTGAAACAGGACATGGATAGTTTAGCAGAATGGACAGACAGTCAGGATGATAGTAATTGACTGAAACAGGACATTGATAGTTTAGCAAAATGGACATAGGATCAGGATGATAGTAATTGACTGAAACAGGACATGGATAGTTTAGCAGAATGGACAGACAGTCAGGATGATAGTAATTGACTGAAACAGGACATTGATAGGTTAGCAGAATGGACAGACAGTCAGGATGGTAGTAATTGACTGAAACAGGACATTGATAGTTTGGCAGAATGGACAGACAGTCAGGATGATAGTAATTGACTGAAACAGGACATTGATAGTTTAGCAGAATGGACAGACAGTCAGGATGATAGTAATTGACTGAAACAGGACATGGATAGTTTAGCAGAATGGACAGACAGTCAGGATGATAGTAATTGACTGAAACAGGACATTGATAGTTTAGCAGAATGGACAGACAGTCAGGATGATAGTAATTGACTGAAACAGGACATTGATAGTTTAGCAGAATGGACAGACAGTCAGGATGATAGTAATTGACTGAAACAGGACATGGATAGTTTAGCAGAATGGACAGACTGTCAGGATGATAGTAATTGACTGAAACAGGACATTGATAGTTTAGCAGAATGGACAGACAGTCAGGATGATAGTAATTGACTGAAACAGGACATTGATAGTTTAGCAGAATGGACAGACAGTCAGGATGATAGTAATTGACTGAAACAGGACATTGATAGTTTAGCAGAATGGACAGACAGTCAGGATGATAGTAATTGACTGAAACAGGACATTGATAGTTTAGCAGAATGGACAGACTGTCAGGATGATAGTAATTGACTGAAACAGGACATTGATAGTTTAGCAGAATGGACAGACAGTCAGGATGATAGTAATTGACTGAAACAGGACATTGATAGTTTAGCAGAATGGACAGACAGTCAGGATGATAGTAATTGACTGAAACCGGACATGGATAGTTTAGCAGAATGGACAGACAGTCAGGATGATAGTAATTGACTGAAACAGGACATTGATAGTTTAGCAGAATGGATAGACAGTCAGGATGATAGTAATTGACTGAAACAGGACATTGATAGTTTAGCAGAATGGACAGACAGTCAGGATGATAGTAATTGACTGAAACAGGACATTGATAGTTTAGCAGAATGGATAGACAGTCAGGATGATAGTAATTGACTGAAACAGGACATTGATAGTTTAGCAGAATGGATAGACAGTCAGGATGATAGTAATTGACTGAAACAGGACATTGATAGTTTAGCAGAATGGACAGACAGTCAGGATGATAGCAATTGACTGAAACAGGACATGGATAGTTTAGCAGAATGGACAGACAGTCAGGATGGTAGTAATTGACTGAAACAGGACATTGATAATTTAGCAGAATGGACAGACAGTCAGGATGATAGTAATTGACTGAAACAGGACATGGATAATTTAGCAGAATGGACAGACAGTCAGGATGATAGTAATTGACTGAAACAGGACATTGATAGTTCAGCAGAATGGACAGACAGTCAGGATGATAGTAATGGACTGAAACAGGACATTGATAGTTTAGCAGAATGGACAGACAGTCAGGATGATAGTAATTGACTGAAACAGGACATTGATAGTTTAGCAGAATGGACAGACAGTCAGGATGATAGTAATTGACTGAAACAGGACATTGATAATTTAGCAGAATGGATAGACAGTCAGGATGATAGTAATTGACTGAAACAGGACATGGATAGTTTAGCAGAATGGACAGGCAGTCAGGATGATAGTAATTGACTGAAACAGGACATGGATAGTTTAGCAGAATGGACAGACAGTCAGGATGATAGTAATTGATTGAAACAGGACATTGATAGTTTAGCAGAATGGACAGACAGTCAGGATGATAGTAATTGACTGAAACAGGACATTGATAGTTTAGCAGAATGGATAGACAGTCAGGATGATAGTAATTGACTGAAACAGGACATTGATAGTTTAGCAGAATGGACAGACAGTCAGGATGATAGTAATTGACTGAAACAGGACATTGATAGTTTAGCAGAATGGACAGACAGTCAGGATGATAGTAATTGACTGAAACAGGACATTGATAGTTTAGCAGAATGGATAGACAGTCAGGATGATAGTAATTGACTGAAACAGGACATTGATAGTTTAGCAGAATGGACAGACTGTCAGGATGATAGTAATTGACTGAAACAGGACATTGATAGTTTAGCAGAATGGACAGACTGTCAGGATGATAGTAATTGACTGAAACAGGACATGGATAGTTTAGCAGAATGGACAGACAGTCAGGATGATAGTAATTGACTGAAACAGGACATTGATAGTTTAGCAGAACGGACAGACAGTCAGGATGATAGTAATTGACTGAAACAGGACATGGATAGTTTAGCAGAAAGGACAGACAGTCAGGATGATAGTAATTGACTGAAACAGGACATTGATAGTTTAGCAGAATGGACAGACAGTCAGGATGATAGTAATTGACTGAAACAGGACATGGATAGTTTAGCAGAATGGACAGAAAGTCAGGATGATAGTAATTGACTGAAACAGGACATGGATAGTTTAGCAGAATGGACAGACAGTCAGGATGATAGTAATTGACTGAAACAGGACATTGATCGTTTAGCAGAATGGACAGACAGTCAGGATGATAGTAATTGACTGAAACAGGACATGGATAGTTTAGCAGAAAGGACAGACACTCAGGATGATAGTAATTGACTGAAACAGGACATTGATAGTTTAGCAGAATGGACAGACAGTCAGGATGATAGTAATTGACTGAAACAGGACATGGATAGTTTAGCAGAAAGGACAGACAGTCAGGATGATAGTAATTGACTGAAACAGGACATTGATAGTTTAGCAGAATGGACAGACAGTCAGGATGATAGTAATTGACTGAAACAGGACATGGATAGTTTAGCAGAATGGACAGACAGTCAGGATGATAGTAATTGACTGAAACAGGACATTGATAGTTTAGCAGAATGGACAGACAGTCAGGATGATAGTAATTGACTGAAACAGGACATGGATAGTTTAGCAGAATGGACAGACTGTCAGGATGATAGTAATTGACTGAAACAGGACATTGATAGATTAGCAGAATGGACAGAGGATCAGGATGATAGTAATTGACTGAAACAGGACATTGATAGTACAGCAGAATGGATAGACAGTCAGGATGATAGTAATTGACTGAAACAGGACATTGATAGTTTAGCAGAATGGACAGACTGTCAGGATGATAGTAATTGACTGAAACAGGACATTGATAGTTTAGCAGAATGGACAGACTGTCAGGATGATAGTAATTGACTGAAACAGGACATTGATAGTTTAGCAGAATGGACAGACAGTCAGGATGATACTAATTGACTGAAACAGGACATGGATAGTTTAGCAGAATGGACAGAGGATCAGGATGATAGTAATTGACTGAAACAGGACATTGATAGTTCAGCAGAATGGACAGACAGTCAGGATGATAGTAATTGACTGAAACAGGACATGGATAGTTTAGCAGAATGCACAGAGGATCAGGATGATAGTAATTGACTGAAACAGGACATTGATAGGTTAGCAGAAAGGACAGACAGTCAGGATGATAGTCATGGACTGAAACAGGACATGGATAGTTTAGCAGAATGGACAGAGGATCAGGATGATAGTAATTGACTGAAACAGGACATGGATCGTTTAGCAGAATGGACAGACTGTCAGGATGATAGTAATTGACTGAAACAGGACATGGATAGTTTAGCAGAAAGGACAGACAGTCAGGATGATAGTAATTGACTGAAACAGGACATTGATAGTTTAGCAGAATGGACAGACAGTCAGGATGATAGTAATTGACTGAAACAGGACATGGATAGTTTAGCAGAAAGGACAGACAGTCAGGATGATAGTAATTGACTGAAACAGGACATTGATAGTTTAGCAGAATGGACAGACAGTCAGGATGATAGTAATTGACTGAAACAGGACATGGATAGTTTAGCAGAATGGACAGACAGTCAGGATGATAGTAATTGACTGAAACAGGACATTGATAGTTTAGCAGAATGGACAGACAGTCAGGATGATAGTAATTGACTGAAACAGGACATGGATAGTTTAGCAGAATGGACAGACTGTCAGGATGATAGTAATTGACTGAAACAGGACATTGATAGTTTAGCAGAATGGACAGAGGATCAGGATGATAGTAATTGACTGAAACAGGACATTGATAGTACAGCAGAATGGATAGACAGTCAGGATGATAGTAATTGACTGAAACAGGACATTGATAGTTTAGCAGAATGGACAGACTGTCAGGATGATAGTAATTGACTGAAACAGGACATTGATAGTTTAGCAGAATGGACAGACTGTCAGGATGATAGTAATTGACTGAAACCGGACATTGATAGTTTAGCAGAATGGACAGACAGTCAGGATGATACTAATTGACTGAAACAGGACATGGATAGTTTAGCAGAATGGACAGAGGATCAGGATGATAGTAATTGACTGAAACAGGACATTGATAGTTCAGCAGAATGGACAGACAGTCAGGATGATAGTAATTGACTGAAACAGGACATGGATAGTTTAGCAGAATGGACAGAGGATCAGGATGATAGTAATTGACTGAAACAGGACATTGATAGGTTAGCAGAAAGGACAGACAGTCAGGATGATAGTCATTGACTGAAACAGGACATGGATAGTTTAGCAGAATGGACAGAGGATCAGGATGATAGTAATTGACTGAAACAGGACATGGATAGTTTAGCAGAATGGACAGACTGTCAGGATGATAGCAATTGACTGAAACAGGACATTGATAGTTTAGCAGAATGGACAGACAGTCAGGATGATAGTAATTGACTGAAACAGGACATTGATAGTTTAGCAGAATGGACAGACAGTCAGGATGATAGTAATTGACTGAAACAGGACATGGATAGTTTAGCAGAATGGACAGACTGTCAGGATGATAGTAATTGACTGAAACAGGACATTGATAGTTTAGCAGAATGGACAGAGGATCAGGATGATAGTAATTGACTGAAACAGGACATTGATAGTACAGCAGAATGGATAGACAGTCAGGATGATAGTAATTGACTGAAACAGGACATTGATAGTTTAGCAGAATGGACAGACTGTCAGGATGATAGTAATTGACTGAAACAGGACATTGATAGTTTAGCAGAATGGACAGACTGTCAGGATGATAGTAATTGACTGAAACAGGACATTGATAGTTTAGCAGAATGGACAGACAGTCAGGATGATACTAATTGACTGAAACAGGACATGGATAGTTTAGCAGAATGGACAGAGGATCAGGATGATAGTAATTGACTGAAACAGGACATTGATAGTTCAGCAGAATGGACAGACAGTCAGGATGATAGTAATTGACTGAAACAGGACATGGATAGTTTAGCAGAATGGACAGAGGATCAGGATGATAGTAATTGACTGAAACAGGACATTGATAGGTTAGCAGAAAGGACAGACAGTCAGGATGATAGTCATTGACTGAAACAGGACATGGATAGTTTAGCAGAATGGACAGAGGATCAGGATGATAGTAATTGACTGAAACAGGACATGGATAGTTTAGCAGAATGGACAGACTGTCAGGATGATAGCAATTGACTGAAACAGGACATTGATAGTTTAGCAGAATGGACAGACAGTCAGGATGATAGTAATTGACTGAAACAGGACATTGATAGGTTAGCAGAAAGGACAGACAGTCAGGATGATAGTAATTGACTGAAACAGGACATTGATAGGTTAGCAGAAAGGACAGACAGTCAGGATGATAGTAATTGACTGAAACAGGACATTGATAGTTTAGCAGAATGGATAGACAGTCAGGATGATAGTAATTGACTGAAACAGGACATTGATAGTTCAGCAGAATGGACAGACAGTCAGGATGATAGTAATTGACTGAAACAGGACATGGATAGTTTAGCAGAATGGACAGAGGATCAGGATGATAGTAATTGACTGAAACAGGACATGGATAGTTTAGCAGAATGGACAGACTGTCAGGATGATAGTAATTGACTGAAACAGGACATTGATAGTTTAGCAGAATGGATAGACAGTCAGGATGATAGTAATTGACTGAAACAGGACATTGATAGTTCAGCAGAATGGACAGACAGTCAGGATGATAGTAATTGACTGAAACAGGACATGGATAGTTTAGCAGAATGGACAGAGGATCAGGATGATAGTAATTGACTGAAACAGGACATTGATAGTTCAGCAGAATGGACAGAGGATCAGGATGATAGTATTTGACTGAAACAGGACATTGATAGGTTAACAGAAAGGACAGACAGTCAGGATGATAGTAATTGACTGAAACAGGACATGGATAGTTTAGCAGAATGGACAGAGGATCAGGATGATAGTAATTGACTGAAACAGGACATTGATAGTTCAGCAGAATGGACAGAGGATCAGGATGATAGTAATTGACTGAAACAGGACATTGATAGGTTAGCAGAAAGGACAGACAGTCAGGATGATAGTAATTGACTGAAACAGGACATGGATAGTTTAGCAGAATGGACAGACAGTCAGGATGATAGTAATTGACTGAAACAGGACATTGATAGTTTAGCAGAATGGACAGAGGATCAGGATGATAGTAATTGACTGAAACATGACATGGATAGTTTAGCAGAATGGACAGAGAGTCAGGATGATAGTAATTGACTGAAACAGGACATTGATAGTTTAGCAGAATGGACAGACAGTCAGGATGATAGTAATTGACTGAAACAGGACATTGATAGTTTAGCAGAATGGACAGAGGATCAGGATGATAGTAATTGACTGAAACATGACATGGATAGATTAGCAGAATGGACAGACAGTCAGGATGATAGTAATTGACTGAAACAGGACATTGATAGTTTAGCAGAATGGATAGACAGTCAGGATGATAGTAATTGACTGAAACAGGACATTGACAGTTTAGCAGAATGGACAGACAGTCAGGATGATAGTAATTGACTGAAACAGGACATGGATAGTTTAGCAGAATGGATAGACAGTCAGGATGATCGTAATTGACTGAAACAGGACATTGATAGTTTAGCAGAATGGACAGAGGATCAGGATGATAGTAATTGACTGAAACATGACATGGATAGATTAGCAGAATGGACAGACAGTCAGGATGATAGTAATTGACTGAAACAGGACATTGATAGTTTAGCAGAATGGACAGACAGTCAGGATGATAGTAATTGACTGAAACAGGACATTGATAGTTTAGCAGAATGGACAGACAGTCAGTTTGATAGTAATTGACTGAAACAGGACATTGATAGATTAGCAGAATGGACAGAAAGTCAGGATGATAGTAATTGACTGAAACAGGACATGGATAATTTAGCAGAATGGACAGACAGTCAGGATGATAGTAATTGACTGAAACAGGACATGGATAGTTTAGCAGAATGGACAGACAGTCAGGATGATAGTAATTGACTGAAACAGGACATGGATAATTTAGCAGAATGGACAGACAGTCAGGATGATAGTAATTGACTGAAACAGGACATTGATAGTTTAGCAGAATGGACAGACAGTCAGGATGATAGTAATTGACTGAAACAGGACATTGATAGATTAGCAGAATGGACAGAGAGTCAGGATGATAGTAATTGACTGAAACAGGACATGGATAATTTAGCAGAATGGACAGACAGTCAGGATGATAGTAATTGACTGAAACAGGACATGGATAATTTAGCAGAATGGACAGAGAGTCAGGATGATAGTAATTGACTGAAACAGGACATGGATAGTTTAGCAGAATGGACAGACAGTCAGGATGATAGTAATTGACTGAAACAGGACATTGATAGTTTAGCAGAATGGACAGACAGTCAGGATGATAGTAATTGACTGAAACAGGACATTGATCGTTTAGCAGAATGGACAGACAGTCAGGATGATAGTAATTGACTGAAACAGGACATGGATAGTTTAGCAGAATGGATAGACAGTCAGGATGATAGTAATTGACTGAAACAGGACATTGATAGTTTAGCAGAATGGATAGACAGTCAGGATGATAGTAATTGACTGAAACAGGACATGGATAGTTTAGCAGAATGGACAGACAGTCAGGATGATAGTAATTGACTGAAACAGGACATGGATAGTTTAGCAGAATGGACAGACAGTCAGGATGATAGTAATTGACTGAAACAGGACATTGATAGGTTAGCAGAATGGACAGACAGTCAGGATCATAGTAATTGACTGAAACAGGACATTGATAGTTTTGCAGAATGGACAGACAGTCTGGATGATAGTAATTGACTGAAACAGGACATGGATAGATTATCAGAATGGACAGACAGTCAGGATGATAGTAATTGACTGAAACAGGACATTGATAGGTTAGCAGAATGGACAGACAGTCAGGATCATAGTAATTGACTGAAACAGGACATTGATAGTTTAGCAGAATGGACAGACAGTCAGGATGATAGTAATTGACTGAAACAGGACATGGATAGATTAGCAGAATGGACAGACAGTCAGGATGACAGTAATTGACTGAAACAGGACATTGATAGGTTAGCAGAATGGACAGACAGTCAGGATGATAGTAATTGACTGAAACAGGACATTGATAGTTTAGCAGAATGGACAGACAGTCAGGATGATAGTAATTGACTGAAACAGGACATTGATAGTTTAGCAGAATGGACAGACAGTCAGGATGATAGTAATTGACTGAAACAGGACATGGATAGTTTAGCAGAATGGATAGACAGTCAGGATGATAGTAATTGACTGAAACAGGACATTGATAGTTTAGCAGAATGGATAGACAGTCAGGATGATAGTAATTGACTGAAACAGGACATGGATAGTTTAGCAGAATGGATAGACAGTCAGGATGATAGTAATTGACTGAAACAGGACATTGATAGGTTAGCAGAATGGACAGACAGTCAGGATGATAGTAATTGACTGAAACAGGACATTGATAGGTTATGCAGAATGGACAGACAGTCAGGATGATAGTAATTGACTGAAACAGGACGTGGATAGATTAGCAGAATGGACAGACAGTCAGGATGACAGTAATTGACTGAAACAGGACATTGATAGGTTAGCAGAATGGACAGACAGTCAGGATGATAGTAATTGACTGAAACAGGACATTGATAGTTTAGCAGAATGGACAGACAGTCAGGATGATAGTAATTGACTGAAACAGGACATGGATAGTTTAGCAGAATGGATAGACAGTCAGGATGATAGTAATTGACTGAAACAGGACATTGATAGTTTAGCAGAATGGATAGACAGTCAGGATGATAGTAATTGACTGAAACAGGACATGGATAGTTTAGCAGAATGGACAGAGGATCAGGATGATAGTAATTGACTGAAACAGGACATTGATAGTTTAGCAGAATGGATAGACAGTCAGGATGATAGTAATTGACTGAAACAGGACATTGATAGGTTAGCAGAATGGACAGACAGTCAGGATGATAGTAATTGACTGAAACAGGACATTGATAGTTTAGCAGAATGGACAGACAGTCAGGATGATAGTAATTGACTGAAACAGGACATTGATAGTTTAGCAGAATGGACAGACAGTCAGGATGACAGTAATTGACTGAAACAGGACATTGATAGGTTAGCAGAATGGACAGACAGTCAGGATGATAGTAATTGACTGAAACAGGACATTGATAGTTTAGCAGAATGGACAGACAGTCAGGATGATAGTAATTGACTGAAACAGGACATTGATAGTTTAGCAGAATGGACAGACAGTCAGGATGATAGTAATTGACTGAAACAGGACATTGATAGTTTAGCAGAATGGATAGACAGTCAGGATGATAGTAATTGACTGAAACAGGACATTGATAGTTTAGCAGAATGAACAGACAGTCAGGATGATAGCAATTGACTGAAACAGGACATTGATAGTTTAGCAGAATGGACAGACAGTCAGGATGATAGTAATTGACTGAAACAGGACATTGATAGTTTAGCAGAATGGATAGACAGTCAGGATGATAGTAATTGACTGAAACAGGACATTGATAGTTTAGCAGAATGGACAGACAGTCAGGATGATAGTAATTGACTGAAACAGGACATGGATAGTTTAGCAGAATGGACAGACAGTCAGGATGATAGTAATTGACTGAAACAGGGCATTGATAATTTAGCAGAATGGACAGAGAGTCAGGATGATAGTAATTGACTGAAACAGGACATTGATAGTTTAGCAGACTGGACAGACAGTCAGGATGATAGTAATTGACTGAAACAGGACATTGATAGTTTAGCAGAATGGACAGACAGTCAGGATGATAGTAATTGACTGAAACAGGACATTGATAGTTTAGCAGAATGGATAGACAGTCAGGATGATAGTAATTGACTGAAACAGGACATGGATAGTTTAGCTGAATGGACAGAGAGTCAGGATGATAGTAATTGACTGAAACAGGACATTGATAGTTTAGCAGAATGGACAGACAGTCAGGATGATAGTAATTGACTGAAACAGGACATTGATAGTTCAGCAGAATGGACAGACAGTCAGGATGATAGTAATTGACTGAAACAGGACATTGATAGTTTAGCAGAATGGACAGACAGTCAGGATGATAGTAATTGACTGAAACAGGACATTGATAGTTTAGCAGAATGGACAGACAGTCAGGATGATAGTAATTGACTGAAACAGGACATGGATAGTTTAGCAGAATGGACAGACAGTCAGGATGATAGTAATTGACTGAAACAGGACATGGATAAGTTAGCAGAATGGACAGACAGTCAGGATGATAGTAATTGACTGAAACAGGACAATGATAGGTTAGCAGAATGGACAGACAGTCAGGATGATGGTAAATGACTGAAACAGGACATGGATAGTTTAGCAGAATGGACAGACAGTCAGGATGATAGTAATTGACTGAAACAGGACATGGATAGTTTAGCAGAATGGACAGAGAGTCAGGATGATAGTAATTGACTGAAACAGGACATGGATAGTTTAGCAGAATGGACAGACAGTCAGGATGATAGTAATTGACTGAAACAGGACATTGATAGTTTAGCAAAATGGACATAGGATCAGGATGATAGTAATTGACTGAAACAGGACATGGATAGTTTAGCAGAATGGACAGACAGTCAGGATGATAGTAATTGACTGAAACAGGACATTGATAGGTTAGCAGAATGGACAGACAGTCAGGATGGTAGTAATTGACTGAAACAGGACATTGATAGTTTGGCAGAATGGACAGACAGTCAGGATGATAGTAATTGACTGAAACAGGACATTGATAGTTTAGCAGAATGGACAGACAGTCAGGATGATAGTAATTGACTGAAACAGGACATGGATGGTTTAGCAGAATGGACAGACAGTCAGGATGATAGTAATTGACTGAAACAGGACATTGATAGTTTAGCAGAATGGACAGACAGTCAGGATGATAGTAATTGACTGAAACAGGACATTGATAGTTTAGCAGAATGGACATACAGTCAGGATGATAGTAATTGACTGAAACAGGACATGGATAGTTTAGCAGAATGGACAGACTGTCAGGATGATAGTAATTGACTGAAACAGGACATTGATAGTTTAGCAGAATGGACAGACAGTCAGGATGATAGTAATTGACTGAAACAGGACATTGATAGTTTAGCAGAATGGACAGACAGTCAGGATGATAGTAATTGACTGAAACAGGACATTGATAGTTTAGCAGAATGGACAGACAGTCAGGATGATAGTAATTGACTGAAACAGGACATTGATAGTTTAGCAGAATGGACAGACTGTCAGGATGATAGTAATTGACTGAAACAGGACATTGATAGTTTAGCAGAATGGACAGACAGTCAGGATGATAGTAATTGACTGAAACAGGACATTGATAGTTTAGCAGAATGGACAGACAGTCAGGATGATAGTAATTGACTGAAACAGGACATGGATAGTTTAGCAGAATGGACAGACAGTCAGGATGATAGTAATTGACTGAAACAGGACATTGATAGTTTAGCAGAATGGATAGACAGTCAGGATGATAGTAATTGACTGAAACAGGACATTGATAGATTAGCAGAATGGACAGACAGTCAGGATGATAGTAATTGACTGAAACAGGACATTGATAGTTTAGCAGAATGGATAGACAGTCAGGATGATAGTAATTGACTGAAACAGGACATTGATAGTTTAGCAGAATGGATAGACAGTCAGGATGATAGTAATTGACTGAAACAGGACATTGATAGTTTAGCAGAATGGACAGACAGTCAGGATGATAGTAATTGACTGAAACAGGACATGGATAGTTTAGCAGAATGGACAGACAGTCAGGATGGTAGTAATTGACTGAAACAGGACATTGATAATTTAGCAGAATGGACAGACAGTCAGGATGATAGTAATTGACTGAAACAGGACATGGATAATTTAGCAGAATGGACAGACAGTCAGGATGATAGTAATTGACTGAAACAGGACATTGATAGTTTAGCAGAATGGACAGACAGTCAGGATGATAGTAATGGACTGAAACAGGACATTGATAGTTTAGCAGAATGGACAGACAGTCAGGATGATAGTAATTGACTGAAACAGGACATTGATAGTTTAGCAGAATGGACAGACAGTCAGGATGATAGTAATTGACTGAAACAGGACATTGATAATTTAGCAGAATGGATAGACAGTCAGGATGATAGTAATTGACTGAAACAGGACATGGATAGTTTAGCAGAATGGACAGGCAGTCAGGATGATAGTAATTGACTGAAACAGGACATGGATAGTTTAGCAGAATGGACAGACAGTCAGGATGATAGTAATTGATTGAAACAGGACATTGATAGTTTAGCAGAATGGACAGACAGTCAGGATGATAGTAATTGACTGAAACAGGACATTGATAGTTTAGCAGAATGGATAGACAGTCAGGATGATAGTAATTGACTGAAACAGGACATGGATAGTTTAGCAGAATGGACAGACAGTCAGGATGATAGTAATTGACTGAAACAGGACATTCATAGTTTAGCAGAATGGACAGACAGTCAGGATGATAGTAATTGACTGAAACAGGACATTGATAGTTTAGCAGAATGGATAGACAGTCAGGATGATAGTAATTGACTGAAACAGGACATTGATAGTTTAGCAGAATGGACAGACTGTCAGGATGATAGTAATTGACTGAAACAGGACATTGATAGTTTAGCAGAATGGACAGACTGTCAGGATGATAGTAATTGACTGAAACAGGACATTGATAGTTTAGCAGAATGGACAGACAGTCAGGATGATAGTAATTGACTGAAACAGGACATGGATAGTTTAGCAGAATGGACAGACAGTCAGGATGATAGTAATTGACTGAAACAGGACATGGATAGTTTAGCAGAATGGACAGACAGTCAGGATGATAGTAATTGACTGAAACAGGACATGGATAGTTTAGCAGAATGGACAGACAGTCAGGATGATAGTAATTGACTGAAACAGGACATGGATAGTTTAGCAGAATGGACAGACAGTCAGGATGATAGTAATTGACTGAAACAGGACATTGATAGTTTAGCAGAATGGACAGACAGTCAGGATGATAGTAATTGACTGAAACAGGACATGGATAGTTTAGCAGAAAGGACAGACAGTCAGGATGATAGTAATTGACTGAAACAGGACATTGATAGTTTAGCAGAATGGACAGACAGTCAGGATGATAGTAATTGACTGAAACAGGACATGGATAGTTTAGCAGAATGGACAGACAGTCAGGATGATAGTAATTGACTGAAACAGGACATGGATAGTTTAGCAGAATGGACAGACAGTCAGGATGATAGTAATTGACTGAAACAGGACATTGATCGTTTAGCAGAATGGACAGACAGTCAGGATGATAGTAATTGACTGAAACAGGACATGGATAGTTTAGCAGAAAGGACAGACAGTCAGGATGATAGTAATTGACTGAAACAGGACATTGATAGTTTAGCAGAATGGACAGACAGTCAGGATGATAGTAATTGACTGAAACAGGACATGGATAGTTTAGCAGAAAGGACAGACAGTCAGGATGATAGTAATTGACTGAAACAGGACATTGATAGTTTAGCAGAATGGACAGACAGTCAGGATGATAGTAATTGACTGAAACAGGACATGGATAGTTTAGCAGAATGGACAGACAGTCAGGATGATAGTAATTGACTGAAACAGGACATTGATAGTTTAGCAGAATGGACAGACAGTCAGGATGATAGTAATTGACTGAAACAGGACATGGATAGTTTAGCAGAATGGACAGACTGTCAGGATGATAGTAATTGACTGAAACAGGACTTTGATAGTTTAGCAGAATGGACAGAGGATCAGGATGATAGTAATTGACTGAAACAGGACATTGATAGTTCAGCAGAATGGATAGACAGTCAGGATGATAGTAATTGACTGAAACAGGACATTGATAGTTTAGCAGAATGGACAGACTGTCAGGATGATAGTAATTGACTGAAACAGGACATTGATAGTTTAGCAGAATGGACAGACTGTCAGGATGATAGTAATTGACTGAAACAGGACATTGATAGTTTAGCAGAATGGACAGACAGTCAGGATGATACTAATTGACTGAAACAGGACATGGATAGTTTAGAAGAATGGACAGAGGATCAGGATGATAGTAATTGACTGAAACAGGACATTGATAGTTCAGCAGAATGGACAGACAGTCAGGATGATAGTCATTGACTGAAACAGGACATGGATAGTTTAGCAGAATGGACAGAGGATCAGGATGATAGTAATTGACTGAAACAGGACATGGATAGTTTAGCAGAATGGACAGACTGTCAGGATGATAGTAATTGACTGAAACAGGACATTGATAGTTTAGCAGAATGGACAGACAGTCAGGATGATAGTAATTGACTGAAACAGGACATTGATAGGTTAGCAGAAAGGACAGACAGTCAGGATGATAGTAATTGACTGAAACAGGACATTGATAGTTTAGCAGAATGGATAGACAGTCAGGATGATAGTAATTGACTGAAACAGGACATTGATAGTTCAGCAGAATGGACAGACAGTCAGGATGATAGTAATTGACTGAAACAGGACATGGATAGTTTAGCAGAATGGACAGAGGATCAGGATGATAGTAATTGACTGAAACAGGACATGGATAGTTTAGCAGAATGGACAGACTGTCAGGATGATAGTAATTGACTGAAACAGGACATTGATAGTTTAGCAGAATGGATAGACAGTCAGGATGATAGTAATTGACTGAAACAGGACATGGATAGTTTAGCAGAATGGACAGAGGATCAGGATGATAGTAATTGACTGAAACAGGACATTGATAGTTCAGCAGAATGGACAGAGGATCAGGATGATAGTAATTGACTGAAACAGGACATTGATAGGTTAGCAGAAAGGACAGACAGTCAGGATGATAGTAATTGACTGAAACAGGACATGGATAGTTTAGCAGAATGGACAGAGGATCAGGATGATAGTAATTGACTGAAACAGGACATTGATAGTTCAGCAGAATGGACAGAGGATCAGGATGATAGTAATTGACTGAAACAGGACATTGATAGGTTAGCAGAAAGGACAGACAGTCAGGATGATAGTAATTGACTGAAACAGGACATGGATAGTTTAGCAGAATGGACAGACAGTCAGGATGATAGTAATTGACTGAAACAGGACATTGATAGTTTAGCAGAATGGACAGAGGATCAGGATGATAGTAATTGACTGAAACATGACATGGATAGTTTAGCAGAATGGACAGAGAGTCAGGATGATAGTAATTGACTGAAACAGGACATTGATAGTTTAGCAGAATGGACAGACAGTCAGGATGATAGTAATTGACTGAAACAGGACATTGATAGTTTAGCAGAATGGACAGAGGATCAGGATGATAGTAATTGACTGAAACATGACATGGATAGTTTAGCAGAATGGACAGACAGTCAGGATGATAGTAATTGACTGAAACAGGACATTGATAGTTTAGCAGAATGGATAGACATTCAGGATGATAGTAATTGACTGAAACAGGACATTGATAGTTTAGCAGAATGGACAGACAGTCAGGATGATAGTAATTGACTGAAACAGGACATGGATAGTTTAGCAGAATGGATAGACAGTCAGGATGATAGTAATTGACTGAAACAGGACATTGATAGTTTAGCAGAATGGACAGAGGATCAGGATGATAGTAATTGACTGAATCATGACATGGATAGATTAGCAGAATGGACAGACAGTCAGGATGATAGTAATTGACTGAAACAGGACATTGATAGTTTAGCAGAATGGATAGACAGTCAGGATGATAGTAATTGACTGAAACAGGACATTGATAGTTTAGCAGAATGGACAGACAGTCAGGATGATAGTAATTGACTGAAACAGGACATTGATAGATTAGCAGAATGGACAGAGAGTCAGGATGATAGTAATTGACTGAAACAGGACATGGATAATTTAGCAGAACGGACAGACAGTCAGGATGATAGTAATTGACTGAAACAGGACATGGATAGTTTAGCAGAATGGACAGACAGTCAGGATGATAGTAATTGACTGAAACAGGACATGGATAATTTATCAGAATGGACAGACAGTCAGGATGATAGTAATTGACTGAAACAGGACATTGATAGTTTAGCAGAATGGACAGACAGTCAGGATGATAGTAATTGACTGAAACTGGACATTGATAGTTTAGCAGAATGGACAGACAGTCAGGATGATAGTAATTGACTGAAACAGGACATTGATAGTTTAGCAGAATGGACAGACAGTCAGGATGATAGTAATTGACTGAAACAGGACATTGATAGTTTAGCAGAATGGATAGACAGTCAGGATGATAGTAATTGACTGAAACAGGACATGGATAGTTTTGCAGAATGGACAGACAGTCAGGATGATAGTAATTGACTGAAACAGGACATTGATAGTTTAGCAGAATGGACAGACAGTCAGGATGATAGTAATTGACTGAAACAGGACATTGATAGTTCAGCAGAATGGACGGACAGTCAGGATGATAGTAATTGACTGAAACAGGACATGGATAGTTTTGCAGAATGGACAGACAGTCAGGATGATAGTAATTGACTGAAACAGGACATTGATAGTTTAGCAGAATGGATAGACAGTCAGGATGATAGTAATTGACTGAAACAGGACATTGATAGTTCAGCAGAATGGACGGACAGTCAGGATGATAGTAATTGACTGAAACAGGACATGGATAGTTTAGCAGAATGGACAGACAGTCAGGATGATAGTAATTGACTGAAACAGGACATTGATAGTTCAGCAGAATGGATGGACAGTCAGGATGATAGTAATTGACTGAAACAGGACATGGACAGTTTATCAGAATGGACAGACAGTCATGATGACAGTAATTGACTGAAACAGGACATGGAAAGTTTAGCAGAAACGACAGAGAGTCAGGATGATAGTAATTGACTGAAACAGGACATTGATAGTTTAGCAGAATGGTCAGACAGTCAGGATGACAGTAATTGACTGAAACAGGACATTGATAGCTTAGCAGAATGGATAGACAGTCAGGATGATAGTAATTGACTGAAACAGGACATGGATAGTTTAGCAGAATGGACAGACAGTCAGGATGATAGTAATTGACTGAAACAGGACATTGATAGTTTAGCAGAATGGACAGACAGTCAGGATGATAGTAATTGACTGAAACAGGACATGGATAGTTTAGCAGAATGGACAGACAGTCAGGATGATAGTAATTGACTGAAACAGGACATTGATAGTTTAGCAGAATGGACAGACAGTCAGGATGATAGTAATTGACTGAAACAGGACATTGATAGTTTAGCAGAATGGACAGACAGTCAGGATGATAGTAATTGACTGAAACCGGACATGGATAGTTTAGCAGAATGGACAGACAGTCAGGATGATAGTAATTGACTGAAACAGGACATTGATAATTTAGCAGAATGGATAGACAGTCAGGATGATAGTAATTGACTGAAACAGGACATTGATAGGTTAGCAGAATGGAAGAACGGTCAGGATGATGGTAAATGACTGAAACAGGACAAGGATAGTTTAGCAGAATGGACAGACAGTCAGGATGATAGTAATTGACTGAAACAGGACATTGATAGTTTAGCTAAATGGACAGAGGATCAGGATGATAGTAATTGACTGAAACAGGACATGGATAGTTTAGCAGAATGGACAGACAGTCAGGATGATAGTAATTGACTGAAACAGGACATTGATAGTTTAGCAGAATGGACAGACAGTCAGGATGATAGTAATTGACTGAAACAGGACATTGATAGTTTAGCAGAATGGACAGACAGTCAGGATGATAGTAATTGACTGAAACAGGACATTGATAGTTTAGCAGAATGGACAGACAGTCAGGATGATAGTAATTGACTGAAACAGGACATTGATAGTTTAGCAGAATGGACAGACAGTCAGGATGATAGTAATTGACTGAAACAGGACATTGATAGTTTAGCAGAATGGACAGACAGTCAGGATGATAGTAATTGACTGAAACAGGACATTGATAGTTTAGCAGAATGGACAGACAGTCAGGATGACAGTAATTGACTGAAACAGGACATGGATAGTTTAGCAGAATGGACAGACAGTCAGGATGATAGTAATTGACTGAAAAAAGGACATGGATAATTTAGCAGAATGGACAGACAGTCAGGATGATAGTAATTGACTGAAACAGGACATTGATAGGTTAGCAGAATGGAAGAAAGGTCAGGATGATGGTAAATGACTGAAACAGGACATTGATAGTTTAGCAAAATGGACAGAGGATCGGGATGATAGTAATTGACTGAAACAGGACATGGATAGTTTAGCAGAATGGACAGACTGTCAGGATGATAGTAATTGACTGAAACAGGACATTGATAGTTTAGCAGAATGGACAGAGAGTCAGGATGATAGTAATTGACTGAAACAGGACATGGATAGTTTAGCAGAATGGACAGAGGATCAGGATGATAGTAATTGACTGAAACAGGACATGGATAATTTAGCAGAATGGACAGACAGTCAGTATGATAGTAATTGACTGAAACAGGACATTGATAGGTTAGCAGAATGGAAGAACGGTCAGGATGATGGTAAATGACTGAAACAGGACATTGATAGGTTAGCAGAATTGGCAGACAGTCAGGATGATAGTAATTGACTGAAACAGGACATTGATAGTTTAGCAGAATGGACAGACTGTCAGGATGATAGTAATTGACTGAAACAGGACATTGATAGTTTAGCAGAATGGACAGAGAGTCAGGATGATAGTAATTGACTGAAACAGGACATGGATAGTTTAGCAGAATGGACAGACAGTCAGGATGATAGTAATTGACTGAAACAGGACATTGATAGTTCAGCAGAATGGACAGACAGTCAGGATGACAGTAATTGACTGAAACAGGACATGGAAAGTTTAGCAGAAAGGACAGAGAGTCAGGATGATAGTAATTGACTGAAACAGGACATTGATAGTTTAGCAGAAAGGTCAGACAGTCAGGATGACAGTAATTGACTGAAACAGGACATTGATAGCTTAGCAGAATGGATAGACAGTCAGGATGATAGTAATTGACTGAAACAGGACATGGATAGTTTAGCAGAATGGACAGACAGTCAGGATGATAGTAATTGACTGAAACAGGACATTGATAGTTTAGCAGAATGGACAGACAGTCAGGATGATAGTAATTGACTGAAACAGGACATGGATAGTTTAGCAGAATGGACAGACAGTCAGGATGATAGTAATTGACTGAAACAGGACATTGATAGTTTAGCAGAATGGACAGACAGTCAGGATGATACTAATTGACTGAAACCGGACATTGATAGTTTAGCAGAATGGACAGACAGTCAGGATGATAGTAATTGACTGAAACCGGACATGGATAGTTTAGCAGAATGGACAGACAGTCAGGATGATAGTAATTGACTGAAACAGGACATTGATAATTTAGCAGAATGGATAGACAGTCAGGATGATAGTAATTGACTGAAACAGGACATTGATAGGTTAGCAGAATGGACAGACAGTCAGGATGATAGTAATTGACTGAAACAGGACATTGATAGTTTAGCAAAATGGACAGAGGATCAGGATGATAGTAATTGACTGAAACCGGACATGGATAGTTTAGCAGAATGGACAGACAGTCAGGATGATAGTAATTGACTGAAACAGGACATTGATAATTTAGCAGAATGGATAGACAGTCAGGATGTTAGTAATTGACTGAAACAGGACATTGATAGGTTAGCAGAATGGAAGAACGGTCAGGATGATGGTAAATGACTGAAACAGGACAAGGATAGTTTAGCAGAATGGACAGACAGTCAGGATGATAGTAATTGACTGAAACAGGACATTGATAGTTTAGCAAAATGGACAGAGGATCAGGATGATAGTAATTGACTGAAACAGGACATGGATAGTTTAGCAGAATGGACAGACAGTCAGGATGATAGTAATTGACTGAAACAGGACATTGATAGTTTAGCAGAATGGACAGACAGTCAGGATGATAGTAATTGACTGAAACAGGACATTGATAGTTTAGCAGAATGGACAGACAGTCAGGATGATAGTAATTGACTGAAACAGGACATTGATAGTTTAGCAGAATGGACAGACAGTCAGGATGATAGTAATTGACTGAAACAGGACATTGATAGTTTAGCAGAATGGACAGACAGTCAGGATGATAGTAATTGACTGAAACAGGACATTGATAGTTTAGCAGAATGGACAGACAGTCAGGATGATAGTAATTGACTGAAACAGGACATTGATAGTTTAGCAGAATGGATAGACAGTCAGGATGATAGTAATTGACTGAAACAGGACATTGATAGTTCAGCAGAATGGACGGACAGTCAGGATGATAGTAATTGACTGAAACAGGACATGGATAGTTTAGCAGAATGGACAGACAGTCAGGATGATAGTAATTGACTGAAACAGGACATTGATAGTTCAGCAGAATGGATGGACAGTCAGGATGATAGTAATTGACTGAAACAGGACATGGACAGTTTATCAGAATGGACAGACAGTCATGATGACAGTAATTGACTGAAACAGGACATGGAAAGTTTAGCAGAAACGACAGAGAGTCAGGATGATAGTAATTGACTGAAACAGGACATTGATAGTTTAGCAGAATGGTCAGACAGTCAGGATGACAGTAATTGACTGAAACAGGACATTGATAGCTTAGCAGAATGGATAGACAGTCAGGATGATAGTAATTGACTGAAACAGGACATGGATAGTTTAGCAGAATGGACAGACAGTCAGGATGATAGTAATTGACTGAAACAGGACATTGATAGTTTAGCAGAATGGACAGACAGTCAGGATGATAGTAATTGACTGAAACAGGACATGGATAGTTTAGCAGAATGGACAGACAGTCAGGATGATAGTAATTGACTGAAACAGGACATTGATAGTTTAGCAGAATGGACAGACAGTCAGGATGATAGTAATTGACTGAAACAGGACATTGATAGTTTAGCAGAATGGACAGACAGTCAGGATGATAGTAATTGACTGAAACCGGACATGGATAGTTTAGCAGAATGGACAGACAGTCAGGATGATAGTAATTGACTGAAACAGGACATTGATAATTTAGCAGAATGGATAGACAGTCAGGATGATAGTAATTGACTGAAACAGGACATTGATAGGTTAGCAGAATGGAAGAACGTTCAGGATGATGGTAAATGACTGAAACAGGACAAGGATAGTTTAGCAGAATGGACAGACAGTCAGGATGATAGTAATTGACTGAAACAGGACATTGATAGTTTAGCTAAATGGACAGAGGATCAGGATGATAGTAATTGACTGAAACAGGACATGGATAGTTTAGCAGAATGGACAGACAGTCAGGATGATAGTAATTGACTGAAACAGGACATTGATAGTTTAGCAGAATGGACAGACAGTCAGGATGATAGTAATTGACTGAAACAGGACATTGATAGTTTAGCAGAATGGACAGACAGTCAGGATGATAGTAATTGACTGAAACAGGACATTGATAGTTTAGCAGAATGGACAGACAGTCAGGATGATAGTAATTGACTGAAACAGGACATTGATAGTTTAGCAGAATGGACAGACAGTCAGGATGATAGTAATTGACTGAAACAGGACATTGATAGTTTAGCAGAATGGACAGACAGTCAGGATGATAGTAATTGACTGAAACAGGACATTGATAGTTTAGCAGAATGGACAGACAGTCAGGATGACAGTAATTGACTGAAACAGGACATGGATAGTTTAGCAGAATGGACAGACAGTCAGGATGATAGTAATTGACTGAAAAAAGGACATGGATAATTTAGCAGAATGGACAGACAGTCAGGATGATAGTAATTGACTGAAACAGGACATTGATAGGTTAGCAGAATGGAAGAAAGGTCAGGATGATGGTAAATGACTGAAACAGGACATTGATAGTTTAGCAAAATGGACAGAGGATCGGGATGATAGTAATTGACTGAAACAGGACATGGATAGTTTAGCAGAATGGACAGACTGTCAGGATGATAGTAATTGACTGAAACAGGACATTGATAGTTTAGCAGAATGGACAGAGAGTCAGGATGATAGTAATTGACTGAAACAGGACCTGGATAGTTTAGCAGAATGGACAGAGGATCAGGATGTTAGTAATTGACTGAAACATGACATGGATAGTTTAGCAGAATGGACAGACAGTCAGGATGATAGTAATTGACTGAAACAGGACATGGATAATTTAGCAGAATGGACAGACAGTCAGTATGATAGTAATTGACTGAAACAGGACATTGATAGGTTAGCAGAATGGAAGAACGGTCAGGATGATGGTAAATGACTGAAACAGGACATTGATAGGTTAGCAGAATTGGCAGACAGTCAGGATGATAGTAATTGACTGAAACAGGACATTGATAGTTTAGCAGAATGGACAGACTGTCAGGATGATAGTAATTGACTGAAACAGGACATTGATAGTTTAGCAGAATGGACAGAGAGTCAGGATGATAGTAATTGACTGAAACAGGACATGGATAGTTTAGCAGAATGGACAGACAGTCAGGATGATAGTAATTGACTGAAACCGGACATTGATAGTTTAGCAGAATGGACAGACAGTCAGGATGATAGTAATTGACTGAAACCGGACATGGATAGTTTAGCAGAATGGACAGACAGTCAGGATGATAGTAATTGACTGAAACAGGACATTGATAATTTAGCAGAATGGATAGACAGTCAGGATGATAGTAATTGACTGAAACAGGACATTGATAGGTTAGCAGAATGGACAGACAGTCAGGATGATAGTAATTGACTGAAACAGGACATTGATAGTTTAGCAAAATGGACAGAGGATCAGGATGATAGTAATTGACTGAAACCGGACATGGATAGTTTAGCAGAATGGACAGACAGTCAGGATGATAGTAATTGACTGAAACAGGTCATTGATAATTTAGCAGAATGGATAGACAGTCAGGATGTTAGTAATTGACTGAAACAGGACATTGATAGGTTAGCAGAATGGAAGAACGGTCAGGATGATGGTAAATGACTGAAACAGGACAAGGATAGTTTAGCAGAATGGACAGACAGTCAGGATGATAGTAATTGACTGAAACAGGACATTGATAGTTTAGCAAAATGGACAGAGGATCAGGATGATAGTAATTGACTGAAACAGGACATGGATAGTTTAGCAGAATGGACAGACAGTCAGGATGATAGTAATTGACTGAAACAGGACATTGATAGTTTAGCAGAATGGACAGACAGTCAGGATGATAGTAATTGACTGAAACAGGACATTGATAGTTTAGCAGAATGGACAGACAGTCAGGATGATAGTAATTGACTGAAACAGGACATTGATAGTTTAGCAGAATGGACAGACAGTCAGGATGATAGTAATTGACTGAAACAGGACATTGATAGTTTAGCAGAATGGACAGACAGTCAGGATGATAGTAATTGACTGAAACAGGACATTGATAGTTTAGCAGAATGGACAGACAGTCAGGATGATAGTAATTGACTGAAACAGGACATTGATAGTTTAGCAGAATGGACAGACAGTCAGGATGACAGTAATTGACTGAAACAGGACATGGATAGTTTAGCAGAATGGACAGACAGTCAGGATGATAGTAATTGACTGAAACAGGACATGGATAATTTAGCAGAATGGACAGACAGTCAGGATGATAGTAATTGACTGAAACAGGACATTGATAGGTTAGCAGAATGGAAGAAAGGTCAGGATGATGGTAAATGACTGATACAGGACATTGATAGTTTAGCAAAATGGACAGAGGATCGGGATGATAGTAATTGACTGAAACAGGACATGGATAGTTTAGCAGAATGGACAGACTGTCAGGATGATAGTAATTGACTGAAACAGGACATTGATAGTTTAGCAGAATGGACAGAGAGTCAGGATGATAGTAATTGACTGAAACAGGACATGGATAGTTTAGCAGAATGGACAGAGGATCAGGATGATAGTAATTGACTGAAACATGACATGGATAGTTTAGCAGAATGGACAGACAGTCAGGATGATAGTAATTGACTGAATCAGGACATGGATAATTTAGCAGAATGGACAGACAGTCAGTATGATAGTAATTGACTGAAACAGGACATTGATAGGTTAGCAGAATGGAAGAACGGTCAGGATGATGGTAAATGACTGAAACAGGACATTGATAGGTTAGCAGAATTGGCAGACAGTCAGGATGATAGTAATTGACTGAAACAGGACATTGATAGTTTAGCAGAATGGACAGACTGTCAGGATGATAGTAATTGACTGAAACAGGACATTGATAGTTTAGCAGAATGGACAGAGAGTCAGGATGATAGTAATTGACTGAAACAGGACATGGATAGTTTAGCAGAATGGACAGACAGTCAGGATGATAGTAATTGACTGAAACAGGACATTGATAGTTCAGCAGAATGGATGGACAGTCAGGATGATAGTAATTGACTGAAACAGGACATGGACAGTTTGTCAGAATGGACAGACAGTCAGGATGACAGTAATTGACTGAAACAGGACATGGAAAGTTTAGCAGCAAGGACAGAGAGTCAGGATGATAGTAATTGACTGAAACAGGACATTGATAGTTTAGCAGAATGGTCAGACAGTCAGGATGACAGTAATTGACTGAAACAGGACATTGATAGCTTAGCAGAATGGATAGACAGTCAGGATGATAGTAATTGACTGAAACAGGACATGGATAGTTTAGCAGAATGGACAGACAGTCAGGATGATAGTAATTGACTGAAACAGGACATTGATAGTTTAGCAGAATGGACAGACAGTCAGGATGATAGTAATTGACTGAAACAGGACATGGATAGTTTAGCAGAATGGACAGACAGTCAGGATGATAGTAATTGACTGAAACAGGACATTGATAGTTTAGCAGAATGGACAGACAGTCAGGATGATAGTAATTGACTGAAACCGGACATTGATAGTTTAGCAGAATGGACAGACAGTCAGGATGATAGTAATTGACTGAAACCGGACATGGATAGTTTAGCAGAATGGACAGACAGTCAGGATGATAGTAATTGACTGAAACAGGACATTGATAATTTAGCAGAATGGATAGACAGTCAGGATGATAGTAATTGACTGAAACAGGACATTGATAGGTTAGCAGAATGGAAGAACGGTCAGGATGATGGTAAATGACTGAAACAGGACAAGGATAGTTTAGCAGAATGGACAGAGGATCAGGATGATAGTAATTGACTGAAACAGGACATGGATAGTTTAGCAGAATGGACAGACAGTCAGGATGATAGTAATTGACTGAAACAGGACATTGATAGTTTCGCAGAATGGACAGACAGTCAGGATGATAGTAATTGACTGAAACAGGACATTGATAGTTTAGCAGAATGGACAGACAGTCAGGATGATAGTAATTGACTGAAACAGGACATTGATAGTTTAGCAGAATGGACAGACAGTCAGGATGATAGTAATTGACTGAAACAGGACATTGATAGTTTAGCAGAATGGACAGACAGTCAGGATGATAGCAATTGACTGAAACAGGACATTGATAGTTTAGCAGAATGGACAGACAGTCAGGATGATAGTAATTGACTGAAACAGGACATTGATAGTTTAGCAGAATGGACAGACAGTCAGGATGACAGTAATTGACTCAAACAGGACATGGATAGTTTAGCAGAATGGACAGACAGTCAGGATGATAGTAATTGACTGAAACAGGACATGGATAATTTAGCAGAATGGACAGACAGTCAGGATGATAGTAATTGACTGAAACAGGACATTGATAGGTTAGCAGAATGGAAGAACGGTCAGGATGATGGTAAATGACTGAAACAGGACATTGATAGTTTAGCAAAATGGACAGAGGATCGGGATGATAGTAATTGACTGAAACAGGACATGGATAGTTTAGCAGAATGGACAGACTGTCAGGATGATAGTAATTGACTGAAACAGGACATTGATAGTTTAGCAGAATGGACAGAGAGTCAGGATGATAGTAATTGACTGAAACAGGACATGGATAATTTAGCAGAATGGACAGACAGTCAGTATGATAGTAATTGACTGAAACAGGACATTGATAGTTTAGCAGAATGGACAGACAGTCAGGATGATAGTAATTGACTGAAACAGGACATGGATAGTTTAGCAGAATGGACAGACAGTCAGGATGATAGTAATTGACTGAAACAGGACATTGATAGTTTAGCAGAATGGACAGACAGTCAGTATGATAGTAATTGACTGAAACAGGACATTGATAGGTTAGCAGAATGGAAGAACGGTCAGGATGATGGTAAATGACTGAAACAGGACATTGATAGGTTAGCAGAATGGACAGACAGTCAGGATGATAGTAATTGACTGAAACAGGACATTGATAGTTTAGCAGAATGGACAGACTGTCAGGATGATAGTAATTGACTGAAACAGGACATTGATAGTTTAGCAGAATGGACAGAGAGTCAGGATGATAGTAATTGACTGAAACAGGACATGGATAGTTTAGCAGAATGGACAGACAGTCAGGATGATAGTAATTGACTGAAACAGGACATGGATAATTTAGCAGAATGGACAGACAGTCAGTATGATAGTAATTGACTGAAACAGGACATTGATAGGTTAGCAGAATGGAAGAACGGTCAGGATGATGGTAAATGACTGAAACAGGACATTGATAGGTTAGCAGAATGGACAGACAGTCAGGATGATAGTAATTGACTGAAACAGGACATGGATAATTTAGCAGAATGGACAGACAGTCAGTATGATAGTAATTGACTGAAACAGGACATTGATAGGTTAGCAGAATGGAAGAACGGTCAGGATGATGGTAAATGACTGAAACAGGACATTGATAGGTTAGCAGAATGGACAGACAGTCAGGATGATAGTAATTGACTGAAACAGGACATTGATAGTTTAGCAGAATGGACAGACTGTCAGGATGATAGTAATTGACTGAAACAGGACATTGATAGTTTAGCAGAATGGACAGACAGTCAGGATGATAGTAATTGACTGAAACAGGACATTGATAGTTTAGCAGAATGGACAGAGAGTCAGGATGATAGTAATTGACTGAAACAGGACATTGATAGTTTAGCAGAATGGACAGAGAGTCAGGATGATAGTAATTGACTGAAACATGACATGGATAGTTTAGCAGAATGGACAGACAGTCAGGATGATAGTAATTGACTGAAACAGGACATTCATAGGTTAGCAGAATGGACAGACAGTCAGGATCATAGTAATTGACTGAAACAGGACATTGATAGTTTAGCAGAATGGACAGATAGTCAGGATGATAGTAATTGACTGAAACAGGACATGGATAGATTAGCAGAATGGACAGACAGTCAGGATGACAGTAATTGACTGAAACAGGACATTGATAGGTTAGCAGAATGGACAGACAGTCAGGATGATAGTAATTGACTGAAACAGGACATTGATAGTTTAGCAGAATGGACAGACAGTCAGGATGATAGTAATTGACTGAAACAGGACATTGATAGTTTAGCAGAATGGACAGACAGTCAGGATGATAGTAATTGACTGAAACAGGACATTGATAGTTTAGCAGAATGGATAGACAGTCAGGATGATAGTAATTGACTGAAACAGGACATTGATAGGTTAGCAGAATGGACAGACAGTCAGGATGATAGTAATTGACTGAAACAGGACATTGATAGTTTAGCAGAATGGACAGACAGTCAGGATGATAGTAATTGACTGAAACAGGACATTGATAGTTTAGCAGAATGGATAGACAGTCAGGATGATAGTAATTGACTGAAACAGGACATTGATAGTTTAGCAGAATGGACAGACAGTCAGGATGATAGTAATTGACTGAAACAGGACATGGATAGTTTAGCAGAATGGACAGACAGTCAGGATGATAGTAATTGACTGAAACAGGACATTGATAATTTAGCAGAATGGACAGACAGTCAGGATGATAGTAATTGACTGCAACAGGACATTGATAGTTTAGCAGAATGGATAGACAGTCAGGATGATAGTAATTGACTGAAACAGGACATGGATAGTTTAGCAGAATGGACAGAGAGTCAGGATGATAGTAATTGACTGAAACAGGACATTGATAGTTTAGCAGAATGGTCAGA
Organism: Heterodontus francisci; assembly: GCF_036365525.1. Lineage (NCBI taxonomy): Eukaryota > Metazoa > Chordata > Chondrichthyes > Heterodontiformes > Heterodontidae > Heterodontus > Heterodontus francisci. Next base: position 107,129 of record NW_027140253.1, on the reverse strand, counting down.
CAGTCAGGATGATAGTAATTGACTGAAACAGGACATTGATAGTTCAGCAGAATGGACAGACAGTCAGGATGATAGTAATTGACTGAAACAGGACATTGATAGTTTAGCAGAATGGACAGACAGTCAGGATGATAGTAATTGACTGAAACAGGACATTGATAGTTTAGCAGAATGGACAGACAGTCAGGATGATAGTAATTGACTGAAACAGGACATGGATAGATTAGCAGAATGGACAGACAGTCAGGATGACAGTAATAGACTGAAACAGGACATTGATAGGTTAGCAGAATGGACAGACAGTCAGGATGATAGTAATTGACTGAAACAGGACATTGATAGTTTAGCAGAATGGACAGACAGTCAGGATGATAGTAATTGACTGCAACAGGACATTGATAGTTTAGCAGAATGGACAGACAGTCAGGATGATAGTAATTGACTGAAACAGGACATTGATAGTTTAGCAGAATGGATAGACAGTCAGGATGATAGTAATTGACTGAAACAGGACATTGATAGTTTAGCAGAATGGACAGACAGTCAGGATGATAGTAATTGACTGAAACAGGACATTGATAGTTTAGCAGAATGGACAGACAGTCAGGATGATAGTAATTGACTGAAACGGGACATTGATAGTTTAGCAGAATGGATAGACAGTCAGGATGATAGTAATTGACTGAAACAGGACATTGATAGTTTAGCAGAATGGACAGACAGTCAGGATGATAGTAATTGACTGAAACAGGACATGGATAGTTTAGCAGAATGGACAGACAGTCAGGATGATAGTAATTGACTGAAACAGGACATTGATAATTTAGCAGAATGGACAGAGAGTCAGGATGATAGTAATTGACTGAAACAGGACATTGATAGTTTAGCAGAATGGACAGACAGTCAGGATGATAGTAATTGACTGAAACAGGACATTGATAGTTTAGCAGAATGGACAGACAGTCAGGATGATAGTAATTGACTGAAACAGGACATTGATAGTTTAGCAGAATGGATAGACAGTCAGGATGATAGTAATTGACTGAAACAGGACATGGATAGTTTAGCAGAATGGACAGAGAGTCAGGATGATAGTAATTGACTGAAACAGGACATTGATAGTTTAGCAGAATGGACAGACAGTCAGGATGATAGTAATTGACTGAAACAGGACATTGATAGTTCAGCAGAATGGACAGACAGTCAGGATGATAGTAATTGACTGAAACAGGACATTGATAGTTTAGCAGAATGGACAGACAGTCAGGATGATAGTAATTGACTGAAACAGGACATTGATAGTTTAGCAGAATGGACAGACAGTCAGGATGATAGTAATTGACTGAAACAGGACATGGATAGTTTAGCAGAATGGACAGACAGTCAGGATGATAGTAATTGACTGAAACAGGACATGGATAATTTAGCAGAATGGACAGACAGTCAGGATGATAGTAATTGACTGAAACAGGACATTGATAGGTTAGCAGAATGGACAGACAGTCAGGATGATGGTAAATGACTGAAACAGGACATGGATAGTTTAGCAGAATGGACAGACAGTCAGGATGATAGTAATTGACTGAAACAGGACATGGATAGTTTAGCAGAATGGACAGAGAGTCAGGATGATAGTAATTGACTGAAACAGGACATGGATAGTTTAGCAGAATGGACAGACAGTCAGGATGATAGTAATTGACTGAAACAGGACATTGATAGATTAGCAATATGGACATAGGATCAGGATGATAGTAATTGACTGAAACAGGACATGGATAGTTTAGCAGAATGGACAGACAGTCAGGATGATAGTAATTGACTGAAACAGGACATTGATAGGTTAGCAGAATGGACAGACAGTCTGGATGGTAGTAATTGACTGAAACAGGACATTGATAGTTTAGCAGAATGGACAGACAGTCAGGATGATAGTAATTAACTGAAACAGGACATTGATAGTTTAGCAGAATGGACAGACAGTCAGGATGATAGTAATTGACTGAAACAGGACATTGATAGTTTAGCAGAATGGACAGACAGTCAGGATGATAGTAATTGACTGAAACAGGACATGGATAGTTTAGCAGAATGGACAGACTGTCAGGATGATAGTAATTGACTGAAACAGCACATTGATAGTTTAGCAGAATGGACAGACAGTCAGGATGATAGTAATTGACTGAAACAGGACATTGATAGTTTAGCAGAATGGACAGACAGTCAGGATGATAGTAATTGACTGAAACAGGACATGGATAGTTTAGCAGAATGGACAGACAGTCAGGATGATAGTAATTGACTGAAACAGGGCATTGATAGTTTAGCAGAATGGATAGACAGTCAGGATGATAGTAATTGACTGAAACAGGACATTGATAGTTTAGCAGAATGGACAGACAGTCAGGATGATAGTAATTGAATGAAACAGGACATTGATAGTTTAGCAGAATGGATAGACAGTCAGGATGATAGTAATTGACTGAAACAGGACATTGATAGTTTAGCAGAATGGATAGAAAGTCAGGATGATAGTAATTGACTGAAACAGGACATTGATAGTTTAGCAGAATGGACAGACAGTCAGGATGATAGTAATTGACTGAAACAGGACATGGATAGTTTAGCAGAATGGACAGACAGTCAGGATGGTAGTAATTGACTGAAACAGGACATTGATAATTTAGCAGAATGGACAGACAGTCAGGATGATAGTAATTGACTGAAACAGGACATGGATAATTTAGCAGAATGGACAGTCCGTCAGGATGATAGTAATTGACTGAAACAGGACATTGATAGTTTAGCAGAATGGACAGACAGTCAGGATGATAGTAATGGACTGAAACAGGACATTGATAGTTTAGCAGAATGGACAGACAGTCAGGATGATAGTAATTGACTGAAACAGGACATTGATAGTTTAGCAGAATGGACAGACAGTCAGGATGATAGTAATGGACTGAAACAGGACATTGATAGTTTAGCAGAATGGACAGACAGTCAGGATGATAGTAATTGACTGAAACAGGACATTGATAGTTTAGCAGAATGGATAGACAGTCAGGATGATAGTAATTGACTGAAACAGGACATTGATAGTTTAGCAGAATGGACAGACAGTCAGGATGATAGTAATTGACTGAAACAGGACATTGATAGTTTAGCAGAATGGACAGACAGTCAGGATGATAGTAATTGACTGAAACAGGACATTGATAGTTTAGCAGAATGGATAGACAGTCAGGATGATAGTAATTGACTGAAACAGGACATTGATAGTTTAGCAGAATGGACAGACAGTCAGGATGATAGTAATTGACTGAAACAGGACATTGATAGTTTAGCAGAATGGATAGACAGTCAGGATGATAGTAATTGACTGAAACAGGACATTGATAGTTTAGCAGAATGGACAGACAGTCAGGATGATAGTAATTGACTGAAACAGGACATTGATAGTTTAGCAGAATGGACAGACAGTCAGGATGATAGTAATTGACTGAAACAGGACATTGATAGTTTAGCAGAATGGATAGACAGTCAGGATGATAGTAATTGACTGAAACAGGACATTGATAGTTTAGCAGAATGGACAGACTGTCAGGATGATAGTAATTGACTGAAACAGGACATTGATAGTTTAGCAGAATGGACAGACTGTCAGGATGATAGTAATTGACTGAAACAGGACATGGATAGTTTAGCAGAATGGACAGACAGTCAGGATGATAGTAATTGACAGAAACAGGACATTGATAGTTAAGCAGAATGGACAGACAGTCAGGATGATAGTAATTGACTGAAACAGGACATGGATAGTTTAGCAGAAAGGACAGACAGTCAGGATGATAGTAATTGACTGAAACAGGACATTGATAGTTTAGCAGAATGGTCAGACAGTCAGGATGATAGTAATTGACTGAAACAGGACATGGATAGTTTAGCAGAATGGAGAGACAGTCAGGATGATAGTAATTGACTGAAACAGGACATTGATAGTTTAGCAGAATGGACAGACAGTCAGGATGATAGTAATTGACTGAAACAGGACATTGATAGTTTAGCAGAATGGATAGACAGTCAGGATGATAGTAATTGACTGAAACAGGACATTGATAGTTTAGCAGAATGGACAGACAGTCAGGATGATAGCAATTGACTGAAACAGGACATTGATAGTTTAGCAGAATGGACAGACAGTCAGGATGATAGTAATTGACTGAAACAGGACATTGATAGTTTAGCAGAATGGACAGACTGTCAGGATGATAGTAATTGACTGAAACAGGACATTGATAGTTTAGCAGAATGGACAGACTGTCAGGATGATAGTAATTGACTGAAACAGGACATGGATAGTTTAGCAGAATGGACAGACAGTCAGGATGATAGTAATTGACTGAAACAGGACATTGATAGTTTAGCAGAATGGACAGACAGTCAGGATGATAGTAATTGACTGAAACAGGACATGGATAGTTTAGCAGAAAGGACAGACAGTCAGGATGATAGTAATTGACTGAAACAGGACATTGATAGTTTAGCAGAATGGACAGACAGTCAGGATGATAGTAATTGAATGAAACAGGACATTGATAGTTTAGCAGAATGGATAGACAGTCAGGATGATAGTAATTGACTGAAACAGGACATTGATAGTTTAGCAGAATGGATAGAAAGTCAGGATGATAGTAATTGACTGAAACAGGACATTGATAGTTTAGCAGAATGGACAGACAGTCAGGATGATAGTAATTGACTGAAACAGGACATGGATAGTTTAGCAGAATGGACAGACAGTCAGGATGGTAGTAATTGACTGAAACAGGACATTGATAATTTAGCAGAATGGACAGACAGTCAGGATGATAGTAATTGACTGAAACAGGACATGGATAATTTAGCAGAATGGACAGTCCGTCAGGATGATAGTAATTGACTGAAACAGGACATTGATAGTTTAGCAGAATGGACAGACAGTCAGGATGATAGTAATGGACTGAAACAGGACATTGATAGTTTAGCAGAATGGACAGACAGTCAGGATGATAGTAATTGACTGAAACAGGACATTGATAGTTTAGCAGAATGGACAGACAGTCAGGATGATAGTAATGGACTGAAACAGGACATTGATAGTTTAGCAGAATGGACAGACAGTCAGGATGATAGTAATTGACTGAAACAGGACATTGATAGTTTAGCAGAATGGATAGACAGTCAGGATGATAGTAATTGACTGAAACAGGACATTGATAGTTTAGCAGAATGGACAGACAGTCAGGATGATAGTAATTGACTGAAACAGGACATTGATAGTTTAGCAGAATGGACAGACAGTCAGGATGATAGTAATTGACTGAAACAGGACATTGATAGTTTAGCAGAATGGATAGACAGTCAGGATGATAGTAATTGACTGAAACAGGACATTGATAGTTTAGCAGAATGGACAGACAGTCAGGATGATAGTAATTGACTGAAACAGGACATTGATAGTTTAGCAGAATGGATAGACAGTCAGGATGATAGTAATTGACTGAAACAGGACATTGATAGTTTAGCAGAATGGACAGACAGTCAGGATGATAGTAATTGACTGAAACAGGACATTGATAGTTTAGCAGAATGGACAGACAGTCAGGATGATAGTAATTGACTGAAACAGGACATTGATAGTTTAGCAGAATGGATAGACAGTCAGGATGATAGTAATTGACTGAAACAGGACATTGATAGTTTAGCAGAATGGACAGACTGTCAGGATGATAGTAATTGACTGAAACAGGACATTGATAGTTTAGCAGAATGGACAGACTGTCAGGATGATAGTAATTGACTGAAACAGGACATGGATAGTTTAGCAGAATGGACAGACAGTCAGGATGATAGTAATTGACAGAAACAGGACATTGATAGTTAAGCAGAATGGACAGACAGTCAGGATGATAGTAATTGACTGAAACAGGACATGGATAGTTTAGCAGAAAGGACAGACAGTCAGGATGATAGTAATTGACTGAAACAGGACATTGATAGTTTAGCAGAATGGTCAGACAGTCAGGATGATAGTAATTGACTGAAACAGGACATGGATAGTTTAGCAGAATGGAGAGACAGTCAGGATGATAGTAATTGACTGAAACAGGACATTGATAGTTTAGCAGAATGGACAGACAGTCAGGATGATAGTAATTGACTGAAACAGGACATTGATAGTTTAGCAGAATGGATAGACAGTCAGGATGATAGTAATTGACTGAAACAGGACATTGATAGTTTAGCAGAATGGACAGACAGTCAGGATGATAGCAATTGACTGAAACAGGACATTGATAGTTTAGCAGAATGGACAGACAGTCAGGATGATAGTAATTGACTGAAACAGGACATTGATAGTATAGCAGAATGGATAGACAGTCAGGATGATAGTAATTGACTGAAACAGGACATTGATAGTTTAGCAGAATGGACAGACTGTCAGGATGATAGTAATTGACTGAAACAGGACATTGATAGTTTAGCAGAATGGACAGACTGTCAGGATGATAGTAATTGACTGAAACAGGACATGGATAGTTTAGCAGAATGGACAGACAGTCAGGATGATAGTAATTGACTGAAACATGACATTGATAGTTTAGCAGAATGGACAGACAGTCAGGATGATAGTAATTGACTGAAACAGGACATGGATAGTTTAGCAGAAAGGACAGACAGTCAGGATGATAGTAATTGACTGAAACAGGACATTGATAGTTTAGCAGAATGGACAGACAGTCAGGATGATAGTAATTGACTGAAACAGGACATGGATAGTTTAGCAGAAAGGACAGACAGTCAGGATGATAGTAATTGACTGAAACAGGACATTGATAGTTTAGCAGAATGGACAGACAGTCAGGATGATAGTAATTGACTGAAACAGGACATGGATAGTTTAGCAGAATGGACAGACAGTCAGGATGATAGTAATTGACTGAAACAGGACATGGATAGTTTAGCAGAATGGACAGACAGTCAGGATGATAGTAATTGACTGAAACAGGACATTGATAGTTTAGCAGAATGGACAGACAGTCAGGATGATAGTAATTGACTGAAACAGGACATGGATAGTTTAGCAGAAAGGACAGACAGTCAGGATGATAGTAATTGACTGAAACAGGACATTGATAGTTTAGCAGAATGGACAGACAGTCAGGATGATAGTAATTGACAGAAACAGGACATGGATAGTTTAGCAGAATGGACAGACAGTCAGGATGATAGTAATTGACTGAAACAGGACATTGATAGTTTAGCAGAATGGACAGACAGTCAGGATGATAGTAATTGACTGAAACAGGACATGGATAGTTTAGCAGAATGGACAGACTGTCAGGATGATAGTAATTGACTGAAACAGGACATTGATAGTTTAGCAGAATGGACAGACAGTCAGGATGATAGTAATTGACTGAAACAGGACATGGATAGATTAGCAGAATGGACAGACAGTCAGGATGACAGTAATTGACTGAAACAGGACATTGATAGGTTAGCAGAATGGACAGACAGTCAGGATGATAGTAATTGACTGAAACAGGACATTGATAGTTTAGCAGAATGGACAGACAGTCAGGATGATAGTAATTGACTGAAACAGGACATTGATAGTTTAGCAGAATGGACAGACAGTCAGGATGATAGTAATTGACTGAAACAGGACATTGATAGTTTAGCAGAATGGATAGACAGTCAGGATGATAGTAATTGACTGAAACAGGACATTGATAGTTTAGCAGAATGGACAGACAGTCAGGATGATAGTAATTGACTGAAACAGGACATTGATAGTTTAGCAGAATGGACAGACAGTCAGGATGATAGTAATTGACTGAAACAGGACATTGATAGTTTAGCAGAATGGATAGACAGTCAGGATGATAGTAATTGACTGAAACAGGACATTGATAGTTTAGCAGAATGGACAGACAGTCAGGATGATAGTAATTGACTGAAACAGGACATGGATAGTTTAGCAGAATGGACAGACAGTCAGGATGATAGTAATTGACTGAAACAGGACATTGATAATTTAGCAGAATGGACAGAGAGTCAGGATGATAGTAATTGACTGAAACAGGACATGGATAGTTTAGCAGAATGGACAGACAGTCAGGATGATAGTAATTGACTGAAACAGGACATGGATAGTTTAGCAGAATGGACAGACAGTCAGGATGATAGTAATTGACTGAAACAGGACATTGATAGTTTAGCAGAATGGACAGACAGTCAGGATGATAGTAATTGACTGAAACAGGACATGGATAGTTTAGCAGAATGGACAGACTGTCAGGATGATAGTAATTGACAGAAACAGGACATTGATAGTTTAGCAGAATGGACAGACAGTCAGGATGATAGTAATTGACTGAAACAGGACATGGATAGATTAGCAGAATGGACAGACAGTCAGGATGACAGTAATTGACTGAAACAGGACATTGATAGGTTAGCAGAATGGACAGACAGTCAGGATGATAGTAATTGACTGAAACAGGACATTGATAGTTTAGCAGAATGGACAGACAGTCAGGATGATAGTAATTGACTGAAACAGGACATTGATAGTTTAGCAGAATGGACAGACAGTCAGGATGATAGTAATTGACTGAAACAGGACATTGATAGTTTAGCAGAATGGATAGACAGTCAGGATGATAGTAATTGACTGAAACAGGACATTGATAGTTTAGCAGAATGGACAGACAGTCAGGATGATAGTAATTGACTGAAACAGGACATTGATAGTTTAGCAGAATGGATAGACAGTCAGGATGATAGTAATTGACTGAAACAGGACATTGATAGTTTAGCAGAATGGACAGACAGTCAGGATGATAGTAATTGACTGAAACAGGACATGGATAGTTTAGCAGAATGGACAGACAGTCAGGATGATAGTAATTGACTGAAACAGGACATTGATAATTTAGCAGAATGGACAGAGAGTCAGGATGATAGTAATTGACTGAAACAGGACATTGATAGTTTAGCAGAATGGACAGACAGTCAGGATGATAGTAATTGACTGAAACAGGACATTGATAGTTCAGCAGAATGGACAGACAGTCAGGATGATAGTAATTGACTGAAACAGGACATTGATAGTTTAGCAGAATGGATAGACAGTCAGGATGATAGTAATTGACTGAAACAGGACATGGATAGTTTAGCAGAATGGACAGAGAGTCGGGATGATAGTAATTGACTGAAACAGGACATTGATAGTTTAGCAGAATGGACAGACAGTCAGGATGATAGTAATTGACTGAAACAGGACATTGATAGTTCAGCAGAATGGACAGACAGTCAGGATGATAGTAATTGACTGAAACAGGACATTGATAGTTTAGCAGAATGGACAGACAGTCAGGATGATAGTAATTGACTGAAACAGGACATTGATAGTTTAGCAGAATGGACAGACAGCCAGGATGATAGTAATTGACTGAAACAGGACATGGATAGTTTAGCAGAATGGACAGACAGTCAGGATGATAGTAATTGATGAAACAGGACATGGATAATTTAGCAGAATGGACAGACAGTCAGGATGATAGTAATTGACTGAAACAGGACATTGATAGTTTAGCAGAATGGATAGACAGTCAGGATGATAGTAATTGACTGAAACAGGACATTGATAGTTTAGCAGAATGGACAGACAGTCAGGATGATAGTAATTGACTGAAACAGGACATTGATAGTTTTGCAGAATGGACAGACAGTCAGGATGATAGTAATTGACTGAAACAGGACATTGATAGTTTAGCAGAATGAATAGACAGTCAGGATGATAGTAATTGACTGAAACAGGACATTGATAGTTTAGCAGAATGGACAGACAGTCAGGATGATAGTAATTGACTGTAACAGGACATGGATAGTTTAGCAGAATGGACAGAGAGTCAGGATGATAGTAATTGACTGAAACAGGACATTGATAATTTAGCAGAATGGACAGAGAGTCAGGATGATAGTAATTGACTGAAACAGGACATTGATAGTTTAGCAGAATGGACAGACAGTCAGGATGATAGTAATTGACTGAAACAGGACATTGATAGTTTAGCAGAATGGATAGACAGTCAGGATGATAGTAATTGACTGAAACAGGACATTGATGGTTTAGCAGAATGGACAGACAGTCAGGATGATAGTAATTGACTGAAACAGGACATGGATAGTTTAGCAGAATGGACAGACAGTCAGGATGATAGTAATTGACTGAAACAGGACATTGATAATTTAGCAGAATGGACAGAGAGTCAGGATGATAGTAATTGACTGAAACAGGACATTGATAGTTCAGCAGAATGGACAGACAGTCAGGATGATAGTAATTGACTGAAACAGGACATTGATAGTTTAGCAGAATGGACAGACAGTCAGGATGATAGTAATTGACTGAAACAGGACATTGATAGTTTAGCAGAATGGATAGACAGTCAGGATGATAGTAATTGACTGAAACAGGACATGGATAGTTTAGCAGAATGGACAGAGATTCAGGATGATAGTAATTGACTGAAACAGGACATTGATAGTTTAGCAGAATGGACAGACAGTCAGGATGATAGTAATTGACTGAAACAGGACATTGATAGTTCAGCAGAATGGACAGACAGTCAGGATGATAGTAATTGACTGAAACAGGACATTGATAGTTTAGCAGAATGGACAGACAGTCAGGATGATAGTAATTGACTGAAACAGGACATTGATAGTTTAGCAGAATGGACAGACAGTCAGGATGATAGTAATTGACTGAAACAGGACATGGATAGTTTAGCAGAATGGACAGACAGTCAGGATGATAGTAATTGACTGAAACAGGACATGGATAATTTAGCAGAATGGACAGACAGTCAGGATGATAGTAATTGACTGAAACAAGACATTGATAGGTTAGCAGAATGGACAGACAGTAAGGATGATGGTAAATGACTGAAACAGGACATGGATAGTTTAGCAGAATGGACAGACAGTCAGGATGATAGTAATTGACTGAAACAGGACATGGATAGTTTAGCAGAATGGACAGAGAGTCAGGATGATAGTAATTGACTGAAACAGGACATGGATAGTTTAGCAGAATGGACAGACAGTCAGGATGATAGTAATTGACTGAAACAGGACATTGATAGTTTAGCAAAATGGACATAGGATCAGGATGATAGTAATTGACTGAAACAGGACATTGATAGTTTAGCAGAATGGACAGACAGTCAGGATGATAGTAATTGACTGAAACAGGACATTGATAGGTTAGCAGAATGGACAGACAGTCAGGATGGTAGTAATTGACTGAAAGAGGACATTGATAGTTTAGCAGAATGGACAGACAGTCAGGATGATAGTAATTAACTGAAACAGGACATTGATAGTTTAGCAGAATGGACAGACAGTCAGGATGATAGTAATTGACTGAAACAGGACATTGATAGTTTAGCAGAATGGACAGACAGTCAGGATGATAGTAATTGACTGAAACAGGACATTGATAGTTTAGCAGAATGGATAGACAGTCAGGATGATAGTACTTGACTGAAACAGGACATGGATAGTTTAGCAGAATGGACAGAGAGTCGGGATGATAGTAATTGACTGAAACAGGACATTGATAGTTTAGCAGAATGGACAGACAGTCAGGATGATAGTAATTGACTGAAACAGGACATTGATAGTTCAGCAGAATGGACAGACAGTCAGGATGATAGTAATTGACTGAAACAGGACATTGATAGTTTAGCAGAATGGACAGACAGTCAGGATGATAGTAATTGACTGAAACAGGACATTGATAGTTTAGCAGAACGGACAGACAGTCAGGATGATAGTAATTGACTGAAACAGGACATGGATAGTTTAGCAGAATGGACAGACAGTCAGGATGATAGTAATTGACTGAAACAGGAAATGGATAATTTAGCAGAATGGACAGACAGTCAGGATGATAGTAATTGACTGAAACAGGACATTGATAGTTTAGCAGAATGGACAGACAGTCAGGATGATAGTAATTGACTGAAACAGGAAATGGATAATTTAGCAGAATGGACAGACAGTCAGGATGATAGTAATTGACTGAAACAGGAAATGGATAATTTAGCAGAATGGACAGACAGTCAGGATGATAGTAATTGACTGAAACAGGACATTGATAGTTTAGCAGAATGGACAGACAGTCAGGATGATAGTAATTGACTGAAACAGGACATTGATAGTTTAGCAGAATGGACAGACAGTCAGGATGATAGTAATTGACTGAAACAGGACATTGATAGTTTAGCAGAATGGATAGACAGTCAGGATGATAGTAATTGACTGAAACAGGACATTGATAGTTTAGCAGAATGGACAGACAGTCAGGATGATAGTAATTGACTGAAACAGGACATTGATAGTTTAGCAGAACGGACAGACAGTCAGGATGATAGTAATTGACTGAAACAGGACATGGATAGTTTAGCAGAATGGACAGACAGTCAGGATGATAGTAATTGACTGAAACAGGAAATGGATAATTTAGCAGAATGGACAGACAGTCAGGATGATAGTAATTGACTGAAACAGGAAATGGATAATTTAGCAGAATGGACAGACAGTCAGGATGATAGTAATTGACTGAAACAGGACATTGATAGTTTAGCAGAATGGACAGACAGTCAGGATGATAGTAATTGACTGAAACAGGACATTGATAGTTTAGCAGAATGGACAGACAGTCAGGATGATAGTAATTGACTGAAACAGGACATTGATAGTTTAGCAGAATGGATAGACAGTCAGGATGATAGTAATTGACTGAAACAGGACATTGATAGTTTAGCAGAATGGACAGACAGTCAGGATGATAGTAATTGACTGAAACAGGACATTGATAGTTTAGCAGAACGGACAGACAGTCAGGATGATAGTAATTGACTGAAACAGGACATGGATAGTTTAGCAGAATGGACAGACAGTCAGGATGATAGTAATTGACTGAAACAGGAAATGGATAATTTAGCAGAATGGACAGACAGTCAGGATGATAGTAATTGACTGAAACAGGACATTGATAGTTTAGCAGAATGGACAGACAGTCAGGATGATAGTAATTGACTGAAACAGGAAATGGATAATTTAGCAGAATGGACAGACAGTCAGGATGATAGTAATTGACTGAAACAGGAAATGGATAATTTAGCAGAATGGACAGACAGTCAGGATGATAGTAATTGACTGAAACAGGACATTGATAGTTTAGCAGAATGGACAGACAGTCAGGATGATAGTAATTGACTGAAACAGGACATTGATAGTTTAGCAGAATGGACAGACAGTCAGGATGATAGTAATTGACTGAAACAGGACATTGATAGTTTAGCAGAATGGATAGACAGTCAGGATGATAGTAATTGACTGAAACAGGACATTGATAGTTTAGCAGAATGGACAGACAGTCAGGATGATAGTAATTGACTGAAACAGGACATTGATAGTTTAGCAGAATGGACAGACAGTCAGGATGATTGTAATTGACTGAAACAGGACATTGATAGTTTAGCAGAATGGATAGACAGTCAGGATGATAGTAATTGACTGAAACAGGACATTGATAGTTTAGCAGAATGGACAGACAGTCAGGATGATAGTAATTGACTGAAACAGGACATGGATAGTTTAGCAGAATGGACAGACAGTCAGGATGATAGTAATTGACTGAAACAGGACATTGATAATTTAGCAGAATGGACAGAGAGTCAGGATGATAGTAATTGACTGAAACAGGACATGGATAGATTAGCAGAATGGACAGACAGTCAGGATGACAGTAATTGACTGAAACAGGACATTGATAGGTTAGCAGAATGGACAGACAGTCAGGATGATAGTAATTGACTGAAACAGGACATTGATAGTTTAGCAGAATGGACAGACAGTCAGGATGATAGTAATTGACTGAAACAGGACATTGATAGTTTAGCAGAATGGACAGACAGTCAGGATGATAGTAATTGACTGAAACAGGACATTGATAGTTTAGCAGAATGGATAGACAGTCAGGATGATAGTAATTGACTGAAACAGGACATTGATAGGTTAGCAGAATGGACAGACAGTCAGGATGATAGTAATTGACTGAAACAGGACATTGATAGTTTAGCAGAATGGACAGACAGTCAGGATGATAGTAATTGACTGAAACAGGACATTGATAGTTTAGCAGAATGGATAGACAGTCAGGATGATAGTAATTGACTGAAACAGGACATTGATAGTTTAGCAGAATGGACAGACAGTCAGGATGATAGTAATTGACTGAAACAGGACATGGATAGTTTAGCAGAATGGACAGACAGTCAGGATGATAGTAATTGACTGAAACAGGACATTGATAATTTAGCAGAATGGACAGACAGTCAGGATGATAGTAATTGACTGCAACAGGACATTGATAGTTTAGCAGAATGGATAGACAGTCAGGATGATAGTAATTGACTGAAACAGGACATGGATAGTTTAGCAGAATGGACAGAGAGTCAGGATGATAGTAATTGACTGAAACAGGACATTGATAGTTTAGCAGAATGGTCAGACAGTCAGGATGATAGTAATTGACTGAAACAGGACATTGATAGTTCAGCAGAATGGACAGACAGTCAGGATGATAGTAATTGACTGAAACAGGACATTGATAGTTTAGCAGAATGGACAGACAGTCAGGATGATAGTAATTGACTGAAACAGGACATTGATAGTTTAGCAGAATGGACAGACAGTCAGGATGATAGTAATTGACTGAAACAGGACATGGATAGATTAGCAGAATGGACAGACAGTCAGGATGACAGTAATAGACTGAAACAGGACATTGATAGGTTAGCAGAATGGACAGACAGTCAGGATGATAGTAATTGACTGAAACAGGACATTGATAGTTTAGCAGAATGGACAGACAGTCAGGATGATAGTAATTGACTGCAACAGGACATTGATAGTTTAGCAGAATGGACAGACAGTCAGGATGATAGTAATTGACTGAAACAGGACATTGATAGTTTAGCAGAATGGATAGACAGTCAGGATGATAGTAATTGACTGAAACAGGACATTGATAGTTTAGCAGAATGGACAGACAGTCAGGATGATAGTAATTGACTGAAACAGGACATTGATAGTTTAGCAGAATGGACAGACAGTCAGGATGATAGTAATTGACTGAAACGGGACATTGATAGTTTAGCAGAATGGATAGACAGTCAGGATGATAGTAATTGACTGAAACAGGACATTGATAGTTTAGCAGAATGGACAGACAGTCAGGATGATAGTAATTGACTGAAACAGGACATGGATAGTTTAGCAGAATGGACAGACAGTCAGGATGATAGTAATTGACTGAAACAGGACATTGATAATTTAGCAGAATGGACAGAGAGTCAGGATGATAGTAATTGACTGAAACAGGACATTGATAGTTTAGCAGAATGGACAGACAGTCAGGATGATAGTAATTGACTGAAACAGGACATTGATAGTTTAGCAGAATGGACAGACAGTCAGGATGATAGTAATTGACTGAAACAGGACATTGATAGTTTAGCAGAATGGATAGACAGTCAGGATGATAGTAATTGACTGAAACAGGACATGGATAGTTTAGCAGAATGGACAGAGAGTCAGGATGATAGTAATTGACTGAAACAGGACATTGATAGTTTAGCAGAATGGACAGACAGTCAGGATGATAGTAATTGACTGAAACAGGACATTGATAGTTCAGCAGAATGGACAGACAGTCAGGATGATAGTAATTGACTGAAACAGGACATTGATAGTTTAGCAGAATGGACAGACAGTCAGGATGATAGTAATTGACTGAAACAGGACATTGATAGTTTAGCAGAATGGACAGACAGTCAGGATGATAGTAATTGACTGAAACAGGACATGGATAGTTTAGCAGAATGGACAGACAGTCAGGATGATAGTAATTGACTGAAACAGGACATGGATAATTTAGCAGAATGGACAGACAGTCAGGATGATAGTAATTGACTGAAACAGGACATTGATAGGTTAGCAGAATGGACAGACAGTCAGGATGATGGTAAATGACTGAAACAGGACATGGATAGTTTAGCAGAATGGACAGACAGTCAGGATGATAGTAATTGACTGAAACAGGACATGGATAGTTTAGCAGAATGGACAGAGAGTCAGGATGATAGTAATTGACTGAAACAGGACATGGATAGTTTAGCAGAATGGACAGACAGTCAGGATGATAGTAATTGACTGAAACAGGACATTGATAGATTAGCAATATGGACATAGGATCAGGATGATAGTAATTGACTGAAACAGGACATGGATAGTTTAGCAGAATGGACAGACAGTCAGGATGATAGTAATTGACTGAAACAGGACATTGATAGGTTAGCAGAATGGACAGACAGTCTGGATGGTAGTAATTGACTGAAACAGGACATTGATAGTTTAGCAGAATGGACAGACAGTCAGGATGATAGTAATTAACTGAAACAGGACATTGATAGTTTAGCAGAATGGACAGACAGTCAGGATGATAGTAATTGACTGAAACAGGACATTGATAGTTTAGCAGAATGGACAGACAGTCAGGATGATAGTAATTGACTGAAACAGGACATGGATAGTTTAGCAGAATGGACAGACTGTCAGGATGATAGTAATTGACTGAAACAGCACATTGATAGTTTAGCAGAATGGACAGACAGTCAGGATGATAGTAATTGACTGAAACAGGACATTGATAGTTTAGCAGAATGGACAGACAGTCAGGATGATAGTAATTGACTGAAACAGGACATGGATAGTTTAGCAGAATGGACAGACAGTCAGGATGATAGTAATTGACTGAAACAGGGCATTGATAGTTTAGCAGAATGGATAGACAGTCAGGATGATAGTAATTGACTGAAACAGGACATTGATAGTTTAGCAGAATGGACAGACAGTCAGGATGATAGTAATTGAATGAAACAGGACATTGATAGTTTAGCAGAATGGATAGACAGTCAGGATGATAGTAATTGACTGAAACAGGACATTGATAGTTTAGCAGAATGGATAGAAAGTCAGGATGATAGTAATTGACTGAAACAGGACATTGATAGTTTAGCAGAATGGACAGACAGTCAGGATGATAGTAATTGACTGAAACAGGACATGGATAGTTTAGCAGAATGGACAGACAGTCAGGATGGTAGTAATTGACTGAAACAGGACATTGATAATTTAGCAGAATGGACAGACAGTCAGGATGATAGTAATTGACTGAAACAGGACATGGATAATTTAGCAGAATGGACAGTCCGTCAGGATGATAGTAATTGACTGAAACAGGACATTGATAGTTTAGCAGAATGGACAGACAGTCAGGATGATAGTAATGGACTGAAACAGGACATTGATAGTTTAGCAGAATGGACAGACAGTCAGGATGATAGTAATTGACTGAAACAGGACATTGATAGTTTAGCAGAATGGACAGACAGTCAGGATGATAGTAATGGACTGAAACAGGACATTGATAGTTTAGCAGAATGGACAGACAGTCAGGATGATAGTAATTGACTGAAACAGGACATTGATAGTTTAGCAGAATGGATAGACAGTCAGGATGATAGTAATTGACTGAAACAGGACATTGATAGTTTAGCAGAATGGACAGACAGTCAGGATGATAGTAATTGACTGAAACAGGACATTGATAGTTTAGCAGAATGGACAGACAGTCAGGATGATAGTAATTGACTGAAACAGGACATTGATAGTTTAGCAGAATGGATAGACAGTCAGGATGATAGTAATTGACTGAAACAGGACATTGATAGTTTAGCAGAATGGACAGACAGTCAGGATGATAGTAATTGACTGAAACAGGACATTGATAGTTTAGCAGAATGGATAGACAGTCAGGATGATAGTAATTGACTGAAACAGGACATTGATAGTTTAGCAGAATGGACAGACAGTCAGGATGATAGTAATTGACTGAAACAGGACATTGATAGTTTAGCAGAATGGACAGACAGTCAGGATGATAGTAATTGACTGAAACAGGACATTGATAGTTTAGCAGAATGGATAGACAGTCAGGATGATAGTAATTGACTGAAACAGGACATTGATAGTTTAGCAGAATGGACAGACTGTCAGGATGATAGTAATTGACTGAAACAGGACATTGATAGTTTAGCAGAATGGACAGACTGTCAGGATGATAGTAATTGACTGAAACAGGACATGGATAGTTTAGCAGAATGGACAGACAGTCAGGATGATAGTAATTGACAGAAACAGGACATTGATAGTTAAGCAGAATGGACAGACAGTCAGGATGATAGTAATTGACTGAAACAGGACATGGATAGTTTAGCAGAAAGGACAGACAGTCAGGATGATAGTAATTGACTGAAACAGGACATTGATAGTTTAGCAGAATGGTCAGACAGTCAGGATGATAGTAATTGACTGAAACAGGACATGGATAGTTTAGCAGAATGGAGAGACAGTCAGGATGATAGTAATTGACTGAAACAGGACATTGATAGTTTAGCAGAATGGACAGACAGTCAGGATGATAGTAATTGACTGAAACAGGACATTGATAGTTTAGCAGAATGGATAGACAGTCAGGATGATAGTAATTGACTGAAACAGGACATTGATAGTTTAGCAGAATGGACAGACAGTCAGGATGATAGCAATTGACTGAAACAGGACATTGATAGTTTAGCAGAATGGACAGACAGTCAGGATGATAGTAATTGACTGAAACAGGACATTGATAGTTTAGCAGAATGGACAGACTGTCAGGATGATAGTAATTGACTGAAACAGGACATTGATAGTTTAGCAGAATGGACAGACTGTCAGGATGATAGTAATTGACTGAAACAGGACATGGATAGTTTAGCAGAATGGACAGACAGTCAGGATGATAGTAATTGACTGAAACAGGACATTGATAGTTTAGCAGAATGGACAGACAGTCAGGATGATAGTAATTGACTGAAACAGGACATGGATAGTTTAGCAGAAAGGACAGACAGTCAGGATGATAGTAATTGACTGAAACAGGACATTGATAGTTTAGCAGAATGGACAGACAGTCAGGATGATAGTAATTGAATGAAACAGGACATTGATAGTTTAGCAGAATGGATAGACAGTCAGGATGATAGTAATTGACTGAAACAGGACATTGATAGTTTAGCAGAATGGATAGAAAGTCAGGATGATAGTAATTGACTGAAACAGGACATTGATAGTTTAGCAGAATGGACAGACAGTCAGGATGATAGTAATTGACTGAAACAGGACATGGATAGTTTAGCAGAATGGACAGACAGTCAGGATGGTAGTAATTGACTGAAACAGGACATTGATAATTTAGCAGAATGGACAGACAGTCAGGATGATAGTAATTGACTGAAACAGGACATGGATAATTTAGCAGAATGGACAGTCCGTCAGGATGATAGTAATTGACTGAAACAGGACATTGATAGTTTAGCAGAATGGACAGACAGTCAGGATGATAGTAATGGACTGAAACAGGACATTGATAGTTTAGCAGAATGGACAGACAGTCAGGATGATAGTAATTGACTGAAACAGGACATTGATAGTTTAGCAGAATGGACAGACAGTCAGGATGATAGTAATGGACTGAAACAGGACATTGATAGTTTAGCAGAATGGACAGACAGTCAGGATGATAGTAATTGACTGAAACAGGACATTGATAGTTTAGCAGAATGGATAGACAGTCAGGATGATAGTAATTGACTGAAACAGGACATTGATAGTTTAGCAGAATGGACAGACAGTCAGGATGATAGTAATTGACTGAAACAGGACATTGATAGTTTAGCAGAATGGACAGACAGTCAGGATGATAGTAATTGACTGAAACAGGACATTGATAGTTTAGCAGAATGGATAGACAGTCAGGATGATAGTAATTGACTGAAACAGGACATTGATAGTTTAGCAGAATGGACAGACAGTCAGGATGATAGTAATTGACTGAAACAGGACATTGATAGTTTAGCAGAATGGATAGACAGTCAGGATGATAGTAATTGACTGAAACAGGACATTGATAGTTTAGCAGAATGGACAGACAGTCAGGATGATAGTAATTGACTGAAACAGGACATTGATAGTTTAGCAGAATGGACAGACAGTCAGGATGATAGTAATTGACTGAAACAGGACATTGATAGTTTAGCAGAATGGATAGACAGTCAGGATGATAGTAATTGACTGAAACAGGACATTGATAGTTTAGCAGAATGGACAGACTGTCAGGATGATAGTAATTGACTGAAACAGGACATTGATAGTTTAGCAGAATGGACAGACTGTCAGGATGATAGTAATTGACTGAAACAGGACATGGATAGTTTAGCAGAATGGACAGACAGTCAGGATGATAGTAATTGACAGAAACAGGACATTGATAGTTAAGCAGAATGGACAGACAGTCAGGATGATAGTAATTGACTGAAACAGGACATGGATAGTTTAGCAGAAAGGACAGACAGTCAGGATGATAGTAATTGACTGAAACAGGACATTGATAGTTTAGCAGAATGGTCAGACAGTCAGGATGATAGTAATTGACTGAAACAGGACATGGATAGTTTAGCAGAATGGAGAGACAGTCAGGATGATAGTAATTGACTGAAACAGGACATTGATAGTTTAGCAGAATGGACAGACAGTCAGGATGATAGTAATTGACTGAAACAGGACATGGATAGTTTAGCAGAATGGACAGACAGTCAGGATGATAGTAATTGACTGAAACAGGACATGGATAGTTTAGCAGAATGGACAGACAGTCAGGATGATAGTAATTGACTGAAACAGGACATTGATAGTTTAGCAGAATGGACAGACAGTCAGGATGATAGTAATTGACTGAAACAGGACATGGATAGTTTAGCAGAAAGGACAGACAGTCAGGATGATAGTAATTGACTGAAACAGGACATTGATAGTTTAGCAGAATGGACAGACAGTCAGGATGATAGTAATTGACAGAAACAGGACATGGATAGTTTAGCAGAATGGACAGACAGTCAGGATGATAGTAATTGACTGAAACAGGACATTGATAGTTTAGCAGAATGGACAGACAGTCAGGATGATAGTAATTGACTGAAACAGGACATGGATAGTTTAGCAGAATGGACAGACTGTCAGGATGATAGTAATTGACTGAAACAGGACATTGATAGTTTAGCAGAATGGACAGACAGTCAGGATGATAGTAATTGACTGAAACAGGACATGGATAGATTAGCAGAATGGACAGACAGTCAGGATGACAGTAATTGACTGAAACAGGACATTGATAGGTTAGCAGAATGGACAGACAGTCAGGATGATAGTAATTGACTGAAACAGGACATTGATAGTTTAGCAGAATGGACAGACAGTCAGGATGATAGTAATTGACTGAAACAGGACATTGATAGTTTAGCAGAATGGACAGACAGTCAGGATGATAGTAATTGACTGAAACAGGACATTGATAGTTTAGCAGAATGGATAGACAGTCAGGATGATAGTAATTGACTGAAACAGGACATTGATAGTTTAGCAGAATGGACAGACAGTCAGGATGATAGTAATTGACTGAAACAGGACATGGATAGTTTAGCAGAATGGACAGACAGTCAGGATGATAGTAATTGACTGAAACAGGACATGGATAATTTAGCAGAATGGACAGACAGTCAGGATGATAGTAATTGACTGAAACAAGACATTGATAGGTTAGCAGAATGGACAGACAGTAAGGATGATGGTAAATGACTGAAACAGGACATGGATAGTTTAGCAGAATGGACAGACAGTCAGGATGATAGTAATTGACTGAAACAGGACATGGATAGTTTAGCAGAATGGACAGAGAGTCAGGATGATAGTAATTGACTGAAACAGGACATGGATAGTTTAGCAGAATGGACAGACAGTCAGGATGATAGTAATTGACTGAAACAGGACATTGATAGTTTAGCAAAATGGACATAGGATCAGGATGATAGTAATTGACTGAAACAGGACATTGATAGTTTAGCAGAATGGACAGACAGTCAGGATGATAGTAATTGACTGAAACAGGACATTGATAGGTTAGCAGAATGGACAGACAGTCAGGATGGTAGTAATTGACTGAAAGAGGACATTGATAGTTTAGCAGAATGGACAGACAGTCAGGATGATAGTAATTAACTGAAACAGGACATTGATAGTTTAGCAGAATGGACAGACAGTCAGGATGATAGTAATTGACTGAAACAGGACATTGATAGTTTAGCAGAATGGACAGACAGTCAGGATGATAGTAATTGACTGAAACAGGACATTGATAGTTTAGCAGAATGGATAGACAGTCAGGATGATAGTACTTGACTGAAACAGGACATGGATAGTTTAGCAGAATGGACAGAGAGTCGGGATGATAGTAATTGACTGAAACAGGACATTGATAGTTTAGCAGAATGGACAGACAGTCAGGATGATAGTAATTGACTGAAACAGGACATTGATAGTTCAGCAGAATGGACAGACAGTCAGGATGATAGTAATTGACTGAAACAGGACATTGATAGTTTAGCAGAATGGACAGACAGTCAGGATGATAGTAATTGACTGAAACAGGACATTGATAGTTTAGCAGAACGGACAGACAGTCAGGATGATAGTAATTGACTGAAACAGGACATGGATAGTTTAGCAGAATGGACAGACAGTCAGGATGATAGTAATTGACTGAAACAGGAAATGGATAATTTAGCAGAATGGACAGACAGTCAGGATGATAGTAATTGACTGAAACAGGACATTGATAGTTTAGCAGAATGGACAGACAGTCAGGATGATAGTAATTGACTGAAACAGGAAATGGATAATTTAGCAGAATGGACAGACAGTCAGGATGATAGTAATTGACTGAAACAGGAAATGGATAATTTAGCAGAATGGACAGACAGTCAGGATGATAGTAATTGACTGAAACAGGACATTGATAGTTTAGCAGAATGGACAGACAGTCAGGATGATAGTAATTGACTGAAACAGGACATTGATAGTTTAGCAGAATGGACAGACAGTCAGGATGATAGTAATTGACTGAAACAGGACATTGATAGTTTAGCAGAATGGATAGACAGTCAGGATGATAGTAATTGACTGAAACAGGACATTGATAGTTTAGCAGAATGGACAGACAGTCAGGATGATAGTAATTGACTGAAACAGGACATTGATAGTTTAGCAGAATGGACAGACAGTCAGGATGATTGTAATTGACTGAAACAGGACATTGATAGTTTAGCAGAATGGATAGACAGTCAGGATGATAGTAATTGACTGAAACAGGACATTGATAGTTTAGCAGAATGGACAGACAGTCAGGATGATAGTAATTGACTGAAACAGGACATGGATAGTTTAGCAGAATGGACAGACAGTCAGGATGATAGTAATTGACTGAAACAGGACATTGATAATTTAGCAGAATGGACAGAGAGTCAGGATGATAGTAATTGACTGAAACAGGACATGGATAGATTAGCAGAATGGACAGACAGTCAGGATGACAGTAATTGACTGAAACAGGACATTGATAGGTTAGCAGAATGGACAGACAGTCAGGATGATAGTAATTGACTGAAACAGGACATTGATAGTTTAGCAGAATGGACAGACAGTCAGGATGATAGTAATTGACTGAAACAGGACATTGATAGTTTAGCAGAATGGACAGACAGTCAGGATGATAGTAATTGACTGAAACAGGACATTGATAGTTTAGCAGAATGGACAGACAGTCAGGATGATAGTAATTGACTGAAACAGGACATTGATAGTTTAGCAGAATGGACAGACAGTCAGGATGATAGTAATTGACTGAAACAGGACATTGATAGTTTAGCAGAATGGATAGACAGTCAGGATGATAGTAATTGACTGAAACAGGACATTGATAGTTTAGCAGAATGGACAGACAGTCAGGATGATAGTAATTGACTGAAACAGGACATGGATAGTTTAGCAGAATGGACAGACAGTCAGGATGATAGTAATTGACTGAAACAGGACATGGATAATTTAGCAGAATGGACAGACAGTCAGGATGATAGTAATTGACTGAAACAAGACATTGATAGGTTAGCAGAATGGACAGACAGTAAGGATGATGGTAAATGACTGAAACAGGACATGGATAGTTTAGCAGAATGGACAGACAGTCAGGATGATAGTAATTGACTGAAACAGGACATGGATAGTTTAGCAGAATGGACAGAGAGTCAGGATGATAGTAATTGACTGAAACAGGACATGGATAGTTTAGCAGAATGGACAGACAGTCAGGATGATAGTAATTGACTGAAACAGGACATTGATAGTTTAGCAAAATGGACATAGGATCAGGATGATAGTAATTGACTGAAACAGGACATTGATAGTTTAGCAGAATGGACAGACAGTCAGGATGATAGTAATTGACTGAAACAGGACATTGATAGGTTAGCAGAATGGACAGACAGTCAGGATGGTAGTAATTGACTGAAAGAGGACATTGATAGTTTAGCAGAATGGACAGACAGTCAGGATGATAGTAATTAACTGAAACAGGACATTGATAGTTTAGCAGAATGGACAGACAGTCAGGATGATAGTAATTGACTGAAACAGGACATTGATAGTTTAGCAGAATGGACAGACAGTCAGGATGATAGTAATTGACTGAAACAGGACATTGATAGTTTAGCAGAATGGATAGACAGTCAGGATGATAGTACTTGACTGAAACAGGACATGGATAGTTTAGCAGAATGGACAGAGAGTCGGGATGATAGTAATTGACTGAAACAGGACATTGATAGTTTAGCAGAATGGACAGACAGTCAGGATGATAGTAATTGACTGAAACAGGACATTGATAGTTCAGCAGAATGGACAGACAGTCAGGATGATAGTAATTGACTGAAACAGGACATTGATAGTTTAGCAGAATGGACAGACAGTCA
This sequence comes from Heterodontus francisci, assembly GCF_036365525.1. Lineage (NCBI taxonomy): Eukaryota > Metazoa > Chordata > Chondrichthyes > Heterodontiformes > Heterodontidae > Heterodontus > Heterodontus francisci. The sequence goes on along the minus strand of NW_027140253.1, from coordinate 81,984 downwards.
GGATGATAGTAATTGACTGAAACAGGACATTGATAGTTTAGCAGAACGGACAGACAGTCAGGATGATAGTAATTGACTGAAACAGGACATGGATAGTTTAGCAGAATGGACAGACAGTCAGGATGATAGTAATTGACTGAAACAGGAAATGGATAATTTAGCAGAATGGACAGACAGTCAGGATGATAGTAATTGACTGAAACAGGACATTGATAGTTTAGCAGAATGGACAGACAGTCAGGATGATAGTAATTGACTGAAACAGGAAATGGATAATTTAGCAGAATGGACAGACAGTCAGGATGATAGTAATTGACTGAAACAGGAAATGGATAATTTAGCAGAATGGACAGACAGTCAGGATGATAGTAATTGACTGAAACAGGACATTGATAGTTTAGCAGAATGGACAGACAGTCAGGATGATAGTAATTGACTGAAACAGGACATTGATAGTTTAGCAGAATGGACAGACAGTCAGGATGATAGTAATTGACTGAAACAGGACATTGATAGTTTAGCAGAATGGATAGACAGTCAGGATGATAGTAATTGACTGAAACAGGACATTGATAGTTTAGCAGAATGGACAGACAGTCAGGATGATAGTAATTGACTGAAACAGGACATTGATAGTTTAGCAGAATGGACAGACAGTCAGGATGATTGTAATTGACTGAAACAGGACATTGATAGTTTAGCAGAATGGATAGACAGTCAGGATGATAGTAATTGACTGAAACAGGACATTGATAGTTTAGCAGAATGGACAGACAGTCAGGATGATAGTAATTGACTGAAACAGGACATGGATAGTTTAGCAGAATGGACAGACAGTCAGGATGATAGTAATTGACTGAAACAGGACATTGATAATTTAGCAGAATGGACAGAGAGTCAGGATGATAGTAATTGACTGAAACAGGACATGGATAGATTAGCAGAATGGACAGACAGTCAGGATGACAGTAATTGACTGAAACAGGACATTGATAGGTTAGCAGAATGGACAGACAGTCAGGATGATAGTAATTGACTGAAACAGGACATTGATAGTTTAGCAGAATGGACAGACAGTCAGGATGATAGTAATTGACTGAAACAGGACATTGATAGTTTAGCAGAATGGACAGACAGTCAGGATGATAGTAATTGACTGAAACAGGACATTGATAGTTTAGCAGAATGGATAGACAGTCAGGATGATAGTAATTGACTGAAACAGGACATTGATAGGTTAGCAGAATGGACAGACAGTCAGGATGATAGTAATTGACTGAAACAGGACATTGATAGTTTAGCAGAATGGACAGACAGTCAGGATGATAGTAATTGACTGAAACAGGACATTGATAGTTTAGCAGAATGGATAGACAGTCAGGATGATAGTAATTGACTGAAACAGGACATTGATAGTTTAGCAGAATGGACAGACAGTCAGGATGATAGTAATTGACTGAAACAGGACATGGATAGTTTAGCAGAATGGACAGACAGTCAGGATGATAGTAATTGACTGAAACAGGACATTGATAATTTAGCAGAATGGACAGACAGTCAGGATGATAGTAATTGACTGCAACAGGACATTGATAGTTTAGCAGAATGGATAGACAGTCAGGATGATAGTAATTGACTGAAACAGGACATGGATAGTTTAGCAGAATGGACAGAGAGTCAGGATGATAGTAATTGACTGAAACAGGACATTGATAGTTTAGCAGAATGGACAGACAGTCAGGATGATAGTAATTGACTGAAACAGGACATTGATAGTTTAGCAGAATGGATAGACAGTCAGGATGATAGTAATTGACTGAAACAGGACATTGATAGTTTAGCAGAATGGACAGACAGTCAGGATGATAGTAATTGACTGAAACAGGACATTGATAGTTTAGCAGAATGGACAGACAGTCAGGATGATAGTAATTGACTGAAACAGGATATTGATAGTTTATCAGAATGGATAGACAGTCAGGATGATAGTAATTGACTGAAACAGGACATTGATAGTTTAGCAGAATGGACAGACAGTCAGGATGATAGTAATTGACTGAAACAGGACATGGATAGTTTAGCAGAATGGACAGACAGTCAGGATGATAGTAATTGACTGAAACAGGACATTGATAATTTAGCAGAATGGACAGAGAGTCAGGATGATAGTAATTGACTGAAACAGGACATTGATAGTTTAGCAGAATGGACAGACAGTCAGGATGATAGTAATTGACTGAAACAGGACATTGATAGTTTAGCAGAATGGACAGACAGTCAGGATGATAGTAATTGACTGAAACAGGACATTGATAGTTTAGCAGAATGGATAGACAGTCAGGATGATAGTAATTGACTGAAACAGGACATGGATAGTTTAGCAGAATGGACAGAGAGTCAGGATGATAGTAATTGACTGAAACAGGACATTGATAGTTTAGCAGAATGGACAGACAGTCAGGATGATAGTAATTGACTGAAACAGGACATTGATAGTTCAGCAGAATGGACAGACAGTCAGGATGATAGTAATTGACTGAAACAGGACATTGATAGTTTAGCAGAATGGACAGACAGTCAGGATGATAGTAATTGACTGAAACAGGACATTGATAGTTTAGCAGAATGGACAGACAGTCAGGATGATAGTAATTGACTGAAACAGGACATGGATAGTTTAGCAGAATGGACAGACAGTCAGGATGATAGTAATTGACTGAAACAGGACATGGATAATTTAGCAGAATGGACAGACAGTCAGGATGATAGTAATTGACTGAAACAAGACATTGATAGGTTAGCAGAATGGACAGACAGTCAGGATGATGGTAAATGACTGAAACAGGACATGGATAGTTTAGCAGAATGGACAGACAGTCAGGATGATAGTAATTGACTAAAACAGGACATTGATAGTTTAGCAAAATGGACATAGGATCAGGATGATAGTAATTGACTGAAACAGGACATGGATAGTTTAGCAGAATGGACAGACAGTCAGGATGATAGTAATTGACTGAAACAGGACATTGATAGGTTAGCAGAATGGACAGACAGTCAGGATGGTAGTAATTGACTGAAACAGGACATTGATAGTTTAGCAGAATGGACAGACAGTCAGGATGATAGTAATTGACTGAAACAGGACATTGATAGTTTAGCAGAATGGACAGACAGTCAGGATGATAGTAATTAACTGAAACAGGACATTGATAGTTTAGCAGAATGGACAGACAGTCAGGATGATAGTAATTGACTGAAACAGGACATTGATAGTTTAGCAGAATGGACAGACAGTCAGGATGATAGTAATTGACTGAAACAGGACATTGATAGTTTAGCAGAATGGACAGACAGTCAGGATGATAGTAATTAACTGAAACAGGACATTGATAGTTTAGCAGAATGGACAGACAGTCAGGATGATAGTAATTGACTGAAACAGGACATTGATAGTTTAGCAGAATGGACAGACAGTCAGGATGATAGTAATTGACTGAAACAGGACATGGATAGTTTAGCAGAATGGACAGACTGTCAGGATGATAGTAATTGACTGAAACAGGACATTGATAGTTTAGCAGAATGGACAGACAGTCAGGATGATAGTAATTGACTGAAACAGGACATTGATAGTTTAGCAGAATGGATAGACAGTCAGGATGATAGTAATTGACTGAAACAGGACATTGATAGTTTAGCAGAATGGATAGACAGTCAGGATGATAGTAATTGACTGAAACAGGACATTGATAGTTTAGCAGAATGGACAGACAGTCAGGATGATAGTAATTGACTGAAACAGGACATGGACAGTTTAGCAGAATGGACAGACAGTCAGGATGGTAGTAATTGACTGAAACAGGACATTGATAATTTAGCAGAATGGACAGACAGTCAGGATGATAGTAATTGACTGAAACAGGACATGGATAATTTAGCAGAATGGACAGACAGTCAGGATGATAGTAATTGACTGAAACAGGACATGGATAGTTTAGCAGAATGGACAGGCAGTCAGGATGATAGTAATTGACTGAAACAGGACATTGATAGTTTAGCAGAATGGACAGACAGTCAGGATGACAGTAATTGACTGAAACAGGACATTGATAGTTTAGCAGAATGGACAGACAGTCAGGATGATAGTAATTGACTGAAACAGGACATTGATAGTTTAGCAGAATGGACAGACAGTCAGGATGATAGTAATTGACTGAAACAGGACATTGATAGTTTAGCAGAATGGACAGACAGTCAGGATGATAGTAATTGACTGAAACAGGACATTGATAGTTTAGCAGAATGGACAGACTGTCAGGATGATAGTAATTGACTGAAACAGGACATTGATAGTTTAGCAGAATGGACAGAATGTCAGGATGATAGTAATTGACTGAAACAGGACATTGATAGTTTAGCAGAATGGACAGACTGTCAGGATGATAGTAATTGACTGAAACAGGACATTGATAGTTTAGCAGAATGGACAGACAGTCAGGATGATAGTAATTGACTGAAACAGGACATTGATAGTTTAGCAGAATGGACAGACAGTCAGGATGATAGTAATTGACTGAAACAGGACATGGATAGTTTAGCAGAAAGGACAGACAGTCAGGATGATAGTAATTGACTGAAACAGGACATTGATAGTTTAGCAGAATGGACAGACAGTCAGGATGATAGTAATTGCCTGAAACAGGACATGGATAGTTTAGCAGAATGGACAGACAGTCAGGATGATAGTAATTGACTGAAACAGGACATTGATAGTTTAGCAGAATGGACAGACAGTCAGGATGATAGTAATTGACTGAAACAGGACATTGATAGTTTAGCAGAATGGATAGACAGTCAGGATGATAGTAATTGACTGAAACAGGACATTGATAGTTTAGCAGAATGGACAGACAGTCAGGATGATAGTAATTGACTGAAACAGGACATTGATAGTTTAGCAGAATGGACAGACAGTCAGGATGATAGTAATTGACTGAAACAGGACATTGATAGTTTAGCAGAATGGATAGACAGTCAGGATGATAGTAATTGACTGAAACAGGACATTGATAGTTTAGCAGAATGGACAGACTGTCAGGATGATAGTAATTGACTGAAACGGGACATTGATAGTTTAGCAGAATGGACAGACTGTCAGGATGATAGTAATTGACTGAAACAGGACATGGATAGTTTAGCAGAATGGACAGACAGTCAGGATGATAGTAATTGACTGAAACAGGACATTGATAGTTTAGCAGAATGGACAGACAGTCAGGATGATAGTAATTGACTGAAACAGGACATGGATAGTTTAGCAGAAAGGACAGACAGTCAGGATGATAGTAATTGACTGAAACAGGACATTGATAGTTTAGCAGAATGGACAGACAGTCAGGATGATAGTAATTGACTGAAACAGGACATGGATAGTTTAGCAGAATGGACAGACAGTCAGGATGATAGTAATTGACTGAAACAGGACATTGATAGTTTAGCAGAATGGATAGACAGTCAGGATGATAGTAATTGACTGAAACAGGACATTGATAGTTTAGCAGAATGGACAGACAGTCAGGATGATAGTAATTGACTGAAACAGGACATTGATAGTTTAGCAGAATGGACAGACAGTCAGGATGATAGTAATTGACTGAAACAGGACATTGATAGTTTAGCAGAATGGATAGACAGTCAGGATGATAGTAATTGACTGAAACAGGACATGGATAGTTTAGCGGAATGGACAGACTGTCAGGATGATAGTAATTGACTGAAACAGGACATTGATAGTTTAGCAGAATGGACAGACTGTCAGGATGATAGTAATTGACTGAAACAGGACATGGATAGTTTAGCAGAATGGACAGACAGTCAGGATGATAGTAATTGACTGAAACAGGACATTGATAGTTTAGCAGAATGGACAGACAGTCAGGATGATAGTAATTGACTGAAACAGGACATGGATAGTTTAGCAGAAAGGACAGACAGTCAGGATGATAGTAATTGACTGAAACAGGACATTGATAGTTTAGCAGAATGGACAGACAGTCAGGATGATAGTAATTGACTGAAACAGGACATGGATAGTTTAGCAGAAAGGACAGACAGTCAGGTTGATAGTAATTGACTGAAACAGGACATTGATAGTTTAGCAGAATGGACAGACAGTCAGGATGATAGTAATTGACTGAAACAGGACATGGATAGTTTAGCAGAATGGACAGACAGTCAGGATGATAGTAATTGACTGAAACAGGACATGGATAGTTTAGCAGAATGGACAGACAGTCAGGATGATAGTAATTGACTGAAACAGGACATTGATAGTTTAGCAGAATGGACAGACAGTCAGGATGATAGTAATTGACTGAAACAGGACATGGATAGTTTAGCAGTAAGGACAGACAGTCAGGATGATAGTAATTGACTGAAACAGGACATTGATAGTTTAGCAGAATGGACAGACAGTCAGGATGATAGTAATTGACTGAAACAGGACATGGATAGTTTAGCAGAAAGGACAGACAGTCAGGATGATAGTAATTGACTGAAACAGGACATTGATAGTTTAGCAGAATGGACAGACAGTCAGGATGATAGTAATTGACTGAAACAGGACATGGATAGTTTAGCAGAATGGACAGACAGTCAGGATGATAGTAATTGACTGAAACAGGACATTGATAGTTTAGCAGAATGGACAGACAGTCAGGATGATAGTAATTGACTGAAACAGGACATGGATAGTTTAGCAGAATGGACAGACAGTCAGGATGATAGTAATTGACTGAAACAGGACATTGATAGTTTAGCAGAATGGACAGACAGTCAGGATGATAGTAATTGACTGAAACAGGACATGGATAGTTTAGCAGAATGGACAGGCAGTCAGGATGATAGTAATTGACTGAAACAGGACATTGATAGTTTAGCAGAATGGACAGACAGTCAGGATGATAGTAATTGACTGAAACAGGACATTGATAGTTTAGCAGAATGGACAGACAGTCAGGATGATAGTAATTGACTGAAACAGGACATTGATAGTTTAGCAGAATGGACAGACAGTCAGGATGATAGTAATTGACTGAAACAGGACATTGATAGTTTAGCAGAATGGACAGACAGTCAGGATGATAGTAATTGACTGAAACAGGACATTGATAGTTTAGCAGAATGGACAGACTGTCAGGATGATAGTAATTGACTGAAACAGGACATTGATAGTTTAGCAGAATGGACAGACTGTCAGGATGATAGTAATTGACTGAAACAGGACATTGATAGTTTAGCAGAATGGACAGACTGTCAGGATGATAGTAATTGACTGAAACAGGACATGGATAGTTTAGCAGAATGGACAGACAGTCAGGATGATAGTAATTGACTGAAACAGGACATTGATAGTTTAGCAGAATGGACAGACAGTCAGGATGATAGTAATTGACTGAAACAGGACATGGATAGTTTAGCAGAAAGGACAGACAGTCAGGATGATAGTAATTGACTGAAACAGGACATTGATAGTTTAGCAGAATGGACAGACAGTCAGGATGATAGTAATTGCCTGAAACAGGACATGGATAGTTTAGCAGAATGGACAGACAGTCAGGATGATAGTAATTGACTGAAACAGGACATTGATAGTTTAGCAGAATGGACAGACAGTCAGGATGATAGTAATTGACTGAAACAGGACATTGATAGTTTAGCAGAATGGATAGACAGTCAGGATGATAGTAATTGACTGAAACAGGACATTGATAGTTTAGCAGAATGGACAGACAGTCAGGATGATAGTAATTGACTGAAACAGGACATTGATAGTTTAGCAGAATGGACAGACAGTCAGGATGATAGTAATTGACTGAAACAGGACATGGATAGTTTAGCAGAAAGGACAGACAGTCAGGATGATAGTAATTGACTGAAACAGGACATTGATAGTTTAGCAGAATGGACAGACAGTCAGGATGATAGTAATTGACTGAACAGGACATGGATAGTTTAGCAGAATGGACAGACAGTCAGGATGATAGTAATTGACTGAAACAGGACATTGATAGTTTAGCAGAATGGACAGACAGTCAGGATGATAGTAATTGACTGAAACAGGACATGGATAGTTTAGCAGAATGGACAGACAGTCAGGATGATAGTAATTGACTGAAACAGGACATTGATAGTTTAGCAGAATGGACAGACAGTCAGGATGATAGTAATTGACTGAAACAGGACATGGATAGTTTAGCAGAATGGACAGGCAGTCAGGATGATAGTAATTGACTGAAACAGGACATTGATAGTTTAGCAGAATGGACAGACAGTCAGGATGATAGTAATTGACTGAAACAGGACATTGATAGTTTAGCAGAATGGACAGACTGTCAGGATGATAGTAATTGACTGAAACAGGACATTGATAGTTTAGCAGAATGGACAGACAGTCAGGATGATAGTAATTGACTGAAACAGGACATTGATAGTTTAGCAGAATGGACAGACAGTCAGGATGATAGTAATTGACTGAAACAGGACATTGATAGTTTAGCAGAATGGACAGACTGTCAGGATGATAGTAATTGACTGAAACAGGACATTGATAGTTTAGCAGAATGGACAGACTGTCAGGATGATAGTAATTGACTGAAACAGGACATTGATAGTTTAGCAGAATGGACAGACTGTCAGGATGATAGTAATTGACTGAAACAGGACATGGATAGTTTAGCAGAATGGACAGACAGTCAGGATGATAGTAATTGACTGAAACAGGACATTGATAGTTTAGCAGAATGGACAGACAGTCAGGATGATAGTAATTGACTGAAACAGGACATGGATAGTTTAGCAGAAAGGACAGACAGTCAGGATGATAGTAATTGACTGAAACAGGACATTGATAGTTTAGCAGAATGGACAGACAGTCAGGATGATAGTAATTGCCTGAAACAGGACATGGATAGTTTAGCAGAATGGACAGACAGTCAGGATGATAGTAATTGACTGAAACAGGACATTGATAGTTTAGCAGAATGGACAGACAGTCAGGATGATAGTAATTGACTGAAACAGGACATTGATAGTTTAGCAGAATGGATAGACAGTCAGGATGATAGTAATTGACTGAAACAGGACATTGATAGTTTAGCAGAATGGACAGACAGTCAGGATGATAGTAATTGACTGAAACAGGACATTGATAGTTTAGCAGAATGGACAGACAGTCAGGATGATAGTAATTGACTGAAACAGGACATTGATAGTTTAGCAGAATGGATAGACAGTCAGGATGATAGTAATTGACTGAAACAGGACATTGATAGTTTAGCAGAATGGACAGACAGTCAGGATGATAGTAATTGACTGAAACAGGACATTGATAGTTTAGCAGAATGGACAGACAGTCAGGATGATAGTAATTGACTGAAACAGGACATTGATAGTTTAGCAGAATGGACAGACAGTCAGGATGATAGTAATTGACTGAAACAGGACATTGATAGTTTAGCAGAATGGACAGACAGTCAGGATGATAGTAATTGACTGAAACAGGACATTGATAGTTTAGCAGAATGGACAGACAGTCAGGATGATAGTAATTGACTGAAACAGGACATGGATAGTTTAGCAGAATGGATAGACAGTCAGGATGATAGTAATTGACTGAAACAGGACATTGATAGTTTAGCAGAATGGACAGACAGTCAGGATGATAGTAATTGACTGAAACAGGACATGGATAGTTTAGCAGAATGGACAGACAGTCAGGATGATAGTAATTGACTGAAACAGGACATTGATAGTTTAGCAGAATGGACAGACAGTCAGGATGATAGTAATTGACTGAAACAGGACATGGATAGTTTAGCAGAATGGACAGGCAGTCAGGATGATAGTAATTGACTGAAACAGGACATTGATAGTTTAGCAGAATGGACAGACAGTCAGGATGATAGTAATTGACTGAAACAGGACATTGATAGTTTAGCAGAATGGACAGACAGTCAGGATGATAGTAATTGACTGAAACAGGACATTGATAGTTTAGCAGAATGGACAGACAGTCAGGATGATAGTAATTGACTGAAACAGGACATTGATAGTTTAGCAGAATGGACAGACAGTCAGGATGATAGTAATTGACTGAAACAGGACATTGATAGTTTAGCAGAATGGACAGACTGTCAGGATGATAGTAATTGACTGAAACAGGACATTGATAGTTTAGCAGAATGGACAGACTGTCAGGATGATAGTTATTGACTGAAACAGGACATTGATAGTTTAGCAGAATGGACAGACAGTCAGGATGATAGTAATTGACTGAAACAGGACATGGATAGTTTAGCAGAATGGACAGACAGTCAGGATGATAGTAATTGACTGAAACAGGACATTGATAGTTTAGCAGAATGGACAGACAGTCAGGATGATAGTAATTGACTGAAACAGGACATGGATAGTTTAGCAGAAAGGACAGACAGTCAGGATGATAGTAATTGACTGAAACAGGACATTGATAGTTTAGCAGAATGGACAGACAGTCAGGATGATAGTAATTGCCTGAAACAGGACATGGATAGTTTAGCAGAATGGGCAGACAGTCAGGATGATAGTAATTGACTGAAACAGGACATTGATAGTTTAGCAGAATGGACAGACAGTCAGGATGATAGTAATTGACTGAAACAGGACATTGATAGTTTAGCAGAATGGATAGACAGTCAGGATGATAGTAATTGACTGAAACAGGACATTGATAGTTTAGCAGAATGGACAGACAGTCAGGATGATAGTAATTGACTGAAACAGGACATTGATAGTTTAGCAGAATGGACAGACAGTCAGGATGATAGTAATTGACTGAAACAGGACATTGATAGTTTAGCAGAATGGATAGACAGTCAGGATGATAGTAATTGACTGAAACAGGACATTGATAGTTTAGCAGAATGGACAGACTGTCAGGATGATAGTAATTGACTGAAACAGGACATTGATAGTTTAGCAGAATGGGCAGACAGTCAGGATGATAGTAATTGACTGAAACAGGACATTGATAGTTTAGCAGAATGGACAGACAGTCAGGATGATAGTAATTGACTGAAACAGGACATTGATAGTTTAGCAGAATGGATAGACAGTCAGGATGATAGTAATTGACTGAAACAGGACATTGATAGTTTAGCAGAATGGACAGACAGTCAGGATGATAGTAATTGACTGAAACAGGACATTGATAGTTTAGCAGAATGGACAGACAGTCAGGATGATAGTAATTGACTGAAACAGGACATTGATAGTTTAGCAGAATGGATAGACAGTCAGGATGATAGTAATTGACTGAAACAGGACATTGATAGTTTAGCAGAATGGACAGACTGTCAGGATGATAGTAATTGACTGAAACAGGACATTGATAGTTTAGCAGAATGGACAGACTGTCAGGATGATAGTAATTGACTGAAACAGGACATGGATAGTTTAGCAGAATGGACAGACGGTCAGGATGATATTAATTGACTGAAACAGGACATTGATAGTTTAGCAGAATGGACAGACAGTCAGGATGATAGTAATTGACTGAAACAGGACATGGATAGTTTAGCAGAATGGACAGACAGTCAGGATGATAGTAATTGACTGAAACAGGACATGGATAGTTTAGCAGAATGGACAGACAGTCAGGATGATAGTAATTGACTGAAACAGGACATGGATAGTTTAGCAGAATGGACAGACAGTCAGGATGATAGTAATTGACTGAAACAGGACATTGATAGTTTAGCAGAATGGACAGACAGTCAGGATGATAGTAATTGACTGAAACAGGACATGGATAGTTTAGCAGAAAGGACAGACAGTCAGGATGATAGTAATTGACTGAAACAGGACATTGATAGTTTAGCAGAATGGACAGACAGTCAGGATGATAGTAATTGACTGAAACAGGACATGGATAGTTTAGCAGAAAGGACAGACAGTCAGGATGATAGTAATTGACTGAAACAGGACATTGATAGTTTAGCAGAATGGACAGACAGTCAGGATGATAGTAATTGACTGAAACAGGACATGGATAGTTTAGCAGAATGGACAGACAGTCAGGATGATAGTAATTGACTGAAACAGGACATTGATAGTTTAGCAGAATGGACAGACAGTCAGGATGATAGTAATTGACTGAAACAGGACATGGATAGTTTAGCAGAATGGACAGACAGTCAGGATGATAGTAATTGACTGAAACAGGACATTGATAGTTTAGCAGAATGGACAGACAGTCAGGATGATAGTAATTGACTGAAACAGGACATGGATAGTTTAGCAGAATGGACAGGCAGTCAGGATGATAGTAATTGACTGAAACAGGACATTGATAGTTTAGCAGAATGGACAGACAGTCAGGATGATAGTAATTGACTGAAACAGGACATTGATAGTTTAGCAGAATGGACAGACAGTCAGGATGATAGTAATTGACTGAAACAGGACATTGATAGTTTAGCAGAATGGACAGACAGTCAGGATGATAGTAATTGACTGAAACAGGACATTGATAGTTTAGCAGAATGGACAGACAGTCAGGATGATAGTAATTGACTGAAACAGGACATTGATAGTTTAGCAGAATGGACAGACTGCCAGGATGATAGTAATTGACTGAAACAGGACATTGATAGTTTAGCAGAATGGACAGACTGTCAGGATGATAGTAATTGACTGAAACAGGACATTGATAGTTTAGCAGAATGGACAGACTGTCAGGATGATAGTAATTGACTGAAACAGGACATGGATAGTTTAGCAGAATGGACAGACAGTCAGGATGATAGTAATTGACTGAAACAGGACATTGATAGTTTAGCAGAATGGACAGACAGTCAGGATGATAGTAATTGACTGAAACAGGACATGGATAGTTTAGCAGAAAGGACAGACAGTCAGGATGATAGTAATTGACTGAAACAGGACATTGATAGTTTAGCAGAATGGACAGACAGTCAGGATGATAGTAATTGCCTGAAACAGGACATGGATAGTTTAGCAGAATGGACAGACAGTCAGGATGATAGTAATTGACTGAAACAGGACATTGATAGTTTAGCAGAATGGACAGACAGTCAGGATGATAGTAATTGACTGAAACAGGACATTGATAGTTTAGCAGAATGGATAGACAGTCAGGATGATAGTAATTGACTGAAACAGGACATTGATAGTTTAGCAGAATGGACAGACAGTCAGGATGATAGTAATTGACTGAAACAGGACATTGATAGTTTAGCAGAATGGACAGACAGTCAGGATGATAGTAATTGACTGAAACAGGACATTGATAGTTTAGCAGAATGGATAGACAGTCAGGATGATAGTAATTGACTGAAACAGGACATTGATAGTTTAGCAGAATGGACAGACTGTCAGGATGATAGTAATTGACTGAAACAGGACATTGATAGTTTAGCAGAATGGACAGACTGTCAGGATGATAGTAATTGACTGAAACAGGACATGGATAGTTTAGCAGAATGGACAGACAGTCAGGATGATAGTAATTGACTGAAACAGGACATTGATAGTTTAGCAGAATGGACAGACAGTCAGGATGATAGTAATTGACTGAAACAGGACATGGATAGTTTAGCAGAAAGGACAGACAGTCAGGATGATAGTAATTGACTGAAACAGGACATTGATAGTTTAACAGAATGGACAGACAGTCAGGATGATAGTAATTGACTGAAACAGGACATGGATAGTTTAGCAGAATGGACAGACAGTCAGGATGATAGTAATTGACTGAAACAGGACATTGATAGTTTAGCAGAATGGACAGACAGTCAGGATGATAGTAATTGACTGAAACAGGACATTGATAGTTTAGCAGAATGGATAGACAGTTAGGATGATAGTAATTGACTGAAACAGGACATTGATAGTTTAGCAGAATGGACAGACAGTCAGGATGATAGTAATTGACTGAAACAGGACATTGATAGTTTAGCAGAATGGACAGACAGTCAGGATGATAGTAATTGACTGAAACAGGACATGGATAGTTTAGCAGAATGGATAGACAGTCAGGATGATAGTAATTGACTGAAACAGGACATTGATAGTTTAGCAGAATGGACAGACAGTCAGGATGATAGTAATTGACTGAAACAGGACATGGATAGTTTAGCAGAATGGACAGACAGTCAGGATGATAGTAATTGACTGAAACAGGACATTGATAGTTTAGCAGAATGGACAGACAGTCAGGATGATAGTAATTGACTGAAACAGGACATGGATAGTTTAGCAGAATGGACAGGCAGTCAGGATGATAGTAATTGACTGAAACAGGACATTGATAGTTTAGCAGAATGGACGGACAGTCAGGATGATAGTAATTGACTGAAACAGGACATTGATAGTTTAGCAGAATGGACAGACAGTCAGGATGATAGTAATTGACTGAAACAGGACATTGATAGTTTAGCAGAATGGACAGACAGTCAGGATGATAGTAATTGACTGAAACAGGACATTGATAGTTTAGCAGAATGGACAGACAGTCAGGATGATAGTAATTGACTGAAACAGGACATTGATAGTTTAGCAGAATGGACAGACAGTCAGGATGATAGTAATTGACTGAAACAGGACATTGATAGTTTAGCAGAATGGACAGACAGTCAGGATGATAGGAGTTGACTGAAACAGGACATGGATAGTTTAGCAGAATGGATAGACAGTCAGGATGATAGTAATTGACTGAAACAGGACATTGATAGTTTAGCAGAATGGACAGACAGTCAGGATGATAGTAATTGACTGAAACAGGACATGGATAGTTTAGCAGAATGGACAGACAGTCAGGATGATAGTAATTGACTGAAACAGGACATTGATAGTTTAGCAGAATGGATAGACAGTCAGGATGATAGTAATTGACTGAAACAGGACATTGATAGTTTAGCAGAATGGACAGACAGTCAGGATGATAGTAATTGACTGAAACAGGACATTGATAGTTTAGCAGAATGGACAGACAGTCAGGATGATAGTAATTGACTGAAACAGGACATGGATAGTTTAGCAGAATGGACAGACAGTCAGGATGATAGTAATTGACTGAAACAGGACATTGATAGTTTAGCAGAATGGACAGACTGTCAGGATGATAGTAATTGACTGAAACAGGACATTGATAGTTTAGCAGAATGGACAGACTGTCAGGATGATAGTAATTGACTGAAACAGGACATGGATAGTTTAGCAGAATGGACAGACAGTCAGGATGATAGTAATTGACTGAAACAGGACATTGATAGTTTAGCAGAATGGACAGACAGTCAGGATGATAGTAATTGACTGAAACAGGACATGGATAGTTTAGCAGAAAGGACAGACAGTCAGGATGATAGTAATTGACTGAAACAGGACATTGATAGTTTAACAGAATGGACAGACAGTCAGGATGATAGTAATTGACTGAAACAGGACATGGATAGTTTAGCAGAATGGACAGACAGTCAGGATGATAGTAATTGACTGAAACAGGACATTGATAGTTTAGCAGAATGGACAGACAGTCAGGATGATAGTAATTGACTGAAACAGGACATTGATAGTTTAGCAGAATGGATAGACAGTTAGGATGATAGTAATTGACTGAAACAGGACATTGATAGTTTAGCAGAATGGACAGACAGTCAGGATGATAGTAATTGACTGAAACAGGACATTGATAGTTTAGCAGAATGGACAGACAGTCAGGATGATAGTAATTGACTGAAACAGGACATGGATAGTTTAGCAGAATGGATAGACAGTCAGGATGATAGTAATTGACTGAAACAGGACATTGATAGTTTAGCAGAATGGACAGACAGTCAGGATGATAGTAATTGACTGAAACAGGACATGGATAGTTTAGCAGAATGGACAGACAGTCAGGATGATAGTAATTGACTGAAACAGGACATTGATAGTTTAGCAGAATGGACAGACAGTCAGGATGATAGTAATTGACTGAAACAGGACATGGATAGTTTAGCAGAATGGACAGGCAGTCAGGATGATAGTAATTGACTGAAACAGGACATTGATAGTTTAGCAGAATGGACGGACAGTCAGGATGATAGTAATTGACTGAAACAGGACATTGATAGTTTAGCAGAATGGACAGACAGTCAGGATGATAGTAATTGACTGAAACAGGACATTGATAGTTTAGCAGAATGGACAGACAGTCAGGATGATAGTAATTGACTGAAACAGGACATTGATAGTTTAGCAGAATGGACAGACAGTCAGGATGATAGTAATTGACTGAAACAGGACATTGATAGTTTAGCAGAATGGACAGACAGTCAGGATGATAGTAATTGACTGAAACAGGACATTGATAGTTTAGCAGAATGGACAGACAGTCAGGATGATAGGAGTTGACTGAAACAGGACATGGATAGTTTAGCAGAATGGACAGACAGTCAGGATGATAGTAATTGACTGAAACAGGACATGGATAGTTTAGCAGAATGGACAGACAGTCAGGATGATAGTAATTGACTGAAACAGGACATTGATAGTTTAGCAGAATGGACAGACAGTCAGGATGATAGTAATTGACTGAAACAGGACATGGATAGTTTAGCAGAATGGACAGGCAGTCAGGATGATAGTAATTGACTGAAACAGGACATTGATAGTTTAGCAGAATGGACAGACAGTCAGGATGATAGTAATTGACTGAAACAGGACATTGATAGTTTAGCAGAATGGACAGACAGTCAGGATGATAGTAATTGACTGAAACAGGACATTGATAGTTTAGCAGAATGGACAGACTGCCAGGATGATAGTAATTGACTGAAACAGGACATTGATAGTTTAGCAGAATGGACAGACTGTCAGGATGATAGTAATTGACTGAAACAGGACATTGATAGTTTAGCAGAATGGACAGACTGTCAGGATGATAGTAATTGACTGAAACAGGACATGGATAGTTTAGCAGAATGGACAGACAGTCAGGATGATAGTAATTGACTGAAACAGGACATTGATAGTTTAGCAGAATGGACAGACAGTCAGGATGATAGTAATTGACTGAAACAGGACATGGATAGTTTAGCAGAAAGGACAGACAGTCAGGATGATAGTAATTGACTGAAACAGGACATTGATAGTTTAGCAGAATGGACAGACAGTCAGGATGATAGTAATTGCCTGAAACAGGACATGGATAGTTTAGCAGAATGGACAGACAGTCAGGATGATAGTAATTGACTGAAACAGGACATTGATAGTTTAGCAGAATGGACAGACTGTCAGGATGATAGTAATTGACTGAAACAGGACATTGATAGTTTAGCAGAATGGATAGACAGTCAGGATGATAGTAATTGACTGAAACAGGACATTGATAGTTTAGCAGAATGGACAGACAGTCAGGATGATAGTAATTGACTGAAACAGGACATTGATAGTTTAGCAGAATGGACAGACAGTCAGGATGATAGTAATTGACTGAAACAGGACATTGATAGTTTAGCAGAATGGATAGACAGTCAGGATGATAGTAATTGACTGAAACAGGACATTGATAGTTTAGCAGAATGGACAGACTGTCAGGATGATAGTAATTGACTGAAACAGGACATTGATAGTTTAGCAGAATGGACAGACTGTCAGGATGATAGTAATTGACTGAAACAGGACATGGATAGTTTAGCAGAATGGACAGACAGTCAGGATGATAGTAATTGACTGAAACAGGACATTGATAGTTTAGCAGAATGGACAGACAGTCAGGATGATAGTAATTGACTGAAACAGGACATGGATAGTTTAGCAGAAAGGACAGACAGTCAGGATGATAGTAATTGACTGAAACAGGACATTGATAGTTTAACAGAATGGACAGACAGTCAGGATGATAGTAATTGACTGAAACAGGACATGGATAGTTTAGCAGAATGGACAGACAGTCAGGATGATAGTAATTGACTGAAACAGGACATTGATAGTTTAGCAGAATGGACAGACAGTCAGGATGATAGTAATTGACTGAAACAGGACATTGATAGTTTAGCAGAATGGATAGACAGTTAGGATGATAGTAATTGACTGAAACAGGACATTGATAGTTTAGCAGAATGGACAGACAGTCAGGATGATAGTAATTGACTGAAACAGGACATTGATAGTTTAGCAGAATGGACAGACAGTCAGGATGATAGTAATTGACTGAAACAGGACATGGATAGTTTAGCAGAATGGATAGACAGTCAGGATGATAGTAATTGACTGAAACAGGACATTGATAGTTTAGCAGAATGGACAGACTGTCAGGATGATAGTAATTGACTGAAACAGGACATGGATAGTTTATCAGAATGGACAGACAGTCAGGATGATAGTAATTGACTGAAACAGGACATTGATAGTTTAGCAGAATGGACAGACAGTCAGGATGATAGTAATTGACTGAAACAGGACATGGATAGTTTAGCAGAATGGACAGGCAGTCAGGATGATAGTAATTGACTGAAACAGGACATTGATAGTTTAGCAGAATGGACGGACAGTCAGGATGATAGTAATTGACTGAAACAGGACATTGATAGTTTAGCAGAATGGACAGACAGTCAGGATGATAGTAATTGACTGAAACAGGACATTGATAGTTTAGCAGAATGGACAGACAGTCAGGATGATAGTAATTGACTGAAACAGGACATTGATAGTTTAGCAGAATGGACAGACAGTCAGGATGATAGTAATTGACTGAAACAGGACATTGATAGTTTAGCAGAATGGACAGACAGTCAGGATGATAGTAATTGACTGAAACAGGACATTGATAGTTTAGCAGAATGGACAGACAGTCAGGATGATAGGAGTTGACTGAAACAGGACATGGATAGTTTAGCAGAATGGATAGACAGTCAGGATGATAGTAATTGACTGAAACAGGACATTGATAGTTTAGCAGAATGGACAGACAGTCAGGATGATAGTAATTGACTGAAACAGGACATGGATAGTTTAGCAGAATGGATAGACAGTCAGGATGATAGTAATTGACTGAAACAGGACATTGATAGTTTAGCAGAATGGACAGACTGTCAGGATGATAGTAATTGACTGAAACAGGACATGGATAGTTTAGCAGAATGGACAGACAGTCAGGATGATAGTAATTGACTGAAACAGGACATTGATAGTTTAGCAGAATGGACAGACAGTCAGGATGATAGTAATTGACTGAAACAGGACATGGATAGTTTAGCAGAATGGACAGGCAGTCAGGATGATAGTAATTGACTGAAACAGGACATTGATAGTTTAGCAGAATGGACGGACAGTCAGGATGATAGTAATTGACTGAAACAGGACATTGATAGTTTAGCAGAATGGACAGACAGTCAGGATGATAGTAATTGACTGAAACAGGACATTGATAGTTTAGCAGAATGGACAGACAGTCAGGATGATAGTAATTGACTGAAACAGGACATTGATAGTTTAGCAGAATGGACAGACAGTCAGGATGATAGTAATTGACTGAAACAGGACATTGATAGTTTAGCAGAATGGACAGACAGTCAGGATGATAGTAATTGACTGAAACAGGACATTGATAGTTTAGCAGAATGGACAGACAGTCAGGATGATAGGAGTTGACTGAAACAGGACATGGATAGTTTAGCAGAATGGATAGACAGTCAGGATGATAGTAATTGACTGAAACAGGACATTGATAGTTTAGCAGAATGGACAGACAGTCAGGATGATAGTAATTGACTGAAACAGGACATGGATAGTTTAGCAGAATGGACAGACAGTCAGGATGATAGTAATTGACTGAAACAGGACATTGATAGTTTAGCAGAATGGATAGACAGTCAGGATGATAGTAATTGACTGAAACAGGACATTGATAGTTTAGCAGAATGGACAGACAGTCAGGATGATAGTAATTGACTGAAACAGGACATTGATAGTTTAGCAGAATGGACAGACAGTCAGGATGATAGTAATTGACTGAAACAGGACATGGATAGTTTAGCAGAATGGATAGACAGTCAGGATGATAGTAATTGACTGAAACAGGACATTGATAGTTTAGCAGAATGGACAGACAGTCAGGATGATAGTAATTGACTGAAACAGGACATGGATAGTTTAGCAGAATGGACAGACAGTCAGGATGATAGTAATTGACTGAAACAGGACATTGATAGTTTAGCAGAATGGACAGACAGTCAGGATGATAGTAATTGACTGAAACAGGACATGGATAGTTTAGCAGAATGGACAGGCAGTCAGGATGATAGTAATTGACTGAAACAGGACATTGATAGTTTAGCAGAATGGACGGACAGTCAGGATGATAGTAATTGACTGAAACAGGACATTGATAGTTTAGCAGAATGGACAGACAGTCAGGATGATAGTAATTGACTGAAACAGGACATTGATAGTTTAGCAGAATGGACAGACAGTCAGGATGATAGTAATTGACTGAAACAGGACATTGATAGTTTAGCAGAATGGACAGACAGTCAGGATGATAGTAATTGACTGAAACAGGACATTGATAGTTTAGCAGAATGGACAGACAGTCAGGATGATAGTAATTGACTGAAACAGGACATTGATAGTTTAGCAGAATGGACAGACAGTCAGGATGATAGGAGTTGACTGAAACAGGACATGGATAGTTTAGCAGAATGGACAGACAGTCAGGATGATAGTAATTGACTGAAACAGGACATGGATAGTTTAGCAGAATGGACAGACAGTCAGGATGATAGTAATTGACTGAAACAGGACATTGATAGTTTAGCAGAATGGACAGACAGTCAGGATGATAGTAATTGACTGAAACAGGACATGGATAGTTTAGCAGAATGGACAGGCAGTCAGGATGATAGTAATTGACTGAAACAGGACATTGATAGTTTAGCAGAATGGACAGACAGTCAGGATGATAGTAATTGACTGAAACAGGACATTGATAGTTTAGCAGAATGGACAGACAGTCAGGATGATAGTAATTGACTGAAACAGGACATTGATAGTTTAGCAGAATGGACAGACTGCCAGGATGATAGTAATTGACTGAAACAGGACATTGATAGTTTAGCAGAATGGACAGACTGTCAGGATGATAGTAATTGACTGAAACAGGACATTGATAGTTTAGCAGAATGGACAGACTGTCAGGATGATAGTAATTGACTGAAACAGGACATGGATAGTTTAGCAGAATGGACAGACAGTCAGGATGATAGTAATTGACTGAAACAGGACATTGATAGTTTAGCAGAATGGACAGACAGTCAGGATGATAGTAATTGACTGAAACAGGACATGGATAGTTTAGCAGAAAGGACAGACAGTCAGGATGATAGTAATTGACTGAAACAGGACATTGATAGTTTAGCAGAATGGACAGACAGTCAGGATGATAGTAATTGCCTGAAACAGGACATGGATAGTTTAGCAGAATGGACAGACAGTCAGGATGATAGTAATTGACTGAAACAGGACATTGATAGTTTAGCAGAATGGACAGACAGTCAGGATGATAGTAATTGACTGAAACAGGACATTGATAGTTTAGCAGAATGGATAGACAGTCAGGATGATAGTAATTGACTGAAACAGGACATTGATAGTTTAGCAGAATGGACAGACAGTCAGGATGATAGTAATTGACTGAAACAGGACATTGATAGTTTAGCAGAATGGACAGACAGTCAGGATGATAGTAATTGACTGAAACAGGACATTGATAGTTTAGCAGAATGGATAGACAGTCAGGATGATAGTAATTGACTGAAACAGGACATTGATAGTTTAGCAGAATGGACAGACTGTCAGGATGATAGTAATTGACTGAAACAGGACATTGATAGTTTAGCAGAATGGACAGACTGTCAGGATGATAGTAATTGACTGAAACAGGACATGGATAGTTTAGCAGAATGGACAGACAGTCAGGATGATAGTAATTGACTGAAACAGGACATTGATAGTTTAGCAGAATGGACAGACAGTCAGGATGATAGTAATTGACTGAAACAGGACATGGATAGTTTAGCAGAAAGGACAGACAGTCAGGATGATAGTAATTGACTGAAACAGGACATTGATAGTTTAACAGAATGGACAGACAGTCAGGATGATAGTAATTGACTGAAACAGGACATGGATAGTTTAGCAGAATGGACAGACAGTCAGGATGATAGTAATTGACTGAAACAGGACATTGATAGTTTAGCAGAATGGACAGACAGTCAGGATGATAGTAATTGACTGAAACAGGACATTGATAGTTTAGCAGAATGGATAGACAGTTAGGATGATAGTAATTGACTGAAACAGGACATTGATAGTTTAGCAGAATGGACAGACAGTCAGGATGATAGTAATTGACTGAAACAGGACATTGATAGTTTAGCAGAATGGACAGACAGTCAGGATGATAGTAATTGACTGAAACAGGACATGGATAGTTTAGCAGAATGGATAGACAGTCAGGATGATAGTAATTGACTGAAACAGGACATTGATAGTTTAGCAGAATGGACAGACTGTCAGGATGATAGTAATTGACTGAAACAGGACATGGATAGTTTAGCAGAATGGACAGACAGTCAGGATGATAGTAATTGACTGAAACAGGACATTGATAGTTTAGCAGAATGGACAGACAGTCAGGATGATAGTAATTGACTGAAACAGGACATGGATAGTTTAGCAGAATGGACAGGCAGTCAGGATGATAGTAATTGACTGAAACAGGACATTGATAGTTTAGCAGAATGGACGGACAGTCAGGATGATAGTAATTGACTGAAACAGGACATTGATAGTTTAGCAGAATGGACAGACAGTCAGGATGATAGTAATTGACTGAAACAGGACATTGATAGTTTAGCAGAATGGACAGACAGTCAGGATGATAGTAATTGACTGAAACAGGACATTGATAGTTTAGCAGAATGGACAGACAGTCAGGATGATAGTAATTGACTGAAACAGGACATTGATAGTTTAGCAGAATGGACAGACAGTCAGGATGATAGTAATTGACTGAAACAGGACATTGATAGTTTAGCAGAATGGACAGACAGTCAGGATGATAGGAGTTGACTGAAACAGGACATGGATAGTTTAGCAGAATGGATAGACAGTCAGGATGATAGTAATTGACTGAAACAGGACATTGATAGTTTAGCAGAATGGACAGACAGTCAGGATGATAGTAATTGACTGAAACAGGACATGGATAGTTTAGCAGAATGGACAGACAGTCAGGATGATAGTAATTGACTGAAACAGGACATTGATAGTTTAGCAGAATGGATAGACAGTCAGGATGATAGTAATTGACTGAAACAGGACATTGATAGTTTAGCAGAATGGACAGACAGTCAGGATGATAGTAATTGACTGAAACAGGACATTGATAGTTTAGCAGAATGGACAGACAGTCAGGATGATAGTAATTGACTGAAACAGGACATGGATAGTTTAGCAGAATGGATAGACAGTCAGGATGATAGTAATTGACTGAAACAGGACATTGATAGTTTAGCAGAATGGACAGACTGTCAGGATGATAGTAATTGACTGAAACAGGACATTGATAGTTTAGCAGAATGGACAGACTGTCAGGATGATAGTAATTGACTGAAACAGGACATGGATAGTTTAGCAGAATGGACAGACAGTCAGGATGATAGTAATTGACTGAAACAGGACATTGATAGTTTAGCAGAATGGACAGACAGTCAGGATGATAGTAATTGACTGAAACAGGACATGGATAGTTTAGCAGAAAGGACAGACAGTCAGGATGATAGTAATTGACTGAAACAGGACATTGATAGTTTAACAGAATGGTCAGACAGTCAGGATGATAGTAATTGACTGAAACAGGACATGGATAGTTTAGCAGAATGGACAGACAGTCAGGATGATAGTAATTGACTGAAACAGGACATTGATAGTTTAGCAGAATGGACAGACAGTCAGGATGATAGTAATTGACTGAAACAGGACATTGATAGTTTAGCAGAATGGATAGACAGTTAGGATGATAGTAATTGACTGAAACAGGACATTGATAGTTTAGCAGAATGGACAGACAGTCAGGATGATAGTAATTGACTGAAACAGGACATTGATAGTTTAGCAGAATGGACAGACAGTCAGGATGATAGTAATTGACTGAAACAGGACATGGATAGTTTAGCAGAATGGATAGACAGTCAGGATGATAGTAATTGACTGAAACAGGACATTGATAGTTTAGCAGAATGGACAGACAGTCAGGATGATAGTAATTGACTGAAACAGGACATGGATAGTTTAGCAGAATGGACAGACAGTCAGGATGATAGTAATTGACTGAAACAGGACATTGATAGTTTAGCAGAATGGACAGACAGTCAGGATGATAGTAATTGACTGAAACAGGACATGGATAGTTTAGCAGAATGGACAGGCAGTCAGGATGATAGTAATTGACTGAAACAGGACATTGATAGTTTAGCAGAATGGACGGACAGTCAGGATGATAGTAATTGACTGAAACAGGACATTGATAGTTTAGCAGAATGGACAGACAGTCAGGATGATAGTAATTGACTGAAACAGGACATTGATAGTTTAGCAGAATGGACAGACAGTCAGGATGATAGTAATTGACTGAAACAGGACATTGATAGTTTAGCAGAATGGACAGACAGTCAGGATGATAGTAATTGACTGAAACAGGACATTGATAGTTTAGCAGAATGGACAGACAGTCAGGATGATAGTAATTGACTGAAACAGGACATTGATAGTTTAGCAGAATGGACAGACAGTCAGGATGATAGTAATTGACTGAAACAGGACATTGATAGTTTAGCAGAATGGACAGACAGTCAGGATGATAGGAGTTGACTGAAACAGGACATGGATAGTTTAGCAGAATGGATAGACAGTCAGGATGATAGTAATTGACTGAAACAGGACATTGATAGTTTAGCAGAATGGACAGACAGTCAGGATGATAGTAATTGACTGAAACAGGACATGGATAGTTTAGCAGAATGGACAGACAGTCAGGATGATAGTAATTGACTGAAACAGGACATTGATAGTTTAGCAGAATGGACAGACAGTCAGGATGATAGTAATTGACTGAAACAAGACATGGATAGTTTAGCAGAATGGACAGGCAGTCAGGATGATAGTAATTGACTGAAACAGGACATTGATAGTTTAGCAGAATGGACAGACAGTCAGGATGATAGTAATTGACTGAAACAGGACATTGATAGTTTAGCAGAATGGACAGACAGTCAGGATGATAGTAATTGACTGAAACAGGACATTGATAGTTTAGCAGAATGGACAGACAGTCAGGATGATAGTAATTGACTGAAACAGGACATTGATAGTTTAGCAGAATGGACAGACAGTCAGGATGATAGTAATTGACTGAAACAGGACATTGATAGTTTAGCAGAATGGACAGACTGTCAGGATGATAGTAATTGACTGAAACAGGACATTGATAGTTTAGCAGAATGGACAGACTGTCAGGATGATAGTAATTGACTGATACAGGACATGGATAGTTTAGCAGAATGGACAGAGGATCAGGATGATAGTAATTGACTGAAACAGGACATTGATAGGTTAGCAGAAAGGACAGACAGTCAGGATGATAGTAATTGACTGAAACAGGACATGGATAGTTTAGCAGAATGGACAGAGGATCAGGATGATAGTAATTGACTGAAACAGGACATTGATAGGTTAGCAGAAAGGACAGACAGTCAGGATGATAGTAATTGACTGAAACAGGACATGGATAGTTTAGCAGAATGGACAGACTGTCAGGATGATAGTAATTGACTGAAACAGGACATTGATAGGTTAGCAGAAAGGACAGGCAGTCAGGATGATAGTAATTGACTGAAACAGGACATGGATAGTTTAGCAGAAAGGACAGACAGTCAGGATGATAGTAATTGACTGAAACAGGACATTGATAGGTTAGCAGAATGGACAGACAGTCAGGATGATAGTAATTGACTGAAACAGGACATGGATAGTTTAGCAGAATGGACAGACAGTCAGGATGATAGTAATTGACTGAAACAGGACATGGATAGTTTAGCGGAATGGACAGAGGATCAGGATGATAGTAATTGACTGAAACAGGACATTGATAGTTCAGCAGAATGGACAGAGGATCAGGATGATAGTAATTGACTGAAACAGGACATTGATAGGTTAGCAGAAAGGACAAACAGTCAGGATGATAGTAATTGACTGAAACAGGACATGGATAGTTTAGCAGAATGGACAGAGGATCAGGATGATAGTAATTGACTGAAACAGGACATTGATAGTTCAGCAGAATGGACAGAGGATCAGGATGATAGTAATTGACTGAAACAGGACATTGATAGGTTAGCAGAAAGGACAGACAGTCAGGATGATAGTAATTGACTGAAACAGGACATGGATAGTTTAGCAGAATGTACAGACAGTCAGGATGATAGTAATTGACTGAAACAGGACATTGATAGGTTAGCAGAAAGGACAGACAGTCAGGATGATAGTAATTGACTGAAACAGGACATTGATACGTTAGCAGAAAGGACAGACAGTCAGGATGATAGTAATTGACTGAAACAGGACATGGATAGTTTAGCAGAATGGACAGACAGTCAGGATGATAGTAATTGACTGAAACAGGACATTGATAGTTTAGCAGAATGGACTGACAGTCAGGATGATAGTAATTGACTGAAACAGGACATGGATAGTTTAGCAGAATGGACAGGCAGTCAGGATGATAGTAATTGACTGAAACAGGACATTGATAGTTTAGCAGAATGGACAGACAGTCAGGATGATAGTAATTGACTGAAACAGGACATTGATAGTTTAGCAGAATGGACAGACAGTCAGGATGATAGTAATTGACTGAAACAGGACATTGATAGTTTAGCAGAATGGACAGACAGTCAGGATGATAGTAATTGACTGAAACAGGACATTGATAGTTTAGCAGAATGGACAGACAGTCAGGATGATAGTAATTGACTGAAACAGGACATTGATAGTTTAGCAGAATGGACAGACTGTCAGGATGATAGTAATTGACTGAAACAGGACATTGATAGTTTAGCAGAATGGACAGACTGTCAGGATGATAGTAATTGACTGAAACAGGACATTGATAGTTTAGCAGAATGGACAGACTGTCAGGATGATAGTAATTGACTGAAACAGGACATGGATAGTTTAGCAGAATGGACAGACAGTCAGGATGATAGTAATTGACTGAAACAGGACATTGATAGTTTAGCAGAATGGACAGACAGTCAGGATGATAGTAATTGACTGAAACAGGACATGGATAGTTTAGCAGAAAGGACAGACAGTCAGGATGATAGTAATTGACTGAAACAGGACATTGATAGTTTAGCAGAATGGACAGACAGTCAGGATGATAGTAATTGCCTGAAACAGGACATGGATAGTTTAGCAGAATGGGCAGACAGTCAGGATGATAGTAATTGACTGAAACAGGACATTGATAGTTTAGCAGAATGGACAGACAGTCAGGATGATAGTAATTGACTGAAACAGGACATTGATAGTTTAGCAGAATGGATAGACAGTCAGGATGATAGTAATTGACTGAAACAGGACATTGATAGTTTAGCAGAATGGACAGACAGTCAGGATGATAGTAATTGACTGAAACAGGACATTGATAGTTTAGCAGAATGGACAGACAGTCAGGATGATAGTAATTGACTGAAACAGGACATTGATAGTTTAGCAGAACGGATAGACAGTCAGGATGATAGTAATTGACTGAAACAGGACATTGATAGTTTAGCAGAATGGACAGACTGTCAGGATGATAGTAATTGACTGAAACAGGACATTGATAGTTTAGCAGAATGGACAGACTGTTAGGATGATAGTAATTGACTGAAACAGGACATGGATAGTTTAGCAGAATGGACAGACAGTCAGGATGATAGTAATTGACTGAAACAGGACATTGATAGTTTAGCAGAATGGACAGACAGTCAGGATGATAGTAATTGACTGAAACAGGACATGGATAGTTTAGCAGAAAGGACAGACAGTCAGGATGATAGTAATTGACTGAAACAGGACATTGATAGTTTAGCAGAATGGACAGACAGTCAGGATGATAGTAATTGACTGAAACAGGACATGGATAGTTTAGCAGAATGGACAGACAGTCAGGATGATAGTAATTGACTGAAACAGGACATTGATAGTTTAGCAGAATGGACAGACAGTCAGGATGATAGTAATTGACTGAAACAGGACATTGATAGTTTAGCAGAATGGATAGACAGTCAGGATGATAGTAATTGACTGAAACAGGACATTGATAGTTTAGCAGAATGGACAGACAGTCAGGATGATAGTAATTGACTGAAACAGGACATGGATAGATTAGCAGAATGGACAGACAGTCAGGATGACAGTAAGTGACTGAAACAGGACATTGATAGGTTAGCAGAATGGACAGACAGTCAGGATGATAGTAATTGACTGAAACAGGACATGGATAGTTTAGCAGAATGGATAGACAGTCAGGATGATAGTAATTGACTGAAACAGGACATTGATAGTTTAGCAGAATGGACAGACTGTCAGGATGATAGTAATTGACTGAAACAGGACATTGATAGTTTAGCAGAATGGACAGACTGTCAGGATGATAGTAATTGACTGAAACAGGACATGGATAGTTTAGCAGAATGGACAGACAGTCAGGATGATAGTAATTGACTGAAACAGGACATTGATAGTTTAGCAGAATGGACAGACAGTCAGGATGATAGTAATTGACTGAAACAGGACATGGATAGTTTAGCAGAAAGGACAGACAGTCAGGATGATAGTAATTGACTGAAACAGGACATTGATAGTTTAGCAGAATGGACAGACATTCAGGATGATAGTAATTGACTGAAACAGGACATTGATAGTTTAGCAGAAAGGACAGACAGTCAGGTTGATAGTAATTGACTGAAACAGGACATTGATAGTTTAGCAGAATGGACAGACAGTCAGGATGATAGTAATTGACTGAAACAGGACATGGATAGTTTAGCAGAATGGACAGACAGTCAGGATGATAGTAATTGACTGAAACAGGACATGGATAGTTTAGCAGAATGGACAGACAGTCAGGATGATAGTAATTGACTGAAACAGGACATTGATAGTTTAGCAGAATGGACAGACAGTCAGGATGATAGTAATTGACTGAAACAGGACATGGATAGTTTAGCAGAAAGGACAGACAGTCAGGATGATAGTAATTGACTGAAACAGGACATTGATAGTTTAGCAGAATGGACAGACAGTCAGGATGATAGTAATTGACTGAAACAGGACATGGATAGTTTAGCAGAAAGGACAGACTGTCAGGATGATAGTAATTGACTGAAACAGGACATTGATAGTTTAGCAGAATGGACAGAGAGTCAGGATGATAGTAATTGACTGAAACAGGACATGGATAGTTTAGCAGAATGGACAGACAGTCAGGATGATAGTAATTGACTGAAACAGGACATTGATAGTTTAGCAGAATGGACAGACAGTCAGGATGATAGTAATTGACTGAAACAGGACATGGATAGTTTAGCAGAATGGACAGACTGTCAGGATGATAGTAATTGACTGAAACAGGACATTGATAGTTTAGCAGAATGGACAGAGGATCAGGATGATAGTAATTGACTGAAACAGGACATTGATAGTTCAGCAGAATGGATAGACAGTCAGGATGATAGTAATTGACTGAAACAGGACATTGATAGGTTAGCAGAAAGGACAGACAGTCAGGATGATAGTAATTGACTGAAACAGGACATGGATAGTTTAGCAGAATGGACAGACTGTCAGGATGATAGTAATTGACTGAAACAGGACATTGATAGGTTAGCAGAAAGGACAGACAGTCAGGATGATAGTAATTGACTGAAACAGGACATGGATAGTTTAGCAGAATGGACAGACAGTCAGGATGATAGTAATTGACTGAAACAGGACATGGATAGTTTAGCAGAATGGACAGAGGATCAGGATGATAGTAATTGACTGAAACAGGACATTGATAGGTTAGCAGAAAGGACAGACAGTCAGGATGATAGTAATTGACTGAAACAGGACATGGATAGTTTAGCAGAATGGACAGAGGATCAGGATGATAGTAATTGACTGAAACAGGACATTGATAGGTTAGCAGAAAGGACAGACAGTCAGGATGATAGTAATTGACTGAAACAGGACATGGATAGTTTAGCAGAATGGACAGACTGTCAGGATGATAGTAATTGACTGAAACAGGACATTGATAGGTTAGCAGAAAGGACAGACAGTCAGGATGATAGTAATTGACTGAAACAGGACATTGATAGGTTAGCAGAAAGGACAGACAGTCAGGATGATAGTAATTGACTGAAACAGGACATTGATAGGTTAGCAGAATGGACAGACAGTCAGGATGATAGTAATTGACTGAAACAGGACATTGATAGGTTAGCAGAAAGGACAGACAGTCAGGATGATAGTAATTGACTGAAACAGGACATGGATAGTTTAGCAGAATGGACAGACTGTCAGGATGATAGTAATTGACTGAAACAGGACATTGATAGTTTAGCAGAATGGATAGACAGTCAGGATGATAGTAATTGACTGAAACAGGACATTGATAGTTCAGCAGAATGGACAGACAGTCAGGATGATAGTAATTGACTGAAACAGGACATGGATAGTTTAGCGGAATGGACAGAGGATCAGGATGATAGTAATTGACTGAAACAGGACATTGATAGTTCAGCAGAATGGACAGAGGATCAGGATGATAGTAATTGACTGAAACAGGACATTGATAGGTTAGCAGAAAGGACAAACAGTCAGGATGATAGTAATTGACTGAAACAGGACATGGATAGTTTAGCAGAATGGACAGAGGATCAGGATGATAGTAATTGACTGAAACAGGACATTGATAGTTCAGCAGAATGGACAGAGGATCAGGATGATAGTAATTGACTGAAACAGGACATTGATAGGTTAGCAGAAAGGACAGACAGTCAGGATGATAGTAATTGACTGAAACAGGACATGGATAGTTTAGCAGAATGTACAGACAGTCAGGATGATAGTAATTGACTGAAACAGGACATTGATAGGTTAGCAGAAAGGACAGACAGTCAGGATGATAGTAATTGACTGAAACAGGACATTGATACGTTAGCAGAAAGGACAGACAGTCAGGATGATAGTAATTGACTGAAACAGGACATGGATAGTTTAGCAGAATGGACAGACTGTCAGGATGATAGTAATTGACTGAAACAGGACATTGATAGGTTAGCAGAATGGACAGACAGTCAGGATGATAGTAATTGACTGAAACAGGACATTGATAGGTTAGCAGAAAGGACAGACAGTCAGGATGATAGTAATTGACTGAAACAGGACATGGATAGTTTAGCAGAATGGATAGACAGTCAGGATGATAGTAATTGACTGAAACAGGACATTGATAGTTCAGCAGAATGGACAGAGAGTCAGGATGACAGTAATTGACTGAAACAGGACATTGATAGTTTAGCAGAATGGACAGACAGTCAGGATGATAGTAATTGACTGAAACAGGACATGGATAGTTTAGCAGAATGGACAGACTGTCAGGATGATAGTAATTGACTGAAACAGGACATTGATAGTTTAGCAGAATGGACAGAGGATCAGGATGATAGTAATTGACTGAAACAGGACATTGATAGTTCAGCAGAATGGATAGACAGTCAGGATGATAGTAATTGACTGAAACAGGACATTGATAGGTTAGCAGAAAGGACAGACAGTCAGGATGATAGTAATTGACTGAAACAGGACATGGATAGTTTAGCAGAATGGACAGACTGTCAGGATGATAGTAATTGACTGAAACAGGACATTGATAGGTTAGCAGAAAGGACAGACAGTCAGGATGACAGTAATTGACTGAAACAGGACATGGATAGTTTAGCAGAATGGACAGACAGTCAGGATGATAGTAATTGACTGAAACAGGACATGGATAGTTTAGCAGAATGGACAGAGGATCAGGATGATAGTAATTGACTGAAACAGGACATTGATAGGTTAGCAGAATGGACAGACAGTCAGGATGATAGTAATTGACTGAAACAGGACATTGATAGGTTAGCAGAAAGGACAGACAGTCAGGATGATAGTAATTGACTGAAACAGGACATGGATAGTTTAGCAGAATGGACAGACTGTCAGGATGATAGTAATTGACTGAAACAGGACATTGATAGTTTAGCAGAATGGATGGACAGTCAGGATGATAGTAATTGACTGAAACAGGACATTGATAGTTCAGCAGAATGGACAGACAGTCAGGATGATAGTAATTGACTGAAACAGGACATGGATAGTTTAGCAGAATGGACAGAGGATCAGGATGATAGTAATTGACTGAAACAGGACATTGATAGTTCAGCAGAATGGACAGAGGATCAGGATGATAGTAATTGACTGAAACAGGACATTGATAGGTTAGCAGAAAGGACAAACAGTCAGGATGATAGTAATTGACTGAAACAGGACATGGATAGTATAGCAGAATGGACAGAGGATCAGGATGATAGTAATTGACTGAAACAGGACATTGATAGTTCAGCAGAATGGACAGAGGATCAGGATCATAGTAATTGACTGAAACAGGACATTGATAGGTTAGCAGAAAGGACAGACAGTCAGGATGATAGTAATTGACTGAAACAGGACATGGATAGTTTAGCAGAATGTACAGACAGTCAGGATGATAGTAATTGACTGAAACAGGACATTGATAGGTTAGCAGAAAGGACAGACAGTCAGGATGATAGTAATTGACTGAAACAGGACATTGATACGTTAGCAGAAAGGACAGACAGTCAGGATGATAGTAATTGACTGAAACAGGACATGGATAGTTTAGCAGAATGGACAGACTGTCAGGATGATAGTAATTGACTGAAACAGGACATTGATAGGTTAGCAGAATGGACAGACTGTCAGGATGATAGTAATTGACTGAAACAGGACATGGATAGTTTAGCAGAATGGATAGACAGTCAGGATGATAGTAATTGACTGAAACAGGACATTGATAGGTTAGCAGAAAGGACAGACAGTCAGGATGATAGTAATTGACTGAAACAGGACATGGATAGTTTAGCAGAATGGATAGACAGTCAGGATGATAGTAATTGACTGAAACAGGACATTGATAGTTCAGCAGAATGGACAGAGAGTCAGGATGATAGTAATTGACTGAAACAGGACATTGATAGTTTAGCAGAATGGACAGACAGTCAGGATGATAGTAATTGACTGAAACAGGACATTGATAGTTTAGCAGAATGGACAGACAGTCAGGATGATAGTAATTGACTGAAACAGGACATTGATAGTTTAGCAGAATGGACAGACAGTCAGGATGATAGTAATTGACTGAAACAGGACATTGATAGTTTAGCAGAATGGACAGACAGTCAGGATGATAGTAATTGACTGAAACAGGACATTGATAGTTTAGCAGAATGGATAGACAGTCAGGATGATAGTAATTGACTGAAACAGGACATTGATAGTTTAGCAGAATGGACAGACAGTCAGGATGATAGTAATTGACTGAAACAGGACATTGATAGGTTAGCAGAATGGACAGACAGTCAGGATGATAGTAATTGACTGAAACAGGACATTGATAGGTTAGCAGAATGGACAGACAGTCAGGATGATAGTAATTGACTGAAACAGGGCATTGATAGGTTAGCAGAATGGACAGACAGTCAGGATGATAGTAATTGACTGAAACAGGACATTGATAGTTTAGCAGAATGGACAGACAGTCAGGATGATAGTAATTGACTGAAACAGGACATTGATAGTTTAGCAGAATGGAAAGACAGTCAGGATGATAGTAATTGACTGAAACAGGACATTGATAGTTTAGCAGAATGGACAGACAGTCAGGATGATAGTAATTGACTGAAACAGGACATGGATAGTTTAGCAGAATGGACAGACAGTCAGGATGATAGTAATTGACTGAAACAGGACATTGATAGTTTAGCAGAATGGACAGACAGTCAGGATGATAGTAATTGACTGAAACAGGACATTGATAGTTTAGCAGAATGGACAGACAGTCAGGATGATAGTAATTGACTGAAACAGGACATGGATAGTTTAGCAGAATGGACAGACAGTCAGGATGATAGTAATTGACTGAAACAGGACATTGATAGTTTAGCAGAATGGACAGACAGTCAGGATGATAGTAATTGACTGAAACAGGACATGGATAGTTTAGCAGAATGGACAGACAGTCAGGATGATAGTAATTGACTGAAACAGGACATTGATAGTTTAGCAGAATGGACAGACAGTCAGGATGATAGTAATTGACTGAAACAGGACATGGATAGGTTAGCAGAATGGACAGACAGTCAGGATGATAGTAATTGACTGAAACAGGACATGGATAGTTTAGCAGAATGTACAGACAGTCAGGATGATAGTAATTGACTGAAACAGGACATTGATAGGTTAGCAGAAAGGACAGACAGTCAGGATGATAGTAATTGACTGAAACAGGACATTGATAGTTTAGCAGAATGGACAGACAGTCAGGATGATAGTAATTGACTGAAACAGGACATTGATAGTTTAGCAGAATGGACAGACTGTCAGGATGATAGTAATTGACTGAAACAGGACATTGATAGATTAGCAGAATGGACAGACAGTCAGGATGATAGTAATTGACTGAAACAGGACATGGATAGTTTAGCAGAATGGACAGACAGTCAGGATGATAGTAATTGACTGAAACAGGACATGGATAGTTTAGCAGAATGGACAGACAGTCAGGATGATAGTAATTGACTGAAACAGGACATGGATAGTTTAGCAGAATGGACAGAGGATCAGGATGATAGTAATTGACTGAAACAGGACATTGATAGGTTAGCAGAAAGGACAGACCGTCAGGATGATAGTAATTGACTGAAACAGGACATGGATAGTTTAGCAGAATGGACAGAGGATCAGGATGATAGTAATTGACTGAAACAGGACATTGATAGGTTAGCAGAAAGGACAGACAGTCAGGATGATAGTAATTGACTGAAACAGGACATGGATAGATTAGCAGAATGGACAGACTGTCAGGATGATAGTAATTGACTGAAACAGGACATTGATAGGTTAGCAGAAAGGACAGACAGTCAGGATGATAGTAATTGACTGAAACAGGACATTGATAGGTTAGCAGAAAGGACAGACAGTCAGGATGATAGTAATTGACTGAAACAGGACATTGATAGGTTAGCAGAATGGACAGACAGTCAGGATGATAGTAATTGACTGAAACAGGACATTGATAGGTTAGCAGAAAGGACAGACAGTCAGGATGATAGTAATTGACTGAAACAGGACATGGATAGTTTAGCAGAATGGACAGACTGTCAGGATGATAGTAATTGACTGAAACAGGACATTGATAGTTTAGCAGAATGGATAGACAGTCAGGATGATAGTAATTGACTGAAACAGGACATTGATAGTTCAGCAGAATGGACAGACAGTCAGGATGATAGTAATTGACTGAAACAGGACATGGATAGTTTAGCAGAATGGACAGAGGATCAGGATGATAGTAATTGACTGAAACAGGACATTGATAGTTCAGCAGAATGGACAGAGGATCAGGATGATAGTAATTGACTGAAACAGGACATTGATAGGTTAGCAGAAAGGACAGACAGTCAGGATGATAGTAATTGACTGAAACAGGACATGGATAGTTTAGCAGAATGGACAGAGGATCAGGATGATAGTAATTGACTGAAACAGGACATTGATAGTTCAGCAGAATGGACAGAGGATCAGGATGATAGTAATTGACTGAAACAGGACATTGATAGGTTAGCAGAAAGGACAGACAGTCAGGATGATAGTAATTGACTGAAACAGGACATGGATAGTTTAGCAGAATGTACAGACAGTCAGGATGATAGTAATTGACTGAAACAGGACATTGATAGGTTAGCAGAAAGGACAGACAGTCAGGATGATAGTAATTGACTGAAACAGGACATTGATACGTTAGCAGAAAGGACAGACAGTCAGGATGATAGTAATTGACTGAAACAGGACATGGATAGTTTAGCAGAATGGACAGACTGTCAGGATGATAGTAATTGACTGAAACAGGACATTGATAGGTTAGCAGAATGGACAGACAGTCAGGATGATAGTAATTGACTGAAACAGGACATTGATAGGTTAGCAGAAAGGACAGACAGTCAGGATGATAGTAATTGACTGAAACAGGACATGGATAGTTTAGCAGAATGGATAGACAGTCAGGATGATAGTAATTGACTGAAACAGGACATTGATAGTTCAGCAGATTGGACAGAGAGTCAGGATGATAGTAATTGACTGAAACAGGACATTGATAGTTTAGCAGAATGGACAGACAGTCAGGATGATAGTAATTGACTGAAACAGGAAATTGATAGTTTAGCAGAATGGACAGAAAGTCAGGATGATAGTAATTGACTGAAACAGGACATTGATAGTTTAGCAGAATGGACAGACAGTCAGGATGATAGTAATTGACTGAAACAGGACATTGATAGTTTAGCAGAATGGACAGACAGTCAGGATGATAGTAATTGACTCAAACAGGACATGGATAGTTTAGCAGAATGGACAGACAGTCAGGATGATAGTAATTGACTGAAACAGGACATTGATAGTTTAGCAGAATGGACAGACAGTCAGGATGATAGTAATTGACTGAAACAGGACATGGATAGGTTAGCAGAATGGACAGACAGTCAGGATGATAGTAATTGACTGAAACAGGACATGGATCGTTTAGCAGAATGTACAGACAGTCAGGATGATAGTCATTGACTGAAACAGGACATTGATAGGTTAGCAGAAAGGACAGACAGTCAGGATGATAGCAATTGACTGAAACAGGACATTGATAGTTTAGCAGAATGGACAGACTGTCAGGATGATAGTAATTGACTGAAACAGGACATTGATAGTTTAGCAGAATGGACAGACAGTCAGGATGATAGTAATTGACTGAAACAGGACATGGATAGTTTAGCAGAATGGACAGACAGTCAGGATGATAGTAATTGACTGAAACAGGACATTGATAGTTTAGCAGAATGGACAGACAGTCAGGATGATAGTAATTGACTGAAACAGGACATGGATAGTTTAGCAGAATGGACAGACAGTCAGGATGATAGTAATTGACTGAAACAGGACATTGATAGTTTAGCAGAATGGACAGACAGTCAGGATGATAGTAATTGACTGAAACAGGACATTGATAGTTTAGCAGAATGGACAGACAGTCAGGATGATAGTAATTGACTGAAACAGGACATGGATAGTTTAGCAGAATGGACAGACAGTCAGGATGATAGTAATTGACTGAAACAGGACATTGATAGTTTAGCAGAATGGACAGACAGTCAGGATGATAGTAATTGACTGAAACAGGACATTGATAGTTTAGCAGAATGGACTGACAGTCAGGATGATAGTAATTGACTGAAACAGGACATTGATAGTTTAGCAGAATGGACAGACAGTCAGGATGATAGTAATTGACTGAAACAGGACATGGATAGTTTAGCAGAATGGACAGACAGTCAGGATGATAGTAATTGACTGAAACAGGACATTGATAGTTTAGCAGAATGGACAGACAGTCAGGATGATAGTAATTGACTGAAACAGGACATGGATAGTTTAGCAGAATGGACAGACAGTCAGGATGATAGTAATTGACTGAAACAGGACATTGATAGTTTAGCAGAATGGACAGACAGTCAGGATGATAGTAATTGACTGAAACAGGACATGGATAGGTTAGCAGAATGGACAGACAGTCAGGATGATAGTAATTGACTGAAACAGGACATGGATCGTTTAGCAGAATGTACAGACAGTCAGGATGATAGTAATTGACTGAAACAGGACATTGATAGGTTAGCAGAAAGGACAGACAGTCACGATGATAGTAATTGACTGAAACAGGACATTGATAGGTTAGCAGAATGGACAGACAGTCAGGATGATAGTAATTGACTGAAACAGGACATTGATAGGTTAGCAGAAAGGACAGACAGTCAGGATGATAGTAATTGACTGAAACAGGACATGGATAGTTTAGCAGAAAGGACAGACAGTCAGGATGATAGTAATTGACTGAAACAGGACATTGATAGTTTAGCAGAATGGATAGACAGTCAGGATGATAGTAATTGACTGAAACAGGACATTGATAGTTTAGCAGAATGGATAGACAGTCAGGATGATAGTAATTGACTGAAACAGGACATTGATAGTTCAGCAGAATGGACAGACAGTCAGGATGATAGTAATTGACTGAAACAGGACATGGATAGTTTAGCAGAATGGACAGAGGATCAGGATGATAGTAATTGACTGAAACAGGACATTGATAGGTTAGCAGAAAGGACAGACAGTCAGGATGATAGTAATTGACTGAAACAGGACATGGATAGTTTAGCAGAATGGACAGAGGATCAGGATGAAAGTAATTGACTGAAACAGGACATTGATAGTTCAGCAGAATGGACAGAGGATCAGGATGATAGTAATTGACTGAAACAGGACATTGATAGGTTAGCAGAAAGGACAGACAGTCAGGATGATAGTAATTGACTGAAACAGGACATGGATAGTTCAGCAGAATGTACAGACAGTCAGGATGATAGTAATTGACTGAAACAGGACATTGATAGGTTAGCAGAATGTACAGACAGTCAGGATGATAGTAATTGACTGAAACAGGACATTGATAGGTTAGCAGAAAGGACAGACAGTCAGGATGATAGTAATTGACTGAAACAGGACATTGATAGGTTAGCAGAAAGGACAGACAGTCAGGATGATAGTAATTGACTGAAACAGGACATGGATAGTTTAGCAGAATGGACAGACTGTCAGGATGATAGTAATTGACTGAAACAGGACATTGATAGGTTAGCAGAATGGACAGACAGTCAGGATGATAGTAATTGACTGAAACAGGACATTGATAGGTTAGCAGAATGGACAGACAGTCAGGATGATAGTAATTGACTGAAACAGGACATTGATAGGTTAGCAGAATGGACAGACAGTCAGGATGATAGTAATTGACTGAAACAGGACATTGATAGTTTAGCAGAAAGGACAGACAGTCAGGATGATAGTAATTGACTGAAACAGGACATTGATAGTTTAGCAGAATGGACAGACAGTCAGGATGATAGTAATTGACTGAAACAGGACATTGATAGTTTAGCAGAATGGACAGACAGTCAGGATGATAGTAATTGACTGAAACAGGACATTGATAGTTAAGCAGAATGGACAGACAGTCAGGATGATAGTAATTGACTGAAACAGGACATTGATAGTTTAGCAGAATGGACAGACAGTCAGGATGATAGTAATTGACTGAAACAGGACATGGATAGTTTAGCAGAATGGACAGACAGTCAGGATGATAGTAATTGACTGAAACAGGACATTGATAGTTTAGCAGAATGGACAGACAGTCAGGATGATAGTAATTGACTGAAACAGGACATGGATAGTTTAGCAGAATGGACAGACAGTCAGGATGATAGTAATTGACTGAAACAGGACATTGATAGTTTAGCAGAATGGACAGACAGTCAGGATGATAGTAATTGACTGAAACAGGACATTGATAGTTTAGCAGAATGGACAGACAGTCAGGAGGATAGTAATTGACTGAAACAGGACATGGATAGTTTAGCAGAATGGACAGACAGTCAGGATGATAGTAATTGACTGAAACAGGACATTGATAGTTTAGCAGAATGGACAGACAGTCAGGATGATAGTAATTGACTGAAACAGGACATTGATAGTTTAGCAGAATGGACAGACAGTCAGGATGATAGTAATT
Organism: Heterodontus francisci; assembly: GCF_036365525.1. Taxonomy (NCBI): domain Eukaryota; kingdom Metazoa; phylum Chordata; class Chondrichthyes; order Heterodontiformes; family Heterodontidae; genus Heterodontus; species Heterodontus francisci. The sequence goes on along the minus strand of NW_027140253.1, from coordinate 41,831 downwards.
GACTGAAACAGGACATGGATAGTTTAGCAGAATGGACAGACAGTCAGGATGATAGTAATTGACTGAAACAGGACATTGATAGTTTAGAAGAATGGACAGACAGTCAGGATGATAGTAATTGACTGAAACAGGACATGGATAGTTTAGCAGAATGGACAGACAGTCAGGATGATAGTAATTGACTGAAACAGGACATTGATAGTTTAGCAGAATGGACAGACAGTCAGGATGATAGTAATTGACTGAAACAGGACATGGATAGGTTAGCAGAATGGACAGACAGTCAGGATGATAGTAATTGACTGAAACAGGACATGGATCGTTTAGCAGAATGTACAGACAGTCAGGATGATAGTAATTGACTGAAACAGGACATTGATAGGTTAGCAGAAAGGACAGACAGTCAGGATGATAGTAATTGACTGAAACAGGACATTGATAGTTTAGCAGAATGGACAGACTGTCAGGATGATAGTAATTGACTGAAACCGGACATTGATAGTTTAGCAGAATGGACAGACAGTCAGGATGATAGTAATTGACTGAAACAGGACATTGATAGTTTAGCAGAATGGACAGACTGTCAGGATGTTAGTAATTGACTGAAACAGGACATTGATAGTTCAGCAGAATGGACAGACAGTCAAGATGATAGTAATTGACTGAAACAGGACATGGATAGTTTAGCAGAATGGACAGAGGATCAGGATGATAGTAATTGACTGAAACAGGACATTGATAGTTCAGCAGAATGGACAGAGGATCAGGATGATAGTAATTGACTGAAACAGGACATTGATAGGTTAGCAGAAAGGACAGACAGTCAGGATGATAGTAATTGACTGAAACAGGACATGGATAGTTTAGCAGAATGGACAGAGGATCAGGATGATAGTAATTGACTGAAACAGGACATTGATAGTTCAGCAGAATGGACAGAGGATCAGGATGATAGTAATTGACTGAAACAGGACATTGATAGGTTAGCAGAAAGGACAGACAGTCAGGATGATAGTAATTGACTGAAACAGGACATGGATAGTTTAGCAGAATGGACAGACTGTCAGGATGATAGTAATTGACTGAAACAGGACATTGATAGGTTAGCAGAAAGGACAGACAGTCAGGATGATAGTAATTGACTGAAACAGGACATTGATAGTTTAGCAGAATGGACAGACAGTCAGGATGATAGTAATTGACTGAAACAGGACATTGATAGTTTAGCAGAATGGACAGACAGTCAGGATGATAGTAATTGACTGAAACAGGACATGGATAGTTTAGCAGAATGGACAGACAGTCAGGATGATAGTAATTGACTGAAACAGGACATTGATAGTTTAGCAGAATGGACAGACAGTCAGGATGATAGTATTTGACTGAAACAGGACATGGATAGTTTAGCAGAATGGACAGACAGTCAGGATGATAGTAATTGACTGAAACAGGACATTGATAGTTTAGCAGAATGGACAGACAGTCAGGATGATAGTAATTGACTGAAACAGGACATGGATAGGTTAGCAGAATGGGCAGACAGTCAGGATGATAGTAATTGACTGAAACAGGACATGGATCGTTTAGCAGAATGTACAGACAGTCAGGATTATAGTAATTGACTGAAACAGGACATTGATAGGTTAGCAGAAAGGACAGACAGTCAGGATGATAGTAATTGACTGAAACAGGACATTGATAGTTTAGCAGAATGGACAGACTGTCAGGATGATAGTAATTGACTGAAACAGGACATTGATAGTTTAGCAGAATGGACAGACAGTCAGGATGATAGTAATTGACTGAAACAGGACATGGATAGTTTAGCAGAATGGACAGACAGTCAAGATGATAGTAATTGACTGAAACAGGACATGGATAGTTTAGCAGAATGGACAGAGGATCAGGATGATAGTAATTGACTGAAACAGGACATTGATAGTTCAGCAGAATGGACAGAGGATCAGGATGATAATAATTGACTGAAACAGGACATTGATAGGTTAGCAGAAAGGACAGACAGTCAGGATGATAATAATTGACTGAAACAGGACATGGATAGTTTAGCAGAATGGACAGAGGATCAGGATGATAGTAATTGACTGAAACAGGACATTGATAGTTCAGCAGAATGGACAGAGGATCAGGATGATAGTAATTGACTGAAACAGGACATTGATAGGTTAGCAGAAAGGACAGACAGTCAGGATGATAGTAATTGACTGAAACAGGACATGGATAGTTTAGCAGAATGGACAGACTGTCAGGATGATAGTAATTGACTGAAACAGGACATTGATAGGTTAGCAGAAAGGACAGACAGTCAGGATGATAGTAATTGACTGAAACAGGACATGGATAGGTTAGCAGAATGGGCAGACAGTCAGGATGATAGTAATTGACTGAAACAGGACATGGATAGTTTAGCAGAAAGGACAGACAGTCAGGATGATAGTAATTGACTGAAACAGGACATTGATAATTTAGCAGAATGGACAGAGAGTCAGGATGATAGTAATTGACTGAAACAGGACATTGATAGTTTGGCAGAATGGATGGACAGTCAGGATGATAGTAATTGACTGAAACAGGACATTGATAGTTTAGCAGAATGGATAGACAGTCAGGATGATAGTAATTGACTGAAACAGGACATTGATAGTTCAGCAGAATGGACAGACAGTCAGGATGATAGTAATTGACTGAAACAGGACATGGATAGTTTAGCAGAATGGACAGAGGATCAGGATGATAGTAACTGACTGAAACAGGACATTGATCGTTCAGCAGAATGGACAGAGGATCAGGATGATAGTAATTGACTGAAACAGGACATTGATAGGTTAGCAGAAAGGACAGACAGTCAGGATGATAGTAATTGACTGAAACAGGACATGGATAGTTTAGCAGAATGGACAGAGGATCAGGAAGATAGTAAATGACTGAAACAGGACATTGATAGTTCAGCAGAATGGACAGAGGATCAGGATGATAGTAATTGACTGAAACAGGACATTGATAGGTTAGCAGAAAGGACAGACAGTCAGGATGATATTAATTGACTGAAACAGGACATGGATAGTTTAGCAGAAAGGACAGACAGTCAGGATGATAGTAATTGACTGAAACAGGACATTGATAGTTTAGCAGAATGTACAGACAGTCAGGATGATAGTAATTGACTGAAACAGGACATTGATAGGTTAGCAGAAAGGACAGACAGTCAGGATGATAGTAATTGACTGAAACAGGACATTGATAGGTTAGCAGAAAGGACAGACAGTCAGGATGATAGTAATTGACTGAAACAGGACATGGATAGTTTAGCAGAATGGACAGACTGTCAGGATGATAGTAATTGACTGAAACAGGACATTGATAGGTTAGCAGAATGGACAGACAGTCAGGATGATAGTAATTGACTGAAACAGGACATTGATAGTTTAGCAGAATGGACAGACAGTCAGGATGATAGTAATTGACTGAAACAGGACATGGATAGTTTAGCAGAATGGACAGACAGTCAGGATGATAGTAATTGACTGAAACAGGACATTGATAGTTTAGCAGAATGGACAGACAGTCAGGATGATAGTAATTGACTGAAACAGGACATGGATAGGTTAGCAGAATGGACAGACAGTCAGGATGATAGTAATTGACTGAAACAGGACATGGATCGTTTAGCAGAATGTACAGACAGTCAGGATGATAGTAATTGACTGAAACAGGACATTGATAGGTTAGCAGAAAGGACAGACAGTCAGGATGATAGTAATTGACTGAAACAGGACATTGATAGTTTAGCAGAATGGACAGACTGTCAGGATGATAGTAATTGACTGAAACCGGACATTGATAGTTTAGCAGAATGGACAGACAGTCAGGATGATAGTAATTGACTGAAACAGGACATTGATAGTTTAGCAGAATGGACAGACTGTCAGGATGATAGTAATTGACTGAAACAGGACATTGATAGTTTAGCAGAATGGACAGTCAGGATGATAGTAATTGACTGAAACAGGACATGGATAGTTTAGCAGAATGGACAGACAGTCAAGATGATAGTAATTGACTGAAACAGGACATGGATAGTTTAGCAGAATGGACAGAGGATCAGGATGATAGTAATTGACTGAAACAGGACATTGATAGTTCAGCAGAATGGACAGAGGATCAGGATGATAGTAATTGACTGAAACAGGACATTGATAGGTTAGCAGAAAGGACAGACAGTCAGGATGATAGTAATTGACTGAAACAGGACATGGATAGTTTAGCAGAATGGACAGAGGATCAGGATGATAGTAATTGACTGAAACAGGACATTGATAGTTCAGCAGAATGGACAGAGGATCAGGATGATAGTAATTGACTGAAACAGGACATTGATAGGTTAGCAGAAAGGACAGACAGTCAGGATGATAGTAATTGACTGAAACAGGACATGGATAGTTTAGAAGAATGGACAGACTGTCAGGATGATAGTAATTGACTGAAACAGGACATTGATAGGTTAGCAGAAAGGACAGACAGTCAGGATGATAGTAATTGACTGAAACAGGACATGGATAGTTTAGCAGAATGGACAGACTGTCAGGATGATAGTAATTGACTGAAACACGACATTGATAGGTTAGCAGAAAGGACAGACAGTCACGATGATAGTAATTGACTGAAACAGGACATTGATAGGTTAGCAGAATGGACAGACAGTCAGGATGATAGTAATTGACTGAAACAGGACATTGATAGGTTAGCAGAAAGGACAGACAGTCAGGATGATAGTAATTGACTGAAACAGGACATGGATAGTTTAGCAGAAAGGACAGACAGTCAGGATGATAGTAATTGACTGAAACAGGACATTGATAGTTTAGCAGAATGGATAGACAGTCAGGATGATAGTAATTGACTGAAACAGGACATTGATAGTTTAGCAGAATGGATAGACAGTCAGGATGATAGTAATTGACTGAAACAGGACATTGATAGTTCAGCAGAATGGACAGACAGTCAGGATGATAGTAATTGACTGAAACAGGACATGGATAGTTTAGCAGAATGGACAGAGGATCAGGATGATAGTAATTGACTGAAACAGGACATTGATAGTTCAGCAGAATGGACAGAGGATCAGGATGATAGTAATTGACTGAAACAGGACATTGATAGGTTAGCAGAAAGGACAGACAGTCAGGATGATAGTAATTGACTGAAACAGGACATGGATAGTTTAGCAGAATGGACAGAGGATCAGGATGAAAGTAATTGACTGAAACAGGACATTGATAGTTCAGCAGAATGGACAGAGGATCAGGATGATAGTAATTGACTGAAACAGGACATTGATAGGTTAGCAGAAAGGACAGACAGTCAGGATGATAGTAATTGACTGAAACAGGACATGGATAGTTTAGCAGAATGGACAGAGGATCAGGATGAAAGTAATTGACTGAAACAGGACATTGATAGTTTAGCAGAATGGACAGACAGTCAGGATGATAGTAATTGACTGAAACAGGACATTGATAGGTCAGCAGAATGGACAGACAGTCAGGATGATAGTAATTGACTGAAACAGGACATTGATAGTTCAGCAGAATGGACAGACAGTCAGGATGATAGTAATTGACTGAAACAGGACATGGATAGTTTAGCAGAATGGACAGAGGATCAGGATGAAAGTAATTGACTGAAACAGGACATTGATAGTTCAGCAGAATGGACAGAGGATCAGGATGATAGTAATTGACTGAAACAGGACATTGATAGGTCAGCAGAATGGACAGACAGTCAGGATGATAGTAATTGACTGAAACAGGACATTGATAGTTCAGCAGAATGGACAGACAGTCAGGATGATAGTAATTGACTGAAACAGGACATGGATAGTTTAGCAGAATGGACAGAGGATCAGGATGATAGTAATTGACTGAAACAGGACATTGATAGTTCAGCAGAATGGACAGAGGATCAGGATGATAGTAATTGACTGAAACAGGACATTGATAGGTTAGCAGAAAGGACAGACAGTCAGGATGATAGTAATTGACTGAAACAGGACATGGATAGTTTAGCAGAATGGACAGAGGATCAGGATGAAAGTAATTGACTGAAACAGGACATTGATAGTTCAGCAGAATGGACAGAGGATCAGGATGATAGTAATTGACTGAAACAGGACATTGATAGGTCAGCAGAAAGGACAGACAGTCAGGATGATAGTAATTGACTGAAACAGGACATGGATAGTTTAGCAGAATGTACAGACAGTCAGGATGATAGTAATTGACTGAAACAGGACATTGATAGTTTAGCAGAATGTACAGACTGTCAGGATGATAGTAATTGACTGAAACAGGACATTGACAGGTTAGCAGAAAGGACAGACAGTCAGGATGATAGTAATTGACTGAAACAGGACATTGATAGGTTAGCAGAAAGGACAGACAGTCAGGATGATAGTAATTGACTGAAACAGGACATGGATAGTTTAGCAGAATGGACAGACTGTCAGGATGATAGTAATTGACTGAAACAGGACATTGATAGGTTAGCAGAATGGACAGACAGTCAGGATGATAGTAATTGACTGAAACAGGACATTGATAGGTTAGCAGAATGGACAGACAGTCAGGATGATAGTAATTGACTGAAACAGGACATTGATAGGTTAGCAGAATGGACAGACAGTCAGGATGATAGTAATTGACTGAAACAGGACATTGATAGTTTAGCAGAATGGACAGACAGTCAGGATGATAGTAATTGACTGAAACAGGACATTGATAGTTTAGCAGAATGGACAGACAGTCAGGATGATAGTAATTGACTGAAACAGGACATTGATAGTTTAGCAGAATGGACAGACAGTCAGGATGATAGTAATTGACTGAAACAGGACATTGATAGTTAAGCAGAATGGACAGACAGTCAGGATGATAGTAATTGACTGAAACAGGACATTGATAGTTTAGCAGAATGGACAGACAGTCAGGATGGTAGTAATTGACTGAAACAGGACATGGATAGTTTAGCAGAATGGACAGACAGTCAGGATGATAGTAATTGACTGAAACAGGACATTGATAGTTTAGCAGAATGGACAGACAGTCAGGATGATAGTAATTGACTGAAACAGGACATGGATAGTTTAGCAGAATGGACAGACAGTCAGGATGATAGTAATTGACTGAAACAGGACATTGATAGTTTAGCAGAATGGACAGACAGTCAGGATGATAGTAATTGACTGAAACAGGACATTGATAGTTTAGCAGAATGGACAGACAGTCAGGATGATAGTAATTGACTGAAACAGGACATGGATAGTTTAGCAGAATGGACAGACAGTCAGGATGATAGTAATTGACTGAAACAGGACATTGATAGTTTAGCAGAATGGACAGACAGTCAGGATGATAGTAATTGACTGAAACAGGACATTGATAGTTTAGCAGAATGGACAGACAGTCAGGATGATAGTAATTGACTGAAACAGGACATGGATAGTTTAGCAGAATGGACAGACAGTCAGGATGATAGTAATTGACTGAAACAGGACATTGATAGTTTAGAAGAATGGACAGACAGTCAGGATGATAGTAATTGACTGAAACAGGACATGGATAGTTTAGCAGAATGGACAGACAGTCAGGATGATAGTAATTGACTGAAACAGGACATTGATAGTTTAGCAGAATGGACAGACAGTCAGGATGATAGTAATTGACTGAAACAGGACATGGATAGGTTAGCAGAATGGACAGACAGTCAGGATGATAGTAATTGACTGAAACAGGACATGGATCGTTTAGCAGAATGTACAGACAGTCAGGATGATAGTAATTGACTGAAACAGGACATTGATAGGTTAGCAGAAAGGACAGACAGTCAGGATGATAGTAATTGACTGAAACAGGACATTGATAGTTTAGCAGAATGGACAGACTGTCAGGATGATAGTAATTGACTGAAACCGGACATTGATAGTTTAGCAGAATGGACAGACAGTCAGAATGATAGTAATTGACTGAAACAGGACATTGATCGTTTAGCAGAATGGACAGACAGTCAGGATGATAGTAATTGACTGAAACAGGACATTGATAGTTTAGCAGAATGGACAGACAGTCAGAATGATAGTAATTGACTGAAACAGGACATGGATAGTTTAGCAGAATGGACAGACAGTCAAGATGATAGTAATTGACTGAAACAGGACATGGATAGTTTAGCAGAATGGACAGAGGATCAGGATGATAGTAATTGACTGAAACAGGACATTGATAGGTTAGCAGAAAGGACAGACAGTCAGGATGATAGTAATTGACTGAAACAGGACATGGATAGTTTAGCAGAATGGACAGAGGATCAGGATGATAGTAATTGACTGAAACAGGACATTGATAGTTCAGCAGAATGGACAGAGGATCAGGATGATAGTAATTGACTGAAACAGGACATTGATAGGTTAGCAGAAAGGACAGACAGTCAGGATGATAGTAATTGACTGAAACAGGACATGGATAGTTTAGCAGAATGGACAGACTGTCAGGATGATAGTAATTGACTGAAACAGGACATTGATAGGTTAGCAGAAAGGACAGACAGTCAGAATGATAGTAATTGACTGAAACAGGACATTGATAGTTTAGCAGAATGGACAGACAGTCAGGATGATAGTAATTGACTGAAACAGGACATTGATAGTTTAGCAGAATGGACAGACAGTCAGGATGATAGTAATTGACTGAAACAGGACATGGATAGTTTAGCAGAATGGACAGACAGTCAGGATGATAGTAATTGACTGAAACAGGACATTGATAGTTTAGCAGAATGGACAGACAGTCAGGATGATAGTAATTGACTGAAACAGGACATGGATAGTTTAGCAGAATGGACAGACAGTCAGGATGATAGTAATTGACTGAAACAGGACATTGATAGTTTAGCAGAATGGACAGACAGTCAGGATGATAGTAATTGACTGAAACAGGACATGGATAGGTTAGCAGAATGGACAGACAGTCAGGATGATAGTAATTGACTGAAACAGGACATGGATCGTTTAGCAGAATGTACAGACAGTCAGGATGATAGTAATTGACTGAAACAGGACATTGATAGGTTAGCAGAAAGGACAGACAGTCAGGATGATAGTAATTGACTGAAACAGGACATTGATAGTTTAGCAGAATGGACAGACTGTCAGGATGATAGTAATTGACTGAAACCGGACATTGATAATTTAGCAGAATGGACAGACAGTCAGGATGATAGTAATTGACTGAAACAGGACATTGATAGTTTAGCAGAATGGACAGACTGTCAGGATGATAGTAATTGACTGAAACAGGACATTGATAGTTTAGCAGAATGGACAGACTGTCAGGATGATAGTAATTGACTGAAACAGGACATTGATAGTTTAGCAGAATGGACAGACAGTCAGGATGATAGTAATTGACTGAAACAGGACATGGATAGTTTAGCAGAATGGACAGACAGTCAAGATGATAGTAATTGACTGAAACAGGACATGGATAGTTTAGCAGAATGGACAGAGGATCAGGATGATAGTAATTGACTGAAACAGGACATTGATAGTTCAGCAGAATGGACAGAGGATCAGGATGATAGTAATTGACTGAAACAGGACATTGATAGGTTAGCAGAAAGGACAGACAGTCAGGATGATAGTAATTGACTGAAACAGGACATGGATAGTTTAGCAGAATGGACAGACTGTCAGGATGATAGTAATTGACTGAAACAGGACATTGATAGGTTAGCAGAAAGGACAGACAGTCAGGATGATAGTAATTGACTGAAACAGGACATGGATAGTTTAGCAGAATGGACAGACTGTCAGGATGATAGTAATTGACTGAAACAGGACATTGATAGGTTAGCAGAAAGGACAGACAGTCAGGATGATAGTAATTGACTGAAACAGGACATTGATAGGTTAGCAGAATGGACAGACAGTCAGGATGATAGTAATTGACTGAAACAGGACATTGATAGGTTAGCAGAAAGGACAGACAGTCAGGATGATAGTAATTGACTGAAACAGGACATGGATAGTTTAGCAGAAAGGACAGACAGTCAGGATGATAGTAATTGACTGAAACAGGACATTGATAGTTTAGCAGAATGGATAGACAGTCAGGATGATAGTAATTGACTGAAACAGGACATTGATAGTTTAGCAGAATGGATAGACAGTCAGGATGATAGTAATTGACTGAAACAGGACATTGATAGTTCAGCAGAATGGACAGACAGTCAGGATGATAGTAATTGACTGAAACAGGACATGGATAGTTTAGCAGAATGGACAGAGGATCAGGATGATAGTAATTGACTGAAACAGGACATTGATAGTTCAGCAGAATGGACAGAGGATCAGGATGATAGTAATTGACTGAAACAGGACATTGATAGGTTAGCAGAAAGGACAGACAGTCAGGATGATAGTAATTGACTGAAACAGGACATGGATAGTTTAGCAGAATGGACAGAGGATCAGGATGATAGTAATTGACTGAAACAGGACATTGATAGTTCAGCAGAATGGACAGAGGATCAGGATGATAGTAATTGACTGAAACAGGACATTGATAGGTTAGCAGAAAGGACAGACAGTCAGGATGATAGTAATTGACTGAAACAGGACATGGATAGTTTAGCAGAATGTACAGACAGTCAGGATGACAGTAATTGACTGAAACAGGACATTGATAGTTTAGCAGAATATACAGACAGTCAGGATGATAGTAATTGACTGAAACAGGACATTGATAGGTTAGCAGAAAGGACAGACAGTCAGGATGATAGTAATTGACTGAAACAGGACATTGATAGGTTAGCAGAAAGGACAGACAGTCAGGATGATAGTAATTGACTGAAACAGGACATGGATAGTTTAGCAGAATGGACAGACTGTCAGGATGATAGTAATTGACTGAAACAGGACATTGATAGGTTAGCAGAATGGACAGACAGTCAGGATGATAGTAATTGACTGAAACAGGACATTGATAGGTTAGCAGAAAGGACAGACAGTCAGGATGATAGTAATTGACTGAAACAGGACATTGATAGTTTAGCAGAATGGACAGACAGTCAGGATGATAGTAATTGACTGAAACAGGACATTGATAGGTTAGCAGAAAGGACAGACAGTCAGGATGATAGTAATTGACTGAAACAGGACATTGATAGTTTAGCAGAATGGACAGACAGTCAGGATGATAGTAATTGACTGAAACAGGACATTGATAGTTTAGCAGAATGGATAGACAGTCAGGATGATAGTAATTGACTGAAACAGGACATTGATAGTTCAGCAGAATGGACAGAGAGTCAGGATGATAGTAATTGACTGAAACAGGACATTGATAGTTTAGCAGAATGGACAGACAGTCAGGATGATAGTAATTGACTGAAACAGTACATTGATAGTTTAGCAGAATGGATAGACAGTCAGGATGATAGTAATTGACTGAAACAGGACATTGATAGTTCAGCAGAATGGACAGAGAGTCAGGATGATAGTAATTGACTGAAACAGGACATTGATAGTTTAGCAGAATGGACAGACAGTCAGGATGATAGTAATTGACTGAAACAGGACATGGATAGTTTAGCAGAATGGACAGACAGTCAGGATGATAGTAATTGACTGAAACAGGACATTGATAGTTTAGCAGAATGGACAGACAGTCAGGATGATAGTAATTGACTGAAACAGGACATTGATAGTTTAGCAGAATGGACAGACAGTCAGGATGATAGTAATTGACTGAAACAGGACATTGATAGTTTGGCAGAATGGACAGACAGTCAGGATGATAGTAATTGACTGAAACAGGACATTGATAGTTTAGCAGAATGGACAGACAGTCAGGATGATAGTAATTGACTGAAACAGGACATTGATAGGTTAGCAGAATGGACAGACAGTCAGGATGATAGTAATTGACTGAAACAGGACATTGATAGGTTAGCAGAATGGACAGACAGTCAGGATGATAGTAATTGACTGAAACAGGACATTGATAGGTTAGCAGAATGGACAGACAGTCAGGATGATAGTAATTGACTGAAACAGGACATTGATAGTTTAGCAGAATGGACAGACAGTCAGGATGATAGTAATTGACTGAAACAGGACATTGATAGTTTAGCAGAATGGACAGACAGTCAGGATGATAGTAATTGACTGAAACAGGACATGGATAGTTTAGCAGAATGGACAGACAGTCAGGATGATAGTAATTGACTGAAACAGGACATTGATAGTTTAGCAGAATGGACAGACAGTCAGGATGATAGTAATTGACTGAAACAGGACATGGATAGTTTAGCAGAATGGACAGACAGTCAGGATGATAGTAATTGACTGAAACAGGACATTGATAGTTTAGAAGAATGGACAGACAGTCAGGATGATAGTAATTGACTGAAACAGGACATGGATAGGTTAGCAGAATGGACAGACAGTCAGGATGATAGTAATTGACTGAAACAGGACATGGATAGTTTAGCAGAATGTACAGACAGTCAGGATGATAGTAATTGACTGAAACAGGACATTGATAGGTTAGCAGAAAGGACAGACAGTCAGGATGATAGTAATTGACTGAAACAGGACATTGATAGTTTAGCAGAATGGACAGACTGTCAGGATGATAGTAATTGACTGAAACCGGACATTGATAGTTTAGCAGAATGGACAGACAGTCAGGATGATAGTAATTGACTGAAACAGGACATTGATAGTTTAGCAGAATGGACAGACTGTCAGGATGATAGTAATTGACTGAAACAGGACATTGATAGTTTAGCAGAATGGACAGACAGTCAGGATGATAGTAATTGACTGAAACAGGACATTGATAGTTTAGCAGAATGGATAGACAGTCAGGATGATAGTAATTGACTGAAACAGGACATTGATAGTTTAGCAGAATGGACAGACAGTCAGGATGATAGTAATTGACTGAAACAGGACATTGATAGTTTAGCAGAATGGACAGACAGTCAGGATGATAGTAATTGACTGAAACAGGACATTGATAGTTTAGCAGAATGGACAGACAGTCAGGATGATAGTAATTGACTGAAACAGGACATTGATAGTTTAGCAGAATGGACAGACAGTCAGGATGGTAGTAATTGACTGAAACAGGACATTGATAATTTAGCAGAATGGACAGACAGTCAGGATGATAGTAATTGACTGAAACAGGACATTGATAGTTTAGCAGAATGGACAGACAGTCAGGATGGTAGTAATTGACTGAAACAGGACATGGATAGTTTAGCAGAATGGACAGACAGTCTGGATGATAGTAATTGACTGAAACAGGACATGGATAATTTAGCAGAATGGATAGACAGTCAGGATGATAGTAATTGACTGAAACAGGACATTGATAATTTAACAGAATGGACAGAAAGTCAGGATGATAGTAATTGACTGAAACAGGACATTGATAGTTTAGCAGAATGGACAGACAGTCAGGATGATAGTAATTGACTGAAACTGGACATTGATAGTTTAGCAGAATGGACAGACAGTCAGGATGATAGTAATTGACTGAAACAGGACATGGATAGTTTAGCAGAATGGATAGACAGTCAGGATGATAGTAATTGACTGAAACATGACATTGATAGTTTAGCAGAATGGATAGACAGTCAGGATGATAGTAATTGACTGAAACAGGACATTGATTGGTTAGCAGAACTGGCAGATGTATTTTCGAGAAGCAATATAGACTTAATAACACATTGCTGAATGATTTGCAGGAATAGAGGGACTTGCGGGTGCATATACATCAATGTTTGAAGGTGGCAGGACATACTGTGAGATTGATTAGTAAATCGTATTGGATCTTCTCCTTAATAAATAGAGTCATTCAGCACTAAAGCAGTGAAGATATGCTGAACACTTATAATGCTCTGGTTCGGCTGCAACTACAGTATCTAGTCCATTTCTGTTCACCAGACTTTTGGAAAGATGTGCGGTTCCTTGAAAGGGTGCAGTTGAGATTTACCAGAATGATTCCAGGGATGGGAATATTTGTTACAAGGTTAGGTTAGTAAAACTGGGTTTCTTCCCCTTTGAACAAAGGAGATTGAGGGGAGATTTGATTAAAATGTAGATAATTATGACAGGCTTAGATAAGTTAGACAAGGAAAATGTCTCTATTAACTAATGGTATGAGGACTCGGGGTCACAGATTTAAAGTTCTGGACAAGAGATGCAGGGAGAATGTGCGGAATAACTTTTTTTATGCAGCAGTTGTTGTTGATATGTGTCACAAATGGATGGAAACCAACTGCAAATTGTATTTTCGTGCTCTTGGATGTTATTGTAAGCTGCCAATTCTGTGTTCAACTTGTTTAAACATGGTGGGGGAGCAGATACCTTCAACAACAGTACCTGGGACAGTTACTTTAAGGGTTCCGATCACATGACCCAGATGCCATCCTTTTAAGCCTATCTGGTTTTGAAACCGTTTTAGTTGGAGGGAACAGCTCTTACAGGTAATCAGCTGCCTGGAAGGTTTGCAGCTGGCTATCCCTGGGGTCAGCCTGCAAGAAGGAAATAAGATGCCACAGTCTGCAAAGCAGCAAGAAAATAATTCTGCTCTCTACCAGATTCTCGTCATAAAAAAGCCTCATCTAATCCCCGAAAGTGCAAGAAGAAACATTGAGAGTAGAGATTTCCTGCAACTCCGACTCCACTCAGCATTTCCAGTTGGTTAATTCCAGCTTTGAACTTTATGTCAGTGAAAAAACGGACTCTATTTTCAACTGGAACCTCCTTCAGTTTGTAATTAAGCTATTTTTTCTACTTGGTAAATGTTCTTACCCTTTTGATGCCTTTACGATTCCCTGTATGCTTATGAATGTACGTTGCGAAGGTAACCCCCTTCCTGAGTTTGAGTATGTAGTAATAAATCCTACTTCTATTTTTAACTTTAACACCAGTGTTGTTGCAGTCCTTTAAAAGTCAGGGTTCGCAAGCTGAGGGAGTGGAGAAATACGGAATCAGGATTTTCCTTGTTTTAAAAAAGGGGGAAAATTAACTACAATCTGCTTACAGACAGGTTGTTGGACAGAAAGAGACATTTGTTCTCAAAATTCTCGACCTCTTTGTAACACCTGGAACTCGCTGCCCACGAGGGTGATGGAAGTGAAGACAATCAATGATTTCAAATGGAAATTGGATGGACACTTGAAGTAAATGACAATATGATGGGTGCATCAGCTGCTCCTGCCTGGAAAGATCCAGATCCATAGAAGTTCAATGAAACTGTGACCTTAACAGCCTCACCCTGGTGTGAGGCTCCAGGTCGTGTGATAGGAGGTGACACAGTTCTGTGACCACCTCCTTACTGAATCAGTCACCTCACACACTGCTTCTGGGTTAGGTGTAGGTAGGAAAAGTGCTCTGGAAAACCCGGGGAGCATAGTGCAGAGGCCCCTCCTCCTCCCTCTTTACAGAGCTTCCCCTCTCTGCAGCCTCTGCTCCATTTGGTGGTCATGTTACAGACCAAGAGACACTGTAACTACAGTCCCCATACCTCGTCCAGAGTTGGGTCACCAAATCCTCGGTCCTTCCTGAATGTCTGCAGCAGCTCAAAACACAACCTCAAGAAAACCATCCACAGCACCTCCACTAACTTTACAATAGCAGAAATAAGTCAAATGTCTAGTCCTTTTAAATAACCCTAGAGGGGGTTCCTCGTGTTGCTGAATGTATGTTCAGCTGAGAGTGACTAACACAGGCTGTCAGTGGACATGCACAGACTAAGTTTCAAAGTCGTACATCAAAGCTACTGAAATGGCTGATTGACATCATATTCAGGCCCCGCCTCACACGACAGACACACACACACACATTACACCGACACCAGCACCCCGGCCAGCCCGGGTGTCCTGTACAATGTGCTGGATGTGACCGGCAGTCACACCATTTTATGGATCCAAACTTCCACAGCATGAGTGGAGCAGGAGAGATGAAATGTGTGGTCAGGGAGAGAGACGGGGGTGGGGGGGGGAACTCTCTTTAAAAAGGGAATTAGAAAAGGACTTTAAGATCAACAAGTTTCAGGGATATTGGAAATTGACAGGGGACTGGGATAATCAGAGGGGTGAGGCCATGGAGGGATTTGATCACATGATGGGAATATTAAAATTGAGATGTTTCTACACATAGGAACTTGGGACTGAGGAGCAGGAGGAGGCCATTCGGCCCTTTGAGCCTGCTCCACCATTCGATATGATCATGGCTGAACATTTATTTTTCGCTTTATCCCCTAGTTCCAGTCTTCCCAACAAGAGGAAACATCCTCTCGGTATCCACTCTATCAAGGTTACTCAGGATCAGCTATGATTCAATAAGACATCTCTCATTCTTCCAAACTCCACCCTCTTGAACCTTTCTTGATAAAATAAGCCCTTCATTCACGAAACGAATCAACTGAACTTTCGTTCACCTGCTTCGTATGCAATTATATAGTTTTATCAAAGAAGGAGACCAAAAGTATGCAAAATATTCCTGATGTGGTCTCACCAAAGCCCTGCACATCTGCAGTAAAACTTCTCCACTTTTATACTCGATTCCCTTTGCAATAAACACTAACATTCCATTTGCCTTCCTAGTCACTTGCTGTCCCTGTATACTGACTCTTTCTGATTCATGTACCAGGACACCCAGATCCCGCTGTCCCACCGAGTTGTGCAATCTCTCTAAATTTAAATAGCATCCTGCTTTTCTATTCTTCCTGCCAAAGTGGACAAGTCCACATCTTACCACATGATACTCCATCTGCCAAAGTTTTGCATACTTACTGAACCTATTTATATCCCTTTGTAGACTGTTTACCTCCTCTTGACAACGTACAGTAAATGGGCTCACAGGCAGGACAATCTTTTGGAGGTGGCCAATGTTAAGAACAGCAAAACAGTTATTTATCGTTTATAGGATTAATAGCTTGATAGAGAGACTTACCAGGGACACCAACAAAAGCGAGTATGGGATAATAAATGTATTGAGTCATCCTCAGTGCATAATAGATCCGATCCACTAATGTAATCCAAGAATAATCCGCAGTAAGATAATCAAACCAATAGGATAAACTCCTGTCCATTGTTGTAACATTCCGATCTATTGTTCTCAGATTCTGATCCATTGTTGTAACATTCCGATCTATTGTTCTCAGATTCTGATCCATTGTTGTAACATTCCGATCTATTGTTCTCAGATTCTGATCCATTGTTGTAACATTCCGATCTATTGTTCTCAGATTCTGATCTATCTTTCACTCTCGCTGGAGTCGGTGATCCCTGTTAGTGCCGGAGACGATGCTCTGGCTGACACTATAAGATAACACATTGAAAGGAATCTCTTATTAATAGAAAAAGGAAATGCTCCAGTGACACAATTGGAGTCCATGGAGACTGACATTAAATCCAGTCACTGTTGGAGAAAATCCAGATTGTGCCCTATTGTTGAACAAATTCTCCGGACTCAGACGTTGAGAATCAAACCCTTTATTGCATGATATCATGGGGGATAACACCTTACCTAAATGCGGTTCAGTGCTACTCCCAAAGAGCTACAGATCGCCGTGGACTTATATAGTATAGAAAAGGCAGAGCTAACAGTTTCACAATTAGATAAGCACCCACAAGACTGCCTACGTAACGGTGCACCATGCAGGGTCCGAGGTCAGCAAAACATCAGTTTCAACAATAACAAGCTAGTTCCTTAATTCAATGCCCACTCCAGACACCATATCTGGCCGTAATGTCTGATTGTGGTTAGCTGCTCTGTCTCCAATTTATGACCGTTGGTTGTGGTTAGATTAGCTACAAGCTGTGTCCTGCTTTTCTGCTTCTACAAAGTTATGTAATAATTAGCAAAGCTCAGAAAATTTCTCCAACAGTCACTGAACAAACAGGTTCAATGAAAGCCTTTCAATCCAACACTTTTGTACAGAAATAATGAAAATAGCAGAGGGACTCGCCAGAATCTTGCAATCCGTGGCAGAGGACTGGAGAGTTGTAAATGTCACACCCCATTTAAAAAAGTAGAGCTGGAATAAACCCTGTATTTACTGACCTGTCAGACGAGTATCCCTGGTGGGGAAGTTACAACCATCAACCTGTCAGAGATACCCGCTGTTTTTAAACACAATGGTTTAGAAGAAGAAGAAGAAGAAAATTACAGCACAGGAACAGGCCCTTCAGCCCTCCAAGCCTGCACCGATCCAGATCCTCTCTCTAAACCTGTCGCCTATTTTCTAAGGGTCTGTATCTCTTTGCTTCCTGCCCATTCATGTATCTGTCTAGATACATCTTAAAAGACGCTATCGTGCCCGCATCTAACACCTCCGCTGGCAATGCGTTCCAGGTACCCACCACCCCCTGCGTAAAGAACTTTCCACGCATATCCCCCCTAAACTTTTCCCCTCTCACTTTGAACTCGTGACCCCCAGTAATTGAATCCCCCACTCTGGGAAAAAGCTTCTTGCTATCCAACCTGTCTATACCTCTCATGATTTTGTACACCTCAATCAGGTCCCCCCTCAACCTCCGTCTTTCTAATGAAAATAATCCTAATCTACTCAACCTCTCTTCATAGCCAGCGCCCTCCATACCAGGCAACATCCTGGTGAACCTCCTCTGCACCCTCTCCAAAGCATCTACATCCTTTTGGTAATGTGGCGACCAGAACTGCATGCAGCATTCCAAATGAGGCCGAACCAAATGTAACATGACCTGCCAACTCTTGTACTCAATACCCTGTCCGATGAAGGAAAGCATGACGTATGCCTTCTTGACCACTCTATTTACCTGCGTTGCCACCTTCAGGGAACAATGGACCTGAACACCCAAATCTCTCTGGACATCAATTATCCCCAGGACTTTTCCATTTACTGTATAGTTCACTCTTGAATTGGATCTTCCAAAATGCATCACCTCGCATTTGCCCGGATTGAACTCCATCTGCCATTTCTCTGCCCAACTCTCCAATCTATCTAAATTCTGCTGTATTCTCTGACAGTCCCCTTCACCATCTGCGACTCCACCAATCTTAGTGTCGTCTGCAAACTTGCTAATCAGACCACCTATACTTTCCTACAAATCATTTATGTATATCACAAACAGTGGTCCCAGCACGGATCCCTGTGGATAACCACTGGTCACACGTCTCCATTTTGAGAAACTCCCCTCCACTGCTACTCTCTGTCTCCTGTTGCCCAGCCAGTTCTTTATCCATCTAGCTAGTACACCTTGGACCCCATGCCACTTCACTTTCTCCATCTGCCTACCATGGGGAACCTTATCAAACGCCTTACTGAAGTCCATGTATATGACATCTACAGCCCTTCCCTCATCAATCAACTTTGTCACTTCCTCAAAGAATTCTATTAAGTTGGTAAGACATGACCTTCCCTGCACAAAACCATGCTGCCTATCATTGATAATCCCATTTTCTTCCAAATGGGAATAGATCCTATCCCTCAGTATCTTCCCCAGCAGCTTCCCTGCCACTGATGTCAGGCTCACTGGTCTATAATTACCTGGATTATCCCTGCTACCCTTCTTAAACAAGGGGACAACATCAGCAATTCTCCAGTCCTCCGGGACCTCACCCGTATTTAAGGATGCTGCAAAGATATCTGTTAAGGCCCCAGCTATTTCCTCTCTCACTTTCCTCAGTAATCTGGCATAGATCGCATCCGGACCTGGGGACTTGTCCACCTTAATGCCTTTTAGTATACCCAACACTTCCTCCGTCCTTATGCCGACTTGACCGAGAGTAATCAAACATCTATCCCTAACCTCAACATCCATCATGTCCCTCTCCTCGGTGAATACCGATGCAAAGTACTCGTTCAGAATCTCACCCATTTTCTCTGACTCCACGCATAACTTTCCTCCTTTGTCCTTGAGTGGGCCGATCCTTTCTCTCATTACCCTCTTGCTCCTTATTTGTGAATAAAAGGCTTTGGGATTTTCCTTAACCCTGTTTGCTAAAGATATTTCATGACCCCTTTTAGCCCTCTTAATTCCTCGTTTCAGATTGGACCTACATTCCCGATATTCTTCCAAGTCTTCGTCTTTCTTCAGCCGCCTAGACCTTATGTATGCTTCCTTTTTCCTCTTAGCTAGTTTCACAATTTCACCTGTCATCCATGGTTCCCTAATCTTGCCATTTCTATCCCTCATTTTCACAGGAACATGTCCCTCCTGCACGCTAATCAACCTCTCTTTAAAAGCCTCCCACATATCAAATGTGGATTTACCTTCAAACAGCTGCTCCCAATCTACATTCCCATGCTCCTGCCGAATTTTGGTATAGTTGGCCTTCCCCCAATTTAGCACTCTTCCTTTAGGACCACTCTTGTCTTTGTCCATGAGTATTCTAAAACTTACGGAATTGTGATCACAATTCCCAAAGTAGTCCCCTACTGAAACTTCAACAACCTGGCCGGGCTCATTCCCCAACACCAGGTCCAGTATGGCCCCTTCCCGAGTTGGACTATTTACATACTGCTCTAGAAAACCTTCCTGGATGCTCCTTACAAATTCTGCTCCATCTGGACCTCTAACACTAAGCGAATCCCAGTCAATGTTGGGAAAATTAAAATCTCCTATCACCACCCTGTTGCTCCTACATCTTTCCATAATCTGTTTACATATTTGTACCTCTATCTCACGCTCGCTGTTGGGAGGCCTGTAGTACAGCCCCAACATTGTTACCGCACCCTTCCTATTTCTGAGTTCTGCCCATATTGCCTCACTGCTCGAGTCCTCCATAGTGCCATCCTTCAGCACAGCTGTGATATCCTCTTTGACCAGTAATGCAACTCCTCCACCCCTTTTACCAACCTCTCTATCCCGCCTGAAGCATCGATATCCTGGGATATTTAGTTGCCAATCATGCCCTTCCCTCAACCAAGTCTCAGTAATAGCAATAACATCATACTCCCAGGTACTAATCCAAGCCCTAAGTTCATCTGCCTTACCTACTACACTTCTTGCATTAAAACAAATGCACCTCAGACCACCACTCCCATTGCGTTCATCATCTGCTCCCTGCCTACTCTTTCTCTTAGTCACGCTGACTTCATTATCTAGTTCCTTACAGGCTTTAGTTACTACCTCCTTACTGTCCACTGACCTCCTCATTTGGTTTCCATCCCCCTGCCACATTAGTTTAAACCCTCCCCAACAGCGTTAGCAAAAGCAACCCCAAGGACATTGGTTCCAGTCCGGCCCAGGTGTAGACCGTCCAATTTGTAATAGTCCCACCTCCCCCAGAACCGGTTCCAACTTCCCAAAAATCTGAACCCCTCCCTCTTGCACCATCTCTCATTTATAAATGTCAGCTACCATGAACAGGTTAAAGGCAAATTGTACCTAACAAACCTGAAAGATGTATTTGATATAGTATTAGAGGGGACTGATGAGGGTGGCACAGCTGGTGTTATGTATATAAACTTTCAAAAGGTGTTTGACCAAGAGTCATTTAATATACTTCTTAGGAAAACTGAAACCAATGGATCAAAGTGGCAGTGGTTGTTTGAATATCCAATTGGTTAAGGCACAGAACATATATTGTTTTTCAGGCTGGGGGAAGTAAACAGTGCTGTTCCAAAGCCATCAAAACAATAACAGCATATATTTACGTACAAACATATGAATTAGGAGTAGGAGTTGGCCACTCGGCCCTTCGAGCCTGCTGCACCTTTCAATAAGTTGCTGGCTGAACTGATTACTCCACATTTCCACCTACTCCCAATAACCTTTTACCCCCTTGCTTATCAGGAATCTATCCAACTCTGCATTAAAAATATTCAAAGACTCTGCCTTTTGAGGAAGATAATTTCAAAGACTCGACACTCTGAGAGGAAACAATTTCTCCTCATCTCTGTCTTAAATGGGCGACTCCTTATTTTTAAACAGTGACACCTTCCCCTCTCTATTGCGGAATGATCTGTACATAGCAAACAACTGTTTGAACCCCTAATACTCCAACCTCAATTCATTTCACGCTCAGCATGACGTGGAGCTCTTTTCTGTCACCATCGCCTCTTGCTCAATTGTTCGGACAGGGATCCTTTCCCTGACCAGTGGACCGACTCAGGCACCTCCGGTATTCTCCCTCCACCTGCACCCCCCCTTCTGGCCTCTTACCCAGTCTTGATCTTTTCATTGAGAACTGTCGGCGAGACATATGCCATTCAATTTCTCTGCTCCCCTTAATGTCTAATCCCGACATTGTGATCAAACCTGCAGACAAGGGTGGTGCTGTTGTTGTCTGGCGTACTGACCTCTGCCTTGCAAAGGCTCAGTGCCAACTCTCAGACACTTCTTCCTACTTTCCCCTGGACCATGACCCCACCACAAAACATCAAGCCGCAGTCTGCAGGACACTGTCATTGACCTCATCTCCTCCAGGCATCTTCCCTCGACAGCTTCCAACCTTAGTCACAGAACCCCGGACAGCCCACTTCTACCTCATTCAGAAAATTCACAAAGAGGACTACCCTGGTCAAGCCATTGTTTCAGATTGCTCCTATCGCACTGAACTTATTTCTTCCTATCTTGACTCGATTTTTTCTCCCCTTGTCCAGTCTCTTCCCTCCTACATATGTGACGCTTTGGACGCCCTTCGTCATTTTGACAATTTCCATCTTCTTGGCACTAACCACCTCCACTTCACTATGGACGTCCACTCTCTCTACACCTCCATCCCATGCCAGGATGGATTGAGGGCTCTCTACTTCTTCCTTGAACAGAGGCCGAGCCAGTCCCCATCCACCACCACCCTCCTTCGCCTGGCTGAACCTGTTCTCACATTGAACAACTTCTCCTTGAACTCCACTTAGTTCATTGAGTCAGAGAGTTATCAAACACAGAAATAGGTCCTTCAGCCCATTGTGTCAATGCTGGCCATCAAGCACCTCACTATTCTAATCCCATTTTCCAACATTTGGCCGTAGCTTTGGATGCTGTGGCGTTTCAAGTGCTCGTCTAAATACTTCTAGTGAGCGTTCCTGCTTCTGCCACCCCTTCAGGCAGTGGGTTCCAGATTTCAACAGGCAACATTTGTCCTCAAATCGCCTCTAAAACTCCTGCCTTTACCTTAAATCTCTGTCCCCTGGTCATTGACACCTCCGCTAAGGGGAAGAAAGTTTCTTCCCATCTACCCTATAATTTTGTTTACCTCAATCAGGTCCCCCCTCAGCCTTCTGTGCTCTAAGGAAAACAACCCTAGCCTGCCCAGTCTCTCTTCACAGCTTAACTTCAAGTAAATGGTATTGCTATGGGTACCCGCATGGGTCTTAACTATGCCCTTGTTATCGCATATGTTGGACATTCCTTGATCCAGTCCGACTCAGGTACCCTCCCTGAGCTCTTTTTTCTGGTGCATTGATAACTATATGGGTGCTGTTTCCTGCTCCCATATCGAACTGGAAAACTTTATCAACATTGCTTCCAATTTTCACCCTTCACTCACCTTCTTGTTGTCCATCTCCAACACTTCCCTTCCTCGACTCTTCAGTCTCCATCTCTTGGGATAGGCTGCCCAATCATATCCATTATAAGCCCACCGACTCTCACAGCTACCTCGACTACATTTCTTCACACCCTGCCTACTGTAAGGACTCCATTCCATTCTCCCAATTTCTCCATCTCCATCGCATCTGCTCTGATGATGCAACCTTCCAGAACAGCATTTCGGTTATGTCTTCCTTTTTCCTCCACTGAGGATCCCCCCTACTGTGGTTGACAGGGCCCTCAGCTGGGTCCGGCTCATTTCCCGCACTTCTACCCTCATCCCTTCCCCTCCCTCCCAGACCTGTGAAAGGGTTCATCTTGTCTTCACTTTCCACCCTATCAGCCACCACATCCAAAGTATCACTTTCCACCATTTCTGCCACCTCCAGTGTGATGCCACTGCCAAGCACTCCTTCCCCCCAGCCTCCCAAGTCATCATTCCGAAGGGATTGTTCCCTCCGTGACACCCTGGACCACTCCTCCCTCACCCCCAACACCTTGTTCCCTTCCCACGGCACCTTCCCATGCAATCACAGAAGGTGTCATATCTGCCCTTTTCCCTCCTCTAGCCTCACTATCCAAGACCTCAAACACTCCTTTCAGGTGAATCAGCATATTAACTTGTACTTCTTTCAATTTAGTATACTGTATTCGCTGCTCACAATGCGGTCTCCTTTCCATTAAGGATCGCCAATAAATGCTGTCCTCGTCAGCGATGCGCACATCCCATGAACAAATAATAATAAAGACAATTGTGGAGACCAAATACAGATTGGATGACGCTTTGTGGAACCTGTCCACTCAGTCCACAAGCATGTCACTTAACTTCTGGTCACTTGCCATTTTAATTCACTGCCCTGCTCCCACACTGACATTTCTGCTCTCCACATTCTGCACTGTTCCAGTGAAGCTCAAGACAAGCTTGAGGAACAGAACCTCATCTTCCAATTGCACACTTTAGAGCCTCTGGATCAGCACTGAGTTCAACAATTTCACACCGGCACCTGGTCTTCAACTTGTTTTTCATACTTTTGCTTTCGGACAGAGCAGTTCATTATTCAGCCATTAACACCCTCCCTGGACAAATGCTTTGTCCCTTACAACAAATGTTACCACTCCCTTTGCCTTGTTCTTTGTCATTTAGTCTCCCCATCCTCGGCCTATCACAGATCTTCCCTTTTGTTGCTCTTCCCCACCTTTCACTTTTTCAACACCGATTACATTTCTAATCATTGCCGGTTCTGATAAAATGCTATCAACATGAAACGTTAACCTTGCTTCTCTTTCCACAGATGCTGCCAGACAAGCTGAGTATTTACAGCATTTTCTGTTATTTTAGCTATGAATGGAACGTAGCTAAGCAGAAGTCAATGGGAGAAATCAACTGCTTGGGAGTCATTCCTAACCTAGCATAAAGGAAGATGGTTGTGGTTGTTGGAGGTCAATCATCTCAGTTCCAGGACATCACTGCAGGAGTTCCTCAGGGTAGTGTCCTAGGCCCAAACATCTTCAGCTGCTTCATCAATGACCCTCTTCAATCATAAGGTCAGAAGTGGGAAAGTTCACTGATGACTGTACAATGATGATCACTATTCACAACTGCTCAGATACTGAAGACAGACATATGCAGCAAGACCTGGACAACATTCAGGCTTGTGCTGATAGGTGGCAAGTAACATTCATGACACACAAGTGCCAGGACACAATCATTTCCAATAAGAGAGAATCTAACCATCTCCCCTTGACATTAAACGGCATTACCATCGCTGAATCTCCCACAATCAACACCCTAGGGGTTACCATTGAACAGAAGCTGAATTGCAGCGACAAGAGCAGGTCAAAGGCTCGGAATGCTGCGGAGAGTAACTCACCTCCTGACTCCCCAAAGCCTCTCCACCATTTGCAAGGCACAAGTCAGGAGTGTTATGGAATACTGTCCACTTGCCTGGATGAGTGCAGCACCCACAACACTCCAGAAGGTCAACACCATTCAGGACAAAACCGCCCACTTGTTTGTTGTGATTGGGGTGTCATGCACTCCCACACCACCAGCACAGGGGCAGCAGTGTGTACCATCTACAAGATGCACTGTAGCAACGCACCAAGGCTTCTTAGACAGCACCTTCCAAACCCACGACCTCTACAACTTAGAAGGACAATGGCAGCGATGCATGGGAACACCACCACCTGCAAGTTCCCCTCCAAGTCATATACCATCCTGAAATGGAACGATATCGCTGTTCCTTTATGTCACTGGGTCAAAATCCTGGAACTCCCTTCCTAAATAATACTGTGGGTGTACCGGCACCAGATGGACTGCAGCGGATCAAGGAGGCAGCTTAACACCACCTTTTCAAAGGCAATTAGTGATGGGCAATGAATGTTGGTTTAGCCAGCGATGCCCACATCCCATGAAATAATAAAAAGGTAACAGCATTTCCTTCCAGCTGGACGACAATGGAGAGGTGTGGGAGAAAGATAGTGTTACGAACATTGTCACAGACTGCAGTAAGTTTGTGAAGGATAAGGAGGGATAGTTTGTCTTTGAAACAGTCACACAGCATGTCATTTTTAACAAGCTCATCTATATGTCCTGCCATTGAACTATTCACATCCATCCACTCTGTTGCTGCACACCCATTAAAATTACACCCTTTATTTTCCATTGCCTCTCCTCTCCGTCCAATGAAAATGTACCAATTTGCGCTTCGGTTAAAGTTTATCTGCCACGTGTCCGTCCATTCCACCAACCTGTCTACATTCACTTGATGTCTGTTACGATCATCCTCATTGCGCAGTACACTTCCAAATTTTGTGCCAAGTCTACATTTTGAAATTGTTCCATTTACACTCAAGTCCAAGTGTTTAATATATATCATGAAAAGTAGCAGTCCCAGTAACGACCCCTGGGGAAACTTCCTCCAGTCTAAAAACAACCTTTCACCCCCTCTCTCCGCTTCCTGTCATGCAGGCAACTTTGTCCCTTTTATTCCATGGGCTTTATCTTTATTGACAAGCCTGTTAAATGACACTTCATCGAATTCTGTTTGGAAGTAATGGGGAACAAAGAAATGGCAGACCAATTAAATACATACTTTGGTTCTGTCTTCACAAAGGAGGACACAAATTACCTCCCAGTAATGTTGGGGAACATAGGGTCTAGTGAGAAGGAGGGACGGCATGAAATCAGTATTAGTAGGGAAAAGGTGTTGGGTAAATTGATGGGACTGAAGGCTGATAAATCCCCAGGGACTGATAATGTTCATCCCAAAGTACTTAAGGAAGTGACTCTAGAAATAGTACATGAATTGCTGGGCAGTCTTCAAATTTCTATAGACTCTGGAAGAGTTCCAATGGATTGCAGGTTAGCTAATGTAACACCACTATTTAAAAACGGAGGTAGAGACACAACAGGGAATTATTGACCGGTAAGCCTGACATAAGTAGTGGGGAAAATGCTAGAGTACATTATAAAAGATGTAATAACAGAGCACACGCAGAACAATGACAGGATCGGACACAGTCAACATGGATTTACGAAAGGGAAATCATGCTTGGCAAATCTACTGGAATTTTTTGAGGATGTAACTCATAGAATAGATATGAGAGAACGAGTGGATGTGATGTATTTGGACTTTCAGAAGGATTTTGATAAGTTCCCACGTAAGACGTTAGCGTGCAAAATTAAAGCACATGGGATTCAATGAAGAGTGTAGGAGGGGATGCCAGGAGTAGCACCAGGCATACCTCAAAACCAGGTGTCAACGTGGTGAAGCCACAACACAAGAGTATCTGCGTGCCAAACTGCATTAGCAGCATGTGATAGACAGAGCTCAGCGATCCCATAACCAACGGATCAAATCTAAGCTCTGCAGTCTTGCCACACGCAGCCGTGAATGGTGGTGGACAATTAAACAACTAACTGGAGGAGGCAGCTCCACAAATATCCCCATCCTCAATGATGGGAGAGCCCAGCACATCAGTACAAAAAAAAAGGCTGAAGCATTTGCAACAATCTTCAGCCAGAAGTGCCGAGTTGATGATCCATCTCGGCCTCCTCCTGAAATCCCCAGCATCACAGATGCCAGACTTCAGTCAATTCGATTCACTCCACGTGATATCAAGAAACGATTGAAGGCACTGGATACTGCAAAAGCTATGGGCCCTGATAATATTCCCGCAATAGTACTGAAGACCTGTGCTTCAGAACTTGCAGTGCCCCGAGCCAAGCTGTTCCAGTGCAGTCACAACATTGGCATGTACCCTGCAATGTGGAAAATTACCCAGGTAAGTCCTGTACACAAAAAGCAGGACAAGTCCAAACCGGCCAACTTCCGCCCCATTAGCCTACTCTCAATTATCAGTAAAGTGATGGACGGTGTCATCAACAGTGCCATTAAGCGGCACTTGCTTCGCAATAACCTGTTCAGTGATGCTCAGTTTGGGTTCCGCCAGGGCCATTCAGTTCCTGACCTCATTACAGCCTTGGTTCAATCATGGACAAAAGAGCTGAACTCAAGTGGTGAGGATAGAGTGACTGCCGTTGATATCAAGGCAGCATTTGACCGAGTATGGCGTCAAGGAGGCCTCGCAAAACTGAAGTCAATGGGAATCAGGGGGAAAACCATCTGCTGGCTGGAGTCATACCTAACACAAATGAAAATGGTTGTGGTTGTTGGAGGTCAATCATCCGAGCTCCAGGACATCACTGCAGGAGTTCCTCAGGGTAGTGTCCTGGGCCCAACCATCTTCAGCTGCTTCATCAATGACCTTCCTTCAAGCATGAGGTCAGAAGTGGGTATGTTTGCTAATGATTGCACAATGTTCAGCACCATTCGTGACTCCACAGATACTGAAGCAGTCCGTGTAGAAATGCAGCAAGACCTGGACAATATCCAGGCTTGGGCTGGTAAGTGGCAAGTAACATTTGCGCCACACAAGTGCCAGGCAATGACCATTTCCATCAAGAGAGAATCTAACCATTTCCCCTTGACATTCAACGGCATTGCCATCGCTGAATCCCCCACTATCAACATCCTAGGGGCTACCATTGACCAGAAAATGAATTGGAGTAGCCATATAAATAACGTGGCTACAAGAGCAGGTCAGAGGCTGGGAATCCTGAGGCGAGGAACTCACCTCCTGACTCCACAAAGCCTGTCCACAATTTACAAGGCGCATGTCAGGAGTGTGATGGAATATTCTTCACTTGCCTTGATGTATGTAGCTCCAACAGCACTCAAGAAGCTCGACACCATCCAGGAAAAAGCAGCGTACTTGATTGGCACCCATCTACACACATTCACTCCCTCCACCACCGTCGCACAGTGGCAGCAGTGTGTACCATCCACAAGATGCACCACAACAACTCACCAAGGCTCCTTCGACAGCAACTTCCAACCCACGACCTCTACCAACTAGAAGGACAAGGGCAGCAAATACATGGGAACACCACCACCTGCAAGTTCCCCTCCAAGTCACACACCCTCCTGACTTGGAACTACTTCGCCGTTCCTTCACTGTCGCTGGGTCAAAATCCTGGAACTCCCTTCCTAACAGCACTGTGGGTGTACCTACCCCAAATGGACTGCAGCAGTTCAAGAAGGCAGCTCACCACCACCTTCTCAAGGGCAATTAGGGATGGGTAATAAATGCTGGACGAGCCAGCGACGTCCACATCCCATGAATGAATAAAATAAAATAGCCCTGAGCAAGAAGGGAGAGTTGTAAACACAGGTGCTCCTCCTTCAGCCAGAGCAGACGGTGCTGAGAACAGAAGTGTCGCCAAAAGCCTGTGTGTTTCCATTGTAATAAGGCCCATCACCTCTGAGCTGACTGCTGGACGTTACAGTGAAAAGCTGGAGGATTAATCAGGATACACCAGACCAGTGCAGGAAAAGGGGCCCTGATGGAAAACACAGAATACCAGGCTGTGACCTTAACTGTGGCAGTAAGATCCAGTATGTCCACCACTCAGAGTGCTGGAAAATTTAACAAACTCCCTGAGAGATACCAGGATTTTGTATCCTACGGAAAAGTGACCCCATACCCCTCGAATAAGGCAAGTAAGCCCAAAGCCATACTTGGGAGACAGGGGCCACCCATTCCCTCCTACTGGGAAAATGCATGAACTTTCCCCTAGAGAGGGCATCGAACGCTCAGGTATTAGTAAACAGTGTCAGTGAAGGTAAATGCCCAGGACTCTATATTGGGTACACATGGAGTGCAGCTTTGTTTCAGGACTGGTAACCCTGGGGATTGTCCCTAGTTTACCTATGGACAGGGTGACCTGTGCCTGGGTAATGATCTGGTAAGGGTGAAGGTGGTAGCTTACCCAGTGGTTTTAGAGAGAATGAAATAGATCAGGCAGACAGAGCAGTTACAGGAGAAGACCACTGACATTTTTCCTGCCTTTGTGTTGTGATGGTCCATGGTCAAACAAGCTCCGTCAGAGGAGGCTGAACTAGCACTGCAGACTGATGACCCTCCTATCTAGTTATCTGAAACCTTATTTGGGAAGTTAGAGGTCAAAAAGAATGTGTTAAATAGATATTCCTTGGTCGAGGCTCAGCAAGCTGACCCAATGTTAAAAAAGTTAGCAAAGACTGTCTGAAGTTAAACAGAAGCAGAGGGAGTTCCAGAGTGTGACTATTTAAAGAATGAGGTGCTGATGAGGAAGTGGAGACCTCCTTAGAGACCTGTGAATGAAGAGTGGACAGTGGTTCACCAGATAGTGGTTCTGCCCAGGTACCATAAGGAAATACTGAGAATAACCCAGGAATTCCAATGGCTGGACATGACGGCATTAGAAAAACCCAAGCCTGCATAAGACAGCAGTTTGACTGGCCACAACTCTACAAAGATGTGGTGGAGTTCTGTAAAACTGTTCACATGTGCCAGGTTGTGGGGAAGCCACAACTTGCAATAAAAAGTGCTCCCCTAATTCCCAAACCAGCTTTGGGAGGGAGGTAAAAGGGGTGCAGGAGTTGCATTACTGGTCAAAGAGGATATCACAGCTGTGCTGAAGGAGGGCACTATGGAGGACTCGAGCAGTGAGGCAATATGGACAGAACTCAGAAATAGGAAGGGTGCGGTAACAATGTTGGGGCTGTACTACAGGCCTCCCAACAGCGAGCGTGAGATAGAGGTACAAATATGTAAACAGATTATGGAAAGATGTAGGAGCAACAGGGTGGTGGTGATAGGAGATTTTAATTTTCCCAACATTGACTGGGATTCGCTTAGTGTTAGAGGTCCAGATGGAGCAGAATTTGTAAGGAGCATCCAGGAAGGTTTTCTAGAGCAGTATGTAAATAGTCCAACTCGGGAAGGGGCCATACTGGACCTGGTGTTGGGGAATGAGCCCGGCCAGGTTGTTGAAGTTTCAGTAGGGGACTACTTTGGGAATAGTGATCACAATTCCGTAAGCTTTAAAATACTCATGGACAAAGACGAGAGTGGTCCTAAAGGAAGAGTGCTAAATTGGGGGAAGGCCAACTATACCAAAATTCGGCAGGAGCTGGGAAATGTAGATTGGGAGCAGCTGTTTGAAGGTAAATCCACATGTGATATGTGGGAGGCTTTTAAAGAGAGGTTGATTAGCGTTCAGGAGAGACATGTTCCTGTGAAAATGAGGGATAGAAATGGCAAGATTAGGGAACCATGGATGACAGGTGAAATTGTGAGACTAGCTAAGAGGAAAAAGGAAGCATACATAAGGTGTAGGCGGCTGATGAAAGACGAAGCTTTGAAAGAATATCGGGAATATAGGACCAATCTGAAACGAGGAATTAAGAGGGCTAAAAGGGGTCATGAAATATCTTTAGCAAACAGGGTTAAGGAAAATCCCAAAGCCTTTTATTCATATATAAGGAGAAAGAGGGTAACTAGAGAAAGGATTGGCCCACTAAAGGACAAAGGAGGAATGTTATGCTTGGACTCAGAGAAAATGGGTGAGATTCTAAACGAGTACTTTGCATCGGTATTCACAGAGGAGAGGGACATGACGGATGTTGAGGTTAGGAACAGATGTTTGATTACTCTAGGTCAAGTCGGCATAAGGAGGGAGGAAGTGTTGGGTATTCTAACGGGCATTAAGGTGGACAAGTCCCCAGGTCCGGATGGGATTTATCCCAGGTTACTGAGGGAAGCGAGAGAGGAAATAGCTGGGGCCTTAACAGATATCTTTGCAGCATCCTTAAACACGGGTGAGGTCCCGGAGGACTGGAGAATTGCTAATGTTGTCCCCTTGTTTAAGAAGGGTAGCAGAGATAATCCAGGTAATTATAGACCGGTGAGCCTGACGTCAGTGGTAGGGAAGCTGCTGGAGAAGATACTGAGGGATAGGATCTATTCCCATTTGGAAGAAAATGGGCTCATCAGTGATAGGCAACATGGTTTTGTGCAGGGAAGGTCATGTCTTACCAACTTAATAGAATTCTTTGAGGAAGTGACAAAGTTGATTGATGAGGGAAGGGCTGTCGATGTCATATACATGGACTTCAGTAAGGCGTTTGATAAGGTTCCCCATGGCAGGCTGATGGAGAAAGTGAAGGCGCTTGGGGTCCAAGGTGTACTAGCTAGATGGATAAAGAACTGGCTGGGCAACAGGAGACAGAGAGTAGCAGTAGAGGGGAGTTTCTCAAAATGGAGACGTGTGACCAGTGGTGTTCCACAGGGATCCGTGCTGGGACCACTGTTGTTTGTGATATACATTAATGATTTGGAGGAAAGTATAGGTGGACTGATTAGCAAGTTTGCAGACGACACTAAGATTGGTGGAGTAGCAGATAGTGAAGGGGACTGTCAGAGAATACAGCAGAATATAGATATATTAGAGAGTTGGGCAGAGAAATGGCAGATGGAGTTCAATCAGGGCAAATGCGAGGTGATGCATTTTGGAAGATCCAATTCAAGAGTGAACTATACAGTAAATGGAAAAGTCCTGGGGAAAATTGATGTCCAGAGAGATTTGGGTGTTCAGGTCCACTGTTCCCTGAAGGTGGCAACGCAGGTAAATAGAGTTGTCAAGAAGGCATACGGCATGCTTTCCTTCATCGGACGGGGCATTGAGTACAAGAGTTGGCAGGTCATGTTACAGTTGTATAGGACTTTGGTTCGGCCACATTTGGAATACTGCGTACAGTTCTGGTCGCCACATTATCAAAAGGATGTGGATGCTTTGGAGAGGGTGCAGAGGAGGTTCACCAGGATGTTGCCTGGTATGGAGGGCACTAGCTATGAAGAGAGGTTGAGTAGATTAGGATTATTTTCATTAGAAAGACGGAGGTTGAGGGGGGACCTGATTGAGGTGTACAAAATCATGAGAGGTATAGACAGGGTGGACAGCAAGAGGCTTTTTCCCAGAGTGGGGGTTTCAATTACGAGAGGACACGAGTTCAAAGTGAAAGGGAAATGTTTAGGGGGGATATGCGTGGAAAGTTCTTTACGCAGAGGGTGGTGGGCACCTGGAACGCGTTGCCAGCGGAGGTGGTAGACGCGGGCACGATGGAGTCTTTTAAGATGTATCTAGACAGATACATGAATGGGCAGGAAGAAAAGAGATACAGAACCTTAGAAAATAGGCGACATGTTTAGATAGAGGATCTGGATCGGCGCAGGCTTGGAGGGCCGAAGGGCCTGTTCCTGTGCTGTAATTATCTTTGTTCTTTGTTCTTTGTTCTTTTTCAACAGAATGCTGGTGGATTGTGTGGGACTGCTGCCGAAAACAAAAGGAGTCAAGCAGTATCTTCTCACCATTATGGAAGTGGAGAGGACATTCCACGGAGGAACTATCTCTGCCAAGGTAGTGGTGGAGGGGTTAAACCAATTCTTTACCCACATGGGCTGCCTGCTGAGATCCAGTTGGATCAGGGCACGAATTTCATTGTATTAGGGATGATGTCAATATAACAATTAAACACAATATTCTACCCTAAGCATTAAAGATGAAGTCTAACTTAACCATTATCTGGAATGTGTAAACTTAGTTTTCAGGATGACAGCTCGTAACAATTAACCAAAATATTGCCCCTGTGGATTAGGGATGACACGTAACTTAAAATTAAGTGGGATATTTTAGACACTGTTTTAGTTATCATGTCCAATTTAACAATTAACCAGAATATTATACATTGTGTATTAGTGATGATATCTAATTTAACAATTAACTGGAATATTATCACCTGTGTATTAGTGATGATATCTAATTTAACAATTAACTGGAATATTATCACCTGTGTATTAGTGATGATATCTAATTTAACAATTAACTGGAATATTATCACCTGTGTATTAGTGATGATATCTAATTTAACAATTAACTGGAATATTATCACCTGTGTATTAGTGATGATATCTAATTTAACAATTAACTGGAATATTATCACCTGTGTATTAGTGATGATATCTAATTTAACAATTAACTGGAATATTATCACCTGTGTATTAGTGATGATATCTAATTTAACAATTAACTGGAATATTATCACCTGTGTATTAGTGATGACATCTAATTTAACAATTAACTGGAATATTATCACCTGTGTATTAGTGATGATATCTAATTTAACAATTAACTGGAATATTATCACCTGTGTATTAGTGATGATATCTAATTTAACAATTAACTGGAATATTATCACCTGTGTATTAGTGATGATATCTAATTTAACAATTAACTGGAATATTATCACCTGTGTATTAGTGATGATATCTAATTTAACAATTAACTGGAATATTATCACCTGTGTATTAGTGATGATATCTAATTTAACAATTAACTGGAATATTATCACCTGTGTATTAGTGATGATATCTAATTTAACAATTAACTGGAATATTATCCCCTGTGTATTAGTGATGATATCTAATTTAACAATTAACTGGAATATTATCACCTGTGTATTAGTGATGATATCTAATTTAACAATTAACTGGAATATTATCACCTGTGTATTAGTGATGACATCTAATTTAACAATTAACTGGAATATTATCACCTGTGTATTAGTGATGATATCTAATTTAACAATTAACTGGAATATTATCCCCTGTGTATTAGTGATGATATCTAATTTAACAATTAACTGGAATATTATCACCTGTGTATTAGTGATGATATCTAATTTAACAATTAACTGGAATATTATCACCTGTGTATTAGTGATGATATCTAATTTAACAATTAACTGGAATATTATCACCTGTGTATTAGTGATGATATCTAATTTAACAATTAACTGGAATATTATCACCTGTGTATTAGTGATGATATCTAATTTAACAATTAACTGGAATATTATCACCTGTGTATTAGTGATGATATCTAATTTAACAATTAACTGGAATATTATCACCTGTGTATTAGTGATGATATCTAATTTAACAATTAACTGGAATATTATCACCTGTGTATTAGTGATGATATCTAATTTAACAATTAACTGGAATATTATCCCCTGTGTATTAGTGATGACATCTAATTTAACAATTAACTGGAATATTATCCCCTGTGTATTAGTGATGATATCTAATTTAACAATTAACTGGAATATTATCACCTGTGTATTAGTGATGATATCTAATTTAACAATTAACTGGAATATTATCACCTGTGTATTAGTGATGATATCTGATTTAACAATTAACTGGAATATTATCACCTGTGTATTAGTGATGATATCTAATTTAACAATTAACCGGAATATTATCACCTGTGTATTAGTGATGATATCTAATTTAACAATTAACTGGAATATTATCACCTGTGTATTAGTGATGATATCTAATTTAACAATTAACTGGAATATTATCACCTGTGTATTAGTGATGATATCTAATTTAACAATTAACTGGAATATTATCACCTGTGTATTAGTGATGATATCTAATTTAACAATTAACTGGAATATTATCACCTGTGTATTAGTGATGATATCTAATTTAACAATTAACTGGAATATTATCACCTGTGTATTAGTGATGATATCTAATTTAACAATTAACTGGAATATTATCCCTGTGTATTAGTGATGATATCTAATTTAACAATTAACTGGAATATTATCACCTGTGTATTAGTGATGATATCTAATTTAACAATTAACTGGAATATTATCACCTGTGTATTAGTGATGATATCTAATTTAACAATTAACTGGAATATTATCACCTGTGTATTAGTGATGATATCTAATTTAACAATTAACTGGAATATTATCACCTGTGTATTAGTGATGATATCTAATTTAACAATTAACTGGAATATTATCACCTGTGTATTAGTGATGATATCTAATTTAACAATTAACTGGAATATTATCACCTGTGTATTAGTGATGATATCTAATTTAACAATTAACTGGAATATTATCACCTGTGTATTAGTGATGATATCTAATTTAACAATTAACTGGAATATTATCACCTGTGTATTAGTGATGATATCTAATTTAACAATTAACTGGAATATTATCACCTGTGTATTAGTGATGATATCTAATTTAACAATTAACTGGAATATTATCACCTGTGTATTAGTGATGATATCTAATTTAACAATTAACTGGAATATTATCACCTGTGTATTAGTGATGATATCTAATTTAACAATTAACTGGAATATTATCACCTGTGTATTAGTGATGATATCTAATTTAACAATTAACTGGAATATTATCACCTGTGTATTAGTGATGATATCTAATTTAACAATTAACTGGAATATTATCACCTGTGTATTAGTGATGATATCTAATTTAACAATTAACTGGAATATTATCACCTGTGTATTAGTGATGATATCTAATTTAACAATTAACTGGAATATTATCACCTGTGTATTAGTGATGATATCTAATTTAACAATTAACTGGAATATTATCACCTGTGTATTAGTGATGATATCTAATTTAACAATTAACTGGAATATTATCACCTGTGTATTAGTGATGATATCTAATTTAACAATTAACTGGAATATTATCACCTGTGTATTAGTGATGACTATCTAATTTAACAATTAACTGGAATATTATCACCTGTGTATTAGTGATGATATCTAATTTAACAATTAACTGGAATATTATCACCTGTGTATTAGTGATGATATCTAATTTAACAATTAACTGGAATATTATCACCTGTGTATTAGTGATGATATCTAATTTAACAATTAACTGGAATATTATCACCTGTGTATTAGTGATGATATCTAATTTAACAATTAACTGGAATATTATCACCTGTGTATTAGTGATGATATCTAATTTAACAATTAACTGGAATATTATCACCTGTGTATTAGTGATGATATCTAATTTAACAATTAACTGGAATATTATCACCTGTGTATTAGTGATGATATCTAATTTAACAATTAACTGGAATATTATCACCTGTGTATTAGTGATGATATCTAATTTAACAATTAACTGGAATATTATCACCTGTGTATTAGTGATGATATCTTAATTTAACAATTAACTGGAATATTATCACCTGTGTATTAGTGATGATATCTAATTTAACAATTAACTGGAATATTATCACCTGTGTATTAGTGATGATATCTAATTTAACAATTAACTGGAATATTATCACCTGTGTATTAGTGATGATATCTAATTTAACAATTAACTGGAATATTATCACCTGTGTATTAGTGATGATATCTAATTTAACAATTAACTGGAATATTATCACCTGTGTATTAGTGATGATATCTAATTTAACAATTAACTGGAATATTATCACCTGTGTATTAGTGATGATATCTAATTTAACAATTAACTGGAATATTATCACCTGTGTATTAGTGATGATATCTAATTTAACAATTAACTGGAATATTATCACCTGTGTATTAGTGATGATATCTAATTTAACAATTAACTGGAATATTATCACCTGTGTATTAGTGATGATATCTAATTTAACAATTAACTGGAATATTATCACCTGTGTATTAGTGATGACTATCTAATT
Organism: Heterodontus francisci; assembly: GCF_036365525.1. NCBI lineage: Eukaryota > Metazoa > Chordata > Chondrichthyes > Heterodontiformes > Heterodontidae > Heterodontus > Heterodontus francisci. The sequence goes on along the minus strand of NW_027140253.1, from coordinate 4,235 downwards.
TAACAATTAACTGGAATATTATCACCTGTGTATTAGTGATGATATCTAATTTAACAATTAACTGGAATATTATCACCTGTGTATTAGTGATGATATCTAATTTAACAATTAACTGGAATATTATCCCCTGTGTATTAGTGATGATATCTAATTTAACAATTAACTGGAATATTATCACCTGTGTATTAGTGATGATATCTAATTTAACAATTAACTGGAATATTATCACCTGTGTATTAGTGATGATATCTAATTTAACAATTAACTGGAATATTATCACCTGTGTATTAGTGATGATATCTAATTTAACAATTAACTGGAATATTATCACCTGTGTATTAGTGATGATATCTAATTTAACAATTAACTGGAATATTATCACCTGTGTATTAGTGATGATATCTAATTTAACAATTAACTGGAATATTATCACCTGTGTATTAGTGATGATATCTAATTTAACAATTAACTGGAATATTATCACCTGTGTATTAGTGATGATATCTAATTTAACAATTAACTGGAATATTATCACCTGTGTATTAGTGATGATATCTAATTTAACAATTAACTGGAATATTATCACCTGTGTATTAGTGATGATATCTAATTTAACAATTAACTGGAATATTATCACCTGTGTATTAGTGATGATATCTAATTTAACAATTAACTGGAATATTATCACCTGTGTATTAGTGATGATATCTAATTTAACAATTAACTGGAATATTATCACCTGTGTATTAGTGATGATATCTAATTTAACAATTAACTGGAATATTATCACCTGTGTATTAGTGATGATATCTAATTTAACAATTAACTGGAATATTATCACCTGTGTATTAGTGATGATATCTAATTTAACAATTAACTGGAATATTATCACCTGTGTATTAGTGATGATATCTAATTTAACAATTAACTGGAATATTATCACCTGTGTATTAGTGATGATATCTAATTTAACAATTAACTGGAATATTATCACCTGTGTATTAGTGATGATATCTAATTTAACAATTAACTGGAATATTATCACCTGTGTATTAGTGATGATATCTAATTTAACAATTAACTGGAATATTATCACCTGTGTATTAGTGATGATATCTAATTTAACAATTAACTGGAATATTATCACCTGTGTATTAGTGATGATATCTAATTTAACAATTAACTGAATATTATCACCTGTGTATTAGTGATGATATCTAATTTAACAATTAACTGGAATATTATCCCCTGTGTATTAGTGATGATATCTAATTTAACAATTAACTGGAATATTATCACCTGTGTATTAGTGATGATATCTAATTTAACAATTAACTGGAATATTATCACCTGTGTATTAGTGATGATATCTAATTTAACAATTAACTGGAATATTATCACCTGTGTATTAGTGATGATATCTAATTTAACAATTAACTGGAATATTATCACCTGTGTATTAGTGATGATATCTAATTTAACAATTAACTGGAATATTATCACCTGTGTAATTAGTGATGATATCTAATTTAACAATTAACTGGAATATTATCACCTGTGTATTAGTGATGATATCTAATTTAACAATTAACTGGAATATTATCACCTGTGTATTAGTGATGATATCTAATTTAACAATTAACTGGAATATTATCACCTGTGTATTAGTGATGATATCTAATTTAACAATTAACTGGAATATTATCACCTGTGTATTAGTGATGATATCTAATTTAACAATTAACTGGAATATTATCACCTGTGTATTAGTGATGATATCTAATTTAACAATTAACTGGAATATTATCACCTGTGTATTAGTGATGATATCTAATTTAACAATTAACTGGAATATTATCACCTGTGTATTAGTGATGATATCTAATTAACAATTAACTGGAATATTATCACCTGTGTATTAGTGATGATATCTAATTTAACAATTAACTGGAATATTATCACCTGTGTATTAGTGATGATATCTAATTTAACAATTAACTGGAATATTATCACCTGTGTATTAGTGATGATATCTAATTTAACAATTAACTGGAATATTATCCCCTGTGTATTAGTGATGATATCTAATTTAACAATTAACTGGAATATTATCACCTGTGTATTAGTGATGATATCTAATTTAACAATTAACCTGGAATATTATCACCTGTGTATTAGTGATGATATCTAATTTAACAATTAACTGGAATATTATCACCTGTGTATTAGTGATGATATCTAATTTAACAATTAACTGGAATATTATCCCCTGTGTATTAGTGATGATATCTAATTTAACAATTAACTGGAATATTATCACCTGTGTATTAGTGATGATATCTAATTTAACAATTAACTGGAATATTATCACCTGTGTATTAGTGATGATATCTAATTTAACAATTAACTGGAATATTATCACCTGTGTATTAGTGATGATATCTAATTTAACAATTAACTGGAATATTATCACCTGTGTATTAGTGATGATATCTAATTTAACAATTAACTGGAATATTATCACCTGTGTATTAGTGATGATATCTAATTTAACAATTAACTGGAATATTATCACCTGTGTATTAGTGATGATATCTAATTTAACAATTAACTGGAATATTATCACCTGTGTATTAGTGATGATATCTAATTTAACAATTAACTGGAATATTATCACCTGTGTATTAGTGATGATATCTAATTTAACAATTAACTGGAATATTATCACCTGTGTATTAGTGATGATATCTAATTTAACAATTAACTGTAATATTATCACCTGTGTATTAGTGATGATATCTAATTTAACAATTAACTGGAATATTATCACCTGTGTATTAGTGATGATATCTAATTTAACAATTAACTGGAATATTATCACCTGTGTATTAGTGATGATATCTAATTTAACAATTAACTGGAATATTATCACCTGTGTATTAGTGATGATATCTAATTTAACAATTAACTGGAATATTATCACCTGTGTATTAGTGATGATATCTAATTTAACAATTAACTGGAATATTATCACCTGTGTATTAGTGATGATATCTAATTTAACAATTAACTGGAATATTATCACCTGTGTATTAGTGATGATATCTAATTTAACAATTAACTGGAATATTATCACCTGTGTATTAGTGATGATATCTAATTTAACAATTAACTGGAATATTATCACCTGTGTATTAGTGATGATATCTAATTTAACAATTAACTGGAATATTATCACTGTGTATTAGTGATGATATCTAATTTAACAATTAACTGGAATATTATCACCTGTGTATTAGTGATGATATCTAATTTAACAATTAACTGGAATATTATCACCTGTGTATTAGTGATGATATCTAATTTAACAATTAACTGGAATATTATCACCTGTGTATTAGTGATGATATCTAATTTAACAATTAACTGGAATATTATCACCTGTGTATTAGTGATGATATCTAATTTAACAATTAACTGGAATATTATCACCTGTGTATTAGTGATGATATCTAATTTAACAATTAACTGGAATATTATCACCTGTGTATTAGTGATGATATCTAATTTAACAATTAACTGGAATATTATCACCTGTGTATTAGTGATGATATCTAATTTAACAATTAACTGGAATATTATCACCTGTGTATTAGTGATGATATCTAATTTAACAATTAACTGGAATTTATCACCTGTGTATTAGTGATGATATCTAATTTAACAATTAACTGGAATATTATCACCTGTGTATTAGTGATGATATCTAATTTAACAATTAACTGGAATATTATCACCTGTGTATTAGTGATGATATCTAATTTAACAATTAACTGGAATATTATCACCTGTGTATTAGTGATGATATCTAATTTAACAATTAACTGGAATATTATCACCTGTGTATTAGTGATGATATCTAATTTAACAATTAACTGGAATATTATCACCTGTGTATTAGTGATGATATCTAATTTAACAATTAACTGGAATATTATCACCTGTGTATTAGTGATGATATCTAATTTAACAATTAACTGGAATATTATCCCCTGTGTATTAGTGATGATATCTAATTTAACAATTAACTGGAATATTATCACCTGTGTATTAGTGATGATATCTAATTTAACAATTAACTGGAATATTATCACCTGTGTATTAGTGATGATATCTAATTTAACAATTAACTGGAATATTATCACCTGTGTATTAGTGATGATATCTAATTTAAA